>NW_020538040.1:162032664-162312224 GCF_003426905.1 Ctenocephalides felis
AATCATTGGCAAGATTTGCAACAGCTAATTAACCAAAGAAGAGAAAAACTGAAGAATGCATATATTTTACAGAAGTTTATGTCAGATTTGCGAGAATTGGAAGCGTGGGTTACAGATGCTGTAAAGAAAATGAATGCTGGGGATTTACCAACAACTATAGTAGAAGCAGAAGCCCAACTGGAATTACATCAAGAACGGAGGGCTGAAATAGCTGGCCGAGAAGATACTTTCAAAGCTTTGAAAGAGTTTGGCTCTAATTTATCTACTAAGGGTAATCCAGATATCAATGACTCTTTAATTAAATTAGATAATTTACATAAGACATTGTATGATGCTTGGGAGAACCGCAAGCAAAGAATCACTCAAGCACATCAACTTCAATTGTTCAAGGAACAAGCAAATCAAATAGAAACTTGGTTAGCTACAAAGGAAGCGTTCTTAAACAATGATGACTTAGGGGTAAATTTTCAATATATATTATGGTATTATAATTACTTTTATTAATGCGTAATTTTAAATGCATTTTTATGTACTTGCAGGAGACTTTCAGCGCAGTAGAGCTATTAATACGTAAACATGAGAACTTTGAAAAAATGTTAATGTCTCAATTAAATCGCATAGATGAACTAGATCGTTTTGCAAAAGACATCTTATCGGAGGAACATTATGATAGCAATGTTATTTTGCAAAGACTTAATGCAGTCAAAACTAGAAGAGACAAATTAATTGATTCATCAGCACTTCGCAAAAAACAACTGGAGCAATCACAACAGCTTCAACAATTTATGAGAAACTTATATGAAGTTGATGCATGGCTTCATCAGAAGATTCAAATTGTCAATGATGAAAATTATAGAGATCCTAGTAACTTACAAAGTAAGATTCAGAAACATGCAGCTTTTGATTCTGAACTTTCAGCAAATAAAGGAAGGGTTATAGCTATAACCGAAGAAGGCCAAAAATTAATAGGTAAGTTAAATGAAACATTAAAATTTACTTTGCTTTGACAAAGATGTTATAAGTACATTTTTTGTAGATGTGAAGCATTACGCCTCAGATGAAATACAAGAACAATTAGGACTTTTAAAAGCTAAATGGGATAAATTATTAGACATCACAAAAGTAAAGAAAACTCGACTTGAAGAAGCATATCAGGCTTTACTTTTTGGCAGAATGTTGGACGAGTTTTGTCTATGGATGGATGAAGTGAGTGAAATTATTTATTCTCATACATAAATTTTAATCTGCATATTTTATTATTATATTTTTAACAATATTTATATATTTTTAAGGTTGAAACACACTTGCAATCAGAAGACCATGGCAAAGATTTAATATCTGTTAACAATTTATTGAGAAAACACTTGGTTCTTGAAAACGATGTCCAACAACATGCTGACAATTGTGAAAGCATTAAAACTATGGATAGTCAATTTTTAGAAAACGATCATTTTATGAAAGACGAAATTCATGAACGTGCTATGAACGCCATTAAGAGGCAATTATAACATTTCTTTGTGAACTATTGAAGTATGAATTTTGTTAATTAAAAATAATTAAATTTTGCAGGTACTATTCTCTACAGGAACCTATGCAAATCCGTCGTGATAATCTGGAAGATGCTCTACTCCTTCAGCAATTCCTTAGAGACACTGAAGACGAGTTGCAATGGCTCGATGATAAACGCCCACAGGCGGAGTCTACAGATTTAGGTTCAAGTCTAACAGCTGTGCAAAGTTTGCAAAAGAAACATCAATTGTTGGAATCAGAACTTCTGTCTAGAGAACCAATTGTCTCAAATCTGAATATTCGAGCACAACAAATGATGAGGAGTTGTCATTATGCAGCAGAAAAGATTGAAGAGAAAAGTAATTCTCTGAATAAAAAACTATCTCATTTAAGAGATTTGGCTGGTGTCAGAAGACTAAGATTACTTGATGCAGTGGAGAGCCAAATGGTATTGTATTTTGATAAATGTTTATATTATGATTATTATTTGCTTCATTTTAATTGAACATCTTGAAAAAAAATTCTAGTTTTATGCTGAAGTCAGTGAAGCAGATGCTTGGATTAGAGAAAAATATCCTCTCCTTGTTTCCAATGATTATGGAAAAGATGAAGATTCTGTACTATCATTGCAGAAAAAATTAGAAAGTCTTAAATTAGAATTAAAATCATTTGAGTCTTCTATTGAAAAGTTGACTAAGTTAGCCCAAGGTTTAATAGATCGTGGCCATTTTGATAAAGAGAATATAAAAATTAGACAAGCTGATATTGAAAAACAATTTGACAATTTGAAAAGCTTGAGTTTACAAAGGGAAAAACGGCTTGCTGAGAGCAAGAAATTCTTCCACTTTATTCAAATGGTAGAAGAGGTTCAGGAGTGGATAAATGATCAGATATCAATTGCAGATTCTGAAGATTATGGAACTGATGTTGAACATGTGGAATTGCTCATAAAGACTTTTGATACTTTTGTAGCAGGATTAATAGCTAGTGAAAGCAGAATTATAAATTGTACAGACACAGGAAAGAAATTGATTAAAGAAGGAAATCCATGTGCTGATACTATTCGAGATAAAATTGATGAAACAAAACAATTGTGGGATGACTTAAAAGAATTAGCTCATGTTCGGCAAGAGGTAAGTTTTATTTCTGTCATTTATATTATGTATAATGTGATTCTATTTCTAACTGAACGGTTTTTTATAACTTATTAGGCATTGGCTGGTGCTAAACTTGTTCATGTGTTTGACCGCAATGCTGATGAAACTATTTCCTGGATAGCTGAAAAAGAATCGAACATAGCAACTGACAATAACTATCAAGATTTAGAAGGCATACAATCACTAGCAAGACAACATCAAGGTTTTGAATCTGACTTGGCTGCTGTGAAAGCACGAGTGGACTCCATAATATTAGAAGCTGAAAGATTAGCTGAAGTATTTCCTGATGCTAAAGAGCACATTGATGTGAAGCGCGAAGCTACCATGGAAGCTTGGACAGACTTACTAGAAAAGGCTGAACAGAAAAAGGATAAATTGGCTCAAGCAGAACAGCTACAAGTGTACTTTGATGAATATAGAGTTTTGATGTAAGTGTTTATTTAAAAATGTTTAGACATATTCATGCTAAAAATTTATTTATTGCATTATATATGTACTATTTTTTAGGGCATGGGTGAATGAGATGATGGCCAAAATCACATCAGCTGAACTTGCAAGAGATGTTCATGAGGCTGAGATGACTCTAACAAGACATAATGAATATAAAACTGAAATAGATTCGAGGCATGAAGCTTTTGTTAAATTTTACCAAGCTGGACGCAAACTGATTGACGATAGACATTTTCAATCTGAAGATATTCATGAAAAAATTGCTATCCTTGAACAAAGGAAGAAATTACTGGAAGATACATGGGAAAAAAGGAGAGTGATATATGAACAAAATTTGGATACACAGATGTTCAAGAGAGATGCAGATTTACTTGAAAATTGGCTTCAATCTCGTGAATCGCAATTGCGTGACGATAAATTGGGTGACACAATACAACAAGTGGAAGATTTAATTAGAAAGCATGAAGATTTCCAGAAAACAATTGAAGCCCAAGAGGATAAATTTAGTGCTTTGAATAGAATAACAATGGTAAGTAGATTATTATCAATATGCAAAATATTACTGATTTGACATTTAAAATTTTGATAAGTTATTTTTTTTTTTTATTTAATAGATTGAACGAGCATTCCAAAAACAATTGGAGCAGGAACAGTTGGCTCGTCAAGCAGAACGTGAGCGAGTGGAACGTGAAAGAGTTGATGCAAGAAAACGAAAGGAAGTGCAACGAATTACAGATGAGAGAAGGCGAGAAGAAGATCGCAGGCGTATTGTGCCAGATAGACCACAGAGAGATGATATCATAAATGGATCATCCAGACATTTGATGTCGGAGAATGATAATCCAGCAATAACTTCAAATAAGGATGATAAATCTTTACCTTTCAACAATGGTCAAGATATTCCAGCTCATAAGCCTAATTCAATAACTAGTATGCTTGTGAATAAGCAGAAGAGGGATGATCCTAATGTAAAGCGTGCTGAAAGTATGAAAGTAGGCGGAATCAGAGTTCCCAAGAGAACTCCATCATTTACTACTCGAAGAAGAACTCAGAGTTTCAGAAAACTTCATAAAATGGAACAGGTATTTGTAAGCTTTATAAGTATTATTTTTAATATTTAATTTTACGAAAAACATTTTAACAAATAATTTATTAAAGCAGAGCGATTTACCTCCTGTTGAGATTCAAGGATATATTGAACGGAAGCATGAATTGCAAAGTGGTCGTAAGAAGGCAGCGGTCAGGTCTTGGAAACCATATTATGCAGTATTATGTGGACAATTATTATGTTTCTTCAAAGATGACAATGACTTTGCCGAGAGTAAGGCGGCCACTTCACCGATTGTTATATTGCATGCCAAATGCGAGCAAGCTGAAGATTACACAAAGAAGAAGCATGTTTTCAGGTTAACATGTTCAGATGGTTCTGAATTCTTATTTTTGACACAGTCTGAGAAAAATATGCAAGACTGGATAAATAAAATCACATTCCACGCTAACTTGCCGCCGAATCTTCAACTTCTGAGTTATGATGAGTCACAAAAAGTAATATAATTGAAATGAAATATTATTTGATTATATTCTATTTCATATTTAATAATTTTTTTTTTTAGGATACATCATTAGCAGCTCAAGCTATAAAAGCTTCAGCAAATAACAGTATGGAAGCTGATACAGCAGAGTTAAGTTCAAACTCTTCCAGATCATCTTCACCACAATCCCAAAGGCATTTGTCTAATCCTCCTAGTCCTTCAAAAACCCCTTCTTCACAGACTCACTTGTTACAACTTCATATGCAAAATCGAAGAGACCAGGTAAAAATATATAAAAACCTTGCTTTGTTTTATATTTAAAATATTCTCAATTTTACATTTAATATTATAATAAAATCTTAAATCAATTGTATATTATTTATTAAAATCATAAGCATAGAGGTCAGATCGAACAGTAGTATGGAAATGAATCAAATTTTGGAACTAATTCCATCATAATGTATCTCATTGTTATTTTTATATTAGATGATAAATAAATTCTCAATAATGACAATTCTAAGTATGTTAATAAATCTAAGCTTGTTAATGATTTGTCATTAATTCAATGTTGATTTTTGATTTTAGGTTCATCCAGAAGTTGTACAACGTCCCAAAGAAGCTTATAGTAGCAGTCAAGAAGTGCCTTACAGGCATTCTCAGAATTATGGTGATAATTCAGTACCACCCCAGTATTCAAATACTGTCACTGTCAGCGTTAGACCACCACCTCCACCTGTGCCAATTAGAACATCAACAAACCCTGATTATCATCGGAATACAATTTCTCATGATGGTATTAAATTAATAAATTACTTTATAGTAATTTTATAATTTGGTATTTTATTTCATATATTTTTTAGTAGAAATGGATGCAGGGCATAGGTCTCAACCAAACAGCCTTTCAGCAAATGGATCACATGCTAATGACAGTCTGCGAAGGCATACTGGTGAATATGCATACACTTCAGGTAGCTTTCTTATAATTCAATAATCTATAGAAAAATTTTGTTTGTATTTGCTTTAACAATATTGGACTTACTTGCGCAGTCCCAGAGCTCAATGCCATAATTCCACACAGGCTTCAGAATGGATTTATATATCAAAACTTTACATAGATAAATCGAACTGTGTAAACAGAATTGAAGTTGCTCAAATCAATAATAATTGTTTAATGTTATTACATAATTGGTCTTATTTTTGTTTATGCTGACCTTACACTAGACATACTATTTAAATTATATAATGTAAAAATCAGTAGTTTAAATTTAAACGTTTGTATTTGTTTTTGTGTTTTTCTAGGTTGGGGGCCTAGTCGTTTAGATGGAGGTCGTGCGACTTCGTTGCATTTGTCTGACACAAGAGAAACTTCAGATACACCAAATGGTAGTGACAATACCACACCAAATGCCATAAAAAATAATAGAAGGAATGGCATGTTCAATTTTCTTCGTCCTAATAAATACAGGCGCCAATCTAACACATAATGAATCACCAAGGTAATGGAAGAATTAGCATGCCAAATAAAACTCCATTAATAAAGTGGTATGTATATGTTAAAGAATTTAATTTAAGAATATATTTCAAAGTATTACCAAAATTGTACCAGAAGTTTACTTACATAACTTGAGTGGGAAACTTATTCCAAAAAGATGTATTTACGTTTGCATATAGTAGAATAAGATTTAATATGTAATATTACATGGAACTTAATTTTTAATTGTATATCAATCTTTAGTATAAGCAAGACTACGAGGACGTATTTTAATGTATATTAAAAATGATGTGTATAATCATTATTTCTATTTAATTTAAAAGAGTATATATTGAAATATCTATATTAAACAAATATTATAAAAATAATCATATATAAATTATAACAGCATTCTATTTTATTCCAATGGCATGAGCATTCAGGACGTAAAGTGATTAACAGGTTTCGATCAAAATAGAATTCTATAGTTTTTGTTCTAAAAGAAACGAAATTTTAAAAAAATTATGTTATTCGGAGGTTTTTATTACAGCTATTAAATTTTTTTAACTTTAGCCGTTATGTAATTTAGAAATATAAGAATATTTTAAATATTCATAAATTATATCAAATGATTTATTTTAAATGTTGATTTAAAAAGTATTGGATATGTAAATGTGACTATTTGTTTGACTTATAATATATATACATAAAATTATAATCTTGTTTTATTTAACATTTTCTTCAATTTGGGGAACTATTAACGACCATTAGAGTTCTATACTTGTTTTTCAGGGAACATTTAAGAAAAAATAGACACGTTAACTATATACTATTATATAAATTTTTAATACATAAATTATAGTTTCAGTTTATTAAAACTCAATTAATGGTTGAAAATATTTCTAAAACGTTCGAAAAATTTACGGTTTGTCAACGCAAAATAGTTTAAAATTTTTAGTTAATATATAAATCAATTATTAACTTCCTCAAGGAGAAGTTTATGTTTTCATCAAAAAATCCGATTCGCTAGTTTTATGTTTTCTCGACGTTTCAAGCCATTCTGAATCGAATGAGACCAAATTTGAAAAATGTATGTGTGTGTGCGTGTGTGTGAACAGATTTATGCACTTTTTCTATGAAACGCATATTTAACTTTTACTTTATTTTTTATTACATTTTTAAGAAATATAATTAATAAACTGGTTTGGGGTAACAATCAATTTTTACATCGAAATATTCAGTATTTTGCAAATATAATTTAGCAAAAAATATGTGATACACACTTTAGCCCAAAATTTCGTTTTTTTTTTTCAAATTAAACGCAAAAATTAAATTCACTCCGTGTTTCATTATTGCAAACATTGTAGCGTAGTCGTAACAAATGATTTTTTTATTCGTCAGTTATTTATTTGCGCCATAAATCATTGTAAATAACTCTCAGATGTGTTTTATATTGTTCTTTATGTAGTGATTATTATTATCTCGATCGTATATAGAGCAAATCTATTATATAGCTTATAATCGATAATGGAGCAGATATGTGTGTTCATATTTAAAAGTAATTATACTCTATTATGTAAGCAATTGCATGTAACTGCATCGGGAATGAATATTGTATGAACTTTATAATATTTTTTAAAATCGGAAGCGGTAAAAACTATTAAAAATTTGATTTTAGGTTTATAGAGAGAGCAAATAAAAATTACTATATTATTTTATACGATAATTAGGTTTGTGCAATCTATATGTCGTTTTATTTTTTGAATAAATTTTTTTTTGCTCTAATTTTGTTTTTCTCTAATCTAGTCATTCGCAATTTATACATTCTTTCATATTCATAAGTTTTTCGATTTAATATGATTTTTTAATATGAAATCTACATTGTACGTGTTTATAATTTTACGTACTAGTAAACATATGGGGTGTCCTATGGCGTGCGGAATGTGTGAACAGAGTCGTGAGTTCGAGACTCCGCTCTGGATAACCTGATATCACGCAGTAGTGATATCAATTTTTACTTGAAAATATCTGTGTGCGTGAATTCCAAAGAATATAAAAGAATAAAATGCAAAATTATTTAAATATGTATTCATATATAATATAAATTGAATTAGAAAGATGTCGGGGTCGATTTAGTAACGCTAAGTAAAATGATAGATTTGCATGTTTATTAAGGTGCCATTGGTAAATAACAAAAATATCAATACTGTTTCCCAATAGAATGATATATATATATATATATATATATATATATATATATATATATATATATATTGATTGTTTCTTTTCCGAACAGTAAATCCACATTTTTTATTATTGGATTTACTGTTCGGAAAAGAAACAATCAATATATTGAAAAAATCCAGGACTTATCTATTGAATATATATATATATATATATATATATATATATATATATTTATTTATTTATTATATACAATATAGGTTTGTAGCTGGCACCAAAATTAAACGCACTATTTCTGCATTTTTCGTATATCAAAAATATGTTATAATATAATAACATTTGACCCTTCGTCTTAGTGCACGCAATCGAGACGCATTTGTTTATATATACCCGTTTTTATAACATTGAAGAAACTATAACTGGGTTTCGAATAAATCAAGATTTTGGATTATGATAAGGAGGTGTCTATGGAAATGTAGGTTGTCTATAAATAAACAAATATGACATCGTTATATTATAATCGGATCATGTGTCGGTATTGGAAGTCGATAGGACGCCGATACAAATGTAAAGGATGATACTGCCGCTGAATCGAGCGGCGTCCCCGGATTTCGGTCCACAGACCTTCCAGGTCAAAGATTCTCGCGAGGATCATATGGACGTTTAAATCGAAGCAATGCCGTAGATCTTTTGTCATTAGGAGAATGTCAGATGTATCCATTATGATAAATGATATGGATGCGTTTCGATTTGTATCGAGCGTTGTGAATTACATTAGATCCAGGCCCCCTCCCTCCTATCTTGTAAATCTCTTGAAGGCGCTTGGCATCAGGCGGAAGCTAGATAAGATACAGGCGACAGAATATTGGATGTTCATAACGTCTTGGCGACGGCTGAGGCGTGTTTGGTGCTATTATATATTGTTTTAGTGATAATTATCAATCACGATATTTTCGTGAGTTAGTGTGTGTTGTTTTCATTGCTGGTTTTCATCATTAAGGTGAGTACCTGCCCGTTTCTATACGTCAACGTGTTCTCGAGCATCGGATACACCATGATTAAACACCGCGCGACCGCGCAACCATCCATGTGGACTTTTAACATTTCGTGTTAAATCCGCGCCCGACAGTATTAGTTCCGAAAAGAAGATAAGAAGAGAAGATCAACCGAAACTTTATAAATTATTATGTAGTATTTTCAAAACCTTCGTTTGATTTAACTGTGATACGCATACACACACAAAAGGATCATTTTAAAATGACAGATTGCGTGTTTTCGTATAAGTAACCGTTTTTTTTTACAAAAGTTTCATAACATCGTTAACAAATCATAATATCCGTTCTTTTGAAACAGTTTATCATCAATTTATCTCGAGTGACATCATATAGATTTATAAAAAATATAATTGGTTCATCACAATGCTATACATCAATCTGTATGCTTAATGAGACGAGTTAAAGTTCATATAGATAAGTTCAATTCTATTAAAAATGTTCTAAACATAGACAAGCGTGTTCTATGACATTCTTAACCTAAATATAAATTGAACCGCTGATGTACAATTATTCAATGCAATAAAAATAATAAATAGTTTGTAGCTGCATAATTGTGAGCGCCGCATCGTTTCGACTGCCACGCTAATTAATTGTCGTTTTATGCTTGTTACATCTGTCAGAGGAACTCATTGCCACTTGATGGATATACCATTTATTAATATTAATACAAATAAGAAATTGATGAAATTTTAATCTTTCGATTTATCATTTCCAAAAAAGTAGTAATTAAAATATGGACTAGCAATTTTTCAACATGCAGCTATTTGAAAAATTAGTTACTTGATTAAAAGAAAAATTTACCCATATATGATTAAAAGAACCAGAGCAATATATCAAACAACAATTAAAATTTTTTATAAAATATTTATAATTTCCATTTCTTTCGACATATTATCCTATGTCATTTCTATTGGAATACAAATTGAAAGGCAAGCAGAATACATATAACTACACAATTAAACAATGGAATGGATAAAACTAATCAAAACTAATATATAAAAAATGACACATTTTGCAAAAACTTACATGTAAATTGACGTGTTTCTAATTAACTAATGACAAATTACAATATTATAACCAGATTATTTATTGACAATTCAAAATAAAATTGTTACTACAAACAAAATCATTGTTTTGTAGTATTCTGATTTTTTTCAAATTGTAGTCAACTGAAAATGTTATAGAATGAATATGTCGAAACGTATAAAAATAATAAAGAATATTTAAATTTTTCATTTTTTATTTGATATAATATCCTAAAGATTTTGACGCACATATTTGAACATCAAAATTATTATAAAAAATGTTAAACACACACACACACACACACACACACATATATATATATATATATATATATATATATTTACATATATATTGTTACACATAATTTTTAATTAGAGTTTATATCATTAGTAAAAAACACATCTAAATAATACTTCCGATAACTGCAAGTATAAAAAACCTTAAGGTCCGCATTGTGTAACAAAAATATAATATCAATGAAATAGATATCAAAAGTTAAAATAAAAGTAATTTTATACGAAAGATATTATCAACGACGAAAATATTCTTCTTCATAACTTTCATCTGCAATTTCTATCTACTCTATTGCGTTATTTGTGCTTTCTACTTAATATTCCTTTTTATACAAAAACTCGCGTTTGTAACTATTAGTTTGTAATATTACAAAATTACAATCAGTGGTATTTATTGATGATAAATTATATTCTATTGCGGCCCTGATTATCTTAGAACTATTAGTTGTTTATAAACAGATTTTTTTTATAAAACTTTGATTTCCGCCAGTTGCGATAAAAGCTAGTTAGTTCGTTAGTGATCTTCTTCGATAACGAAGCTTCCGTAATAAGCTTTTAAAAGTCTGCAGAATATCTTGCAGTGAAACAAAATCAATTGTTTGATGATTAGTAATCAGTAATCTGTATCTTTCAAATTAATTGTTTTTGGACGACTTTTTGATTGACTATATTAAAGGTATCAATTGTATGCTTATTTTTTAATTGGGATAAATCACACATACATACATACATATATATATATATATATATATATATACACACACACACACACATATATATATATATATATATATATAAGCATACAAACGCATTAATTAATGTTTTCCAATATTTAGCCATAAAATATATCATTATATTTTTTGTTATAAATCTAGGTCTGAAGATAAGATAACCCACTTAAATTATTTCATATATATAGAATAACCCACTTAAATTATTTCGAAATAACAATGACCGCGCTTTCGTCTATTGACTATAAATTAAATGCATTTTTTATTAATATTTAAATACTTTTTGGTGGATTTATTTATTTTATTGAAATTTTACAATTATAAATCAATTGTTAATTTAATTTAGTTTTCTTTTTTTATATCTTTCTTTTATTAATTACAATTTGTCTTTACACAATAAAAAAGACATACAGAAATGTTGAGGATATATGAATATTTAACTATTTTTTTATACGAAATAATTATTTGCAATAGCTCCTTAGTATAAATGATTAACAACAATTTTGACTGTAAAAATTTTTAATGGTTCGAGATTTTTACCGTTTTAAATCAGGCTAATTTAGGGGAAAAATCAGGAAAGCGCCAAGATTCTACATTTTTAACTAATATTTATGAGGAGTCTGCTGAAGAAATTTGCACTCTTTACAAAAAGAGCTGGTCTATAAAAATTTTCTTTAAATTTAACTTGGCCATAGCAATTGCACAATCTTTGATCTTTAATTACTTTTAATTAATTTGTTGAAATTTTATACCACATATTTTATTGGTGCAGTGATGTAATTTTTCAAATGGTTATATATTCAAATTTAATTTGGCGGTTAAATTTTTTCTTTGAACGTGTGAATGACTTGTGGACTTGAATACAAAATATTGTGCTATTACCAGAAAAAAATGTTTATTTTTGGTATAAATACTTTAAATTAAACAATATTATTATTATTATTAATTTTTTTTTTTTTTTTTTTTTGTTAATTAGTAATTCGGATGCGGTGCGGGGTGGCGTGCGCGCTGTTGTGCGCGCTAACGCTGCTGGCGGCGTGCTCGTCAGTCGACGCGCGCACCCGGCGCGCCGGCCGGCACGGGGCGCAAGCACGTGAGCTCGCGCGCTCGGGGGTGCCACTGGCGGATAGGCCGCAGGCTCAGCAGGCTTCAAACGGTGATGATTACGATTATGTTTATGATCCGGATCTCTACACTGATGAAGACGAAAATGAGGAGGATGAAAACGGTAATAACCAAACATTATAATATTCTATAATAGTTCATGATAATAATTCATGAATTGTTCTGTAGGATTCGAGCATAACAAAATGTTTGATAAAAACAAAAATCAAAGGTAATAATGAAATAATAGTTATATGAGTAATAATTCTATAAACTATTATTTCATTATTACCTTTGATTTTTGTTTTTATCAAACATTTTGTTATGCTCGAATCCTACAGAACAATTCATGAACTTAAATTTACTTAAATATAGTATATTTATTATTTGTTTTTTATCTGAGTGTTTTACTTACCGCTAAAAGTGTAGTTATCCGTGTACATCAGATGTATTAGCAAACGGAAATAACCAAAGATTATAATATTCCATAAACATGTATAAACTATTATTCCATTATTACCTTTGATTTTTGTTTTTATCAAAACCTTTGTTAAGATTTAATCCTACAAAACAATTCATAAACTTAAATATACTTAAATATAGTATATTTATTATTTGTTTTTTATCTGAGTGTTTTACTTACCGCTAAAAATGTATTTATCAGTGTAAAACAGATGTATCAGTTTTGCAAATTTTTGCTTTGAATAGGATGTCGTTAGTTTTTGATTTTTTACTTTGCAGATTAATTTTTTTTCTGTAATTTTAGTTTCGATTTGGTTAAATTTCAACGACTAAATAAATACTTTATAAAAACTACTTGAATTTTAATCAAACTAGGTGATTTTATATTTATTTTCATTTCACTATATTTAATTCTTGGTACAGTTTTTTGTTACGATCGGATGCGTCGGATACACTATTGTTCAAATAACAATATAATAATAATAATAATGGTTAGTACTGCCTCAAGGCAGGTCCGTGAGCTGAGTTAAACACCAACTCGATTCAGGGAAGAAGTAGTTCGAGAGTTTTTCCCATTTTCATTTCACACCGCAGTACTCGAGATGGGCTTATTTTCAATTGGAAACATATTTTGATCTATATTTTTAATTAAAAATGGACATCGTGCTTTAAATAACAAGATATTGAATTGATGCAAATAACAATACACAACAATAATTAAATTTTCTTTTCTTTTACAACATAATTCATATAGTTCAAATCATTGTCTCAAAAGTTTTAATTTTTTTGTCATCAGGCTGAAATTTGATAGTTAGTGATACAGTTATTTTATTCAATTGCATTTCAATTAAAGTATTAAATAGAATACATATTTGATATATGTAAATTACAGCCTTATTTATATTTATATTATTTTTTTATTTTATTTTATTTGCTATTATTGGGTTTGACTCTACTATCTATTTACGGTGGAGCGATCTTGTACATATGACACCTTTAGAAAAAAATATCAATACGTATTGGAAGAATTAAAATACTGTAATATAATAATAAAAGACTATATTACTAGTAAAAAGTATTCATAGTTATGTGAAATATTTAGGGAATGCAAGCCCAAGGTATCCCGAACCAGCCCCCAATGAAGTGACAGAAATTTTCCGTCAGCCTGACGATGAAATTCCTCCACAGACTGGTAAGAAATATTATAGCAAACATGTTGAAAAAAAACGATTTAAAAACTTTTAGTAATCTCAAATTAGTCGTTATATGAACAGTAGATGTGTGAAGGGCACTGTTCTATGTAACGTCATATGTCCATAAATTAATTCTTATGAACTTTTATATAATTCAAATATATTATAAGTCGTTATCTCACATATAGAAAAACATTTTATATTTTCTAGAACCACCAACCCGTCCTCCACAGCGACCTCAACCAGGTTCAATTATAAGTAAGTCAATTATGATATTATTGCCTATTAGAAATAATGAATATAGCTATAGCATATTTTTCACTCAATAACAGTATAACTTAAAGTGAAGTGCAAAAATGTTGTAGATTTTCAATATCAGTATACAGATAATTATGTCTTGTCTTGAATCGAACCTTAGGTCCTTATTCCTGTTCCTGGAATGGAAAATGGTATTACGAAGGTGAACGTTTTAAACCATCGGAATGCACAGAGTGTTCGTGCAGTCAATCAACAGTCTCTTGTCGGCACATTGAAAACTGTAGACCTCGGGGTCGAGGTAAAATTGATAACGAGATATCACATTACATTACACGAACGTAGGCTTATTTAATACATTTTGTAATTGATATTTTCAAAAGATTATTATTTATATAGGATTTTTTGTGTATTTACTTATCGTCATATAACTTAATACGAATAGATATAGTTTTTGCGATACTTATCATCTATGTGTTAATAAATATAATAATACTATCTTTAAGTACATACATACATATGTAAGCAGGATTAGAATACTTAAATAGTTCAATAACAAAGAAGGTAATAGAATCATCATGCTGTGTCTGGTATAGATGGTATTTGCTTTTATTCATCATAAAGTTGTATGTTAACTGACATTATAAGTTGGTATGATAATACGTTTATGATCATGATTTTTTACACTCAATATATCAAATATTCAACAACCAAAATCACCTACTGCAGATACACACTAAGATGTTTAGTAATATTTTCATGCATGTAATTTAATATAGAAGAGCCACGTAGACCGACGCCAGCGCCGACCACGCCTCCACCGCCACCTCCCACAACTGCCGTACCTCCGACACCAGCCGCGACAACTCCAACACCGGCTACTGCTGCACCTGAACCAGGCTATGACGCTTTGCCGATTGGAGGTGAAGGTAATGCATCGCCTGGACCTCGCGGCGATTCAGGTTACCCTGGCGAACGGGGACGACCTGGTGATAACGGAGCGCCTGGCTCACCCGGAAGCCCCGGAATACCTGGAATGCCAGGACCTCCTGGACCTGCACCAGATGTTAGTTAAAATTAATCTGCTATGTTTAGTAAATTGATAAGTATCTTAACTGCAATTTTTGTGATAGGTTTCTTTATATTACCAACAACTAGCCATGTCACAAGCTGGAGCTGACAAAGGTCCTACAGGTTCGGCTTATGCACCAGATCAGTTTCAATATCTTCAGGCTCAAGTTGGACCAGTTGGTCCACGCGGTAGCCCCGGTGAGTATTATAAATGTATATGTTATATATGAATATTTTATTTTTATTGTAATGAAATATTTTTGTATATCAGGCCCGCCAGGTCCAGCCGGACCTCAAGGCTTCCAAGGTGCTCGAGGTGAGACAGGTGAACCAGGACCGCCGGGACCGCAAGGAACTGCTGGTCCAAGGGGCTTACCCGGTTTACCAGGAAAAGATGTTAGTATTTCTATTAGTAGTTAGTTACTTAAAATCAGTATTTATTAATGTACATTTATTATAGGGTGAAAGCGGTGAAGATGGTGAGGCTGGTCAACCCGGTGCTATTGGACCCGCAGGACCTCGTGGTTTACCAGGAATGCCGGGATTACCAGGAATGAAAGGACATCGCGGATTTCCAGGTTTAGACGGCAGTAAAGGCGAGCAAGGAAATTCTGGTGAAAAAGGATCTGCTGGCAGTCCGGGACCCATTGGTCCTGTCGGATCTGTGGTATGTCGATGTGTTACATTATTCACTACATAATAAAAATTGTTTGTAGCTCCATAATCTACTATAATATTATTAACTAGGGCCCTGCAGGCCCAAGGGGCGAACGAGGCAGAGAAGGTCCACCAGGGCCACCTGGACTTCGAGGAATAGATGGAACAGCTGGTGCACCGGGTCAACCAGTAAGTTCATATAAATTCGTAATGATCGAATTCAACTGAAATGAATAGAAAATAAATTAATTGTTGAAAAATACAGGGAAGTATTGGTAAACCAGGATCTCCAGGTTTTCCTGGCAGCCCCGGTCATAAAGGTGATCAAGGTAGTCAAGGACCTAAAGGTAGCCAAGGATTACAAGGACCAAGAGGTAATTATTAAATATATTTAGTATATTAGAAAAGTTATTTTTTAATAAAAGTAATATAAAATCATAGGAGAATCTGGTCGACCTGGACAGCCAGGCGAAGTTGGACCTCAAGGACCTCAGGGTAAGGATGGCACTCCAGGAGAAAAAGGAGGACCTGGCGCGCCTGGATTAAGTGGACCACCAGGATTTCCTGGAGCTAGAGGTCCACCTGGTGTATCTGGAAGTCCGGGTGAACCAGGAGCTAAAGGAATACCGGTAATTTATTATAGCTTATGCCTAATGATAGATTGAAATTATGCAATTAATAACATCTGCATTTCAACATTTTCACCTACAGGGTCTGGCAGGTGAGCGCGGCTTTAAAGGAGAAACTGGAAATAAGGGCGATGCAGGTGCACCAGGACCACGAGGTGTTCCAGGAGCACCAGGAGCTGAAGGAAAACGAGGCAAACGAGGTATGCGTGGACCAACAGGGCCTTCTGGACCTGCTGGAGAACGAGGACCTGCAGGAGGCAGAGGTTTACCCGGTCCTGACGGAGCACCAGGAGTTAAAGGTTTTTATACATACACACATACAAGCACATAAATATTATGCCTTCATATTCAATAGCATAATTACTAATCACAATATTTAACTTTGTGACGCAGGACAAACTGGAGATCGAGGACCAGTTGGACCTCAAGGAATTAAAGGTAGTACTGGTGATCCAGGAAGACCTGGAGGCCCAGGTTTACAGGGTTTACGCGGTCTTGTGGGTAGACCTGGCGCTACAGGCAAGCCTGGTAATCCTGGTGAACGTGGCATTCAAGGCGCAGATGGTAAACCGGGCGAGCAAGGTCCACAGGGTCTTCAAGGACTTCCTGGCCCGATGGGACAGCAAGGAGAAAAAGGATTTCCGGTATTTGATTAATTTATAATAATTCAAACGATATTATATATGTTTAAGTAACGTTGTTGCTGATATACTGATAATCTTAGGGAGAACCAGGAAAAGATGGTGATCCAGGACCACCTGGAAATGCTGGACCAAGAGGAGATGTTGGCAAAGACGGACCACAAGGACCACCTGGTCCTCCAGGACCTTCTGGCAGTGATGGCGAAAGAGGATTACCAGGTGCAGCAGGACCAAGAGGTTTCCAAGTGAGTTATAACCATATGGATATATTTGTATATACGCAAACTGTTGCGTATATAGAATATTTTTAATATACATATTTCGAATTTAAGTTACACTAATATTTATTATAGGGTCTACCGGGAGCAGCAGGAAATCCAGGAGTACCCGGTAAGGACGGTGAAGCCGGAGCGCATGGACCACCTGGACAGCCAGGTCCAGCAGGAAATCGCGGAGAAAGAGGATTCCCCGGTGAAAGAGGACCTATTGGTCAACCAGGTGCTACTGGTTCTCGTGGAGAACCAGGAGCTCAAGGAGGAGACGGTCCAGCGGTTTGTATTATAACATGTTTATGTTGTTGAAAATATATGTGTATAATTCTTATTAAACTTTATTAGGGAGCACCGGGAGCTAAAGGAGATAAAGGACATATGGGCCCTTCAGGTTTGGTTGGTCTTCCTGGCATGCGTGGTCAACCTGGACTTCCAGGAGAAAAGGGCGAGAGAGGTTCACTTGGAGCTACTGGTCCAGAAGGCCCAGCAGGTAATTTTTTTATCAAATATATATTAAATTTTTATACCTACTGTTATCTCACAAATAAATTTATACAGGTCGAGCCGGAGAACGAGGACCGCAAGGTCCAATAGGACCCGCAGGACCCCCTGGTGAACCAGCTGAACGCGGTGATCCTGGTCCACAAGGCCCACCTGGAGAAGCAGGAGCACCTGGCGGACCTGGTGAACGCGGTCCAGTTGGTGCGCAAGGTTTGCAAGGTTTCCCAGGACCACAAGGTTTATCAGGATTACCTGGTCAGAAAGGAGAACGTGGTTTATCTGGATTAAAGGGCGATCAAGGCAGTCCAGGATCACCAGGTAATGATGCAAAATAATATCAATAATTATAATATAAAAATATACGGAAACTTTTTAAAACTTTTTGATATTTTTGACAAAAGGATCTCCTGGAGAACAAGGACCTCAGGGATTGACAGGGTTAACAGGAGCTAAAGGTGCACGAGGAGAAACTGGAGCGAGAGGTGAACCGGGTCTAATGGGAGCACCAGGTCGACCTGGAGAACCTGGATTAGCTGTATGTAAATGATTTATTTTAATATATGTCATTATAATTCTAATATTTGATTTATGTTTAAGGGACAACCTGGAAGTGTTGGCCCTCCGGGCCCAGCTGGCATACATGGAATGAAGGGTGCTACTGGTGATACGGGTCGCCCTGGTAATCCAGGACATCAAGGTCCACCAGGTCCACCTGGACAAGAAGGATCCAAAGGAGATACAGGAAGTGAAGGTCAAACTGGTCCCATGGGACCAGCAGGGCCTCAAGGAGCACCTGGTGATAGAGGTCTTCCTGGACTACCGGGACCACAAGGACCAGCTGGTGCACGAGGAGTTAGAGGAGCATCGGTATGTTTGAATGGGAGTTATTTTTATAAAAGAAATATGTATTCTATTTGGATTGTAATAATTTTAGGGTGAAGTTGGACCAGCTGGTAAACCAGGAGGTGAAGGACCTCCTGGACCGGCTGGCGTTGCTGGACCACCTGGATCCCCAGGACCGATGGGAGAACAAGGACCCGAAGGACCTTCTGGCAAATCAGGACCACCTGGTATATCTGGCAGACCCGGAGACAAAGGTCCTGTAGGACCTTCAGGAAATCCTGGCAGCCCAGGAACTCCTGGATTACCGGTATAGTATTAATTTGTTAATATTCAATTATATGTAGATTATACAAATTCAATTATATTTTAGGGACCACCTGGACCCAGTGGACCTACTGGAGCACCTGGCGAGAGAGGTCAACGTGGTGAAGCTGGACCTCAAGGAGTAGAAGGACAGGCAGGTCCTAGAGGAAAAGTTGGACCGGCAGGCAGTGAAGGTGCTAAGGTAAAATTATAAGCAATTTACATTATGATTATAAAAATATATTTCTTATGATTTACTTTGATTATATATTTATTTTATAGGGTGAAAGGGGTGAAGCTGGTGCTCAAGGTGCTAAAGGACACAGAGGTCTTATTGGTTTACAAGGTTTACCAGGTCATGCTGGACCTCCGGGTGAAAAGGGTATACCTGGAGCGCCTGGCATTCCTGGAAAAGATGGTGAACCAGGAAGCAGAGGTAATAATTATATTTTTTATAACTTTGTGAAATATCGTATGAATTCCATGATATATATATATATATATATATATATATATATATATATATATATTGATTATTTAGGACCACCTGGACGAGATGGCAACATGGGAATACAAGGTTTGATGGGACCACCAGGTCCTAGAGGTCCTCCTGGAGAGGAAGGAAGGCACGGTTCATCTGGTCAACCTGGTCCTCCAGGACCACCTGGTCCACCAGGAGAACCATTGGGCTATGATGCGGCAGCTCTTGCAGCATTGCTTGGCCAAGGTTTATAGATAATATATTTGAATGTTAGTTATTTAAATATGTATTAACATTCAGAGTTGTTTAATAGGTCAATTCAACAATCAAAAGGGACCTGATCCGTTAGGTGATGAGCCTGCCAGACTATTCAGTAAGGACATTACTGAAGAAGAACGTAAAGCATTGGTTCTCAAGGCCTATGAACAATTGAAAGCTTCATTCGAGAAATTCCGTAAACCAAATGGAGAAAAAACATCACCAGGAAAAACTTGCCGAGATATTGCAGTCGCACATCCTGAACTACCAAGCGGTATGTGGTATTATCAATGGAAAAACTATTATGAATCAAATGTAACTATTTAATTATTCTTTTAGGTGAATATTGGATTGATCCTAATGAGGGCGATACAAGAGATGCTATATTAGTACATTGTGATATGCCTAATAGAGCTACTTGTCTACTACCGCGTCCAGAGAAATCTCCAGAAATCAATTATATTGGTGAAGAACAAGAAATCTGGCTGGGAGAAATACAAAACGGAATGAAAGTATGTCATTTTTACTTACAATATAAAAATATATAATATATACGAAGAGTTTTCATATTAACAAATTCACAATTGTGTTTGTAGCTAACATACAAAGCAGATAGCAATCAAATCGCATTCCTACAACTGCTCTCTGCAAAGGCATCGCAGACATTAACATACCATTGTAAAAATTCCATTGCTTATTATGATAATGAGAAGCACACGTACCGAAAGGGATTGAAGCTGCTCGCTTATAATGATGCCGAACTCACACCTCGTGGAAACCAACGCTTCCGATATGATGTTCTGGAAGATGAATGCAAGGTAATATATAACAGCAATTTTATAGAAAAAACTTTTATATATAAACAAACATTTTATATGAATATTTGAAAAACTTATAGTACAAGAAAAACACTTGGGCCAAGACTGTTCTCTCGTATACCACCGAAAAGGCAACGCGTTTGCCCATTCTTGATATCGCTGTTCGTGATACTGGTGCACCAGGACAAGTATTCTGGGTTGAAGTAGGTGCCGCCTGCTTCTCATAGATGCCAAAGTATTTGAGCCTTAATACAATTATCTGAATTAAAATAGAGCTACCAAAGAAAAGACATAATCTGAATTTTAGTTAATAGCATTTGAAATGTAACACGTTGCCAAAAGTAATATTTCCATGATATTTTTGTAGATATAGAAAAATTCTTAAATTAAGATTAATGTACTTACAATTATAGATATTCTTTAGCTTTCGTCATAAAGGAAATACTATAATTGACTCAGTGTTCAATTTTGTAAGTGCCTTAAATTGATTTGTATCCTTTTTTTTTAAAAAAAGCTGGTTGTAATATAGCATAACGTCACTGCCAATAAACAAAATCCTTTTGTGACGACTTAATTATATCTGAATGGATTTTGTCACTGCCAATTAGATTAAGATTATTTTGTAATACATTTATATAATATAAACTTGCAGTTTTATTTACGTTTAAAAATAAGACGAAATAGGTTATCTTTCATTGTTACGTCCGTTGCTCGTACATTTGTCATATCGGTTTTGATAAAACGTGTATAATTTATTTAGAAAATAAAAAGGAAAAAGACAAGATTTTTGTTTAGTATCATATACATACATATTGCAGCAAATCGCTTTACAGTGCAAATTACGAATTTGTTGTTTGAAAATGTATTATCAAAGTTATTAAACGAAAAGCGCATCTTAGTCACTTAATATGATAAAAAGTTAAGCAACAACTAGTGGGGCGCATGGCATCGTGCCTTAAGGCAAATTGCCGGAACTCCCCGTACCAAAAATTACTTTTTTAAAAAAAATTAACATTTTTTAAACAAAATTACTCTGAAAAAAATAGATTTTCGAGAAACTATAAATTTTTGCCAAAAATTTACTTTTTTTTTAAAAAAAAAGACTTTTTGAAGAAAAAATTATTTTGAAATATTCTGGAAATTTTGAACTTTTTCCAAAGCATCGCACTGCTTTAGCTACATCGAGACAAAATATCGAAGCGCGTAAGAGCCGCGTCGCTGTCTAACGGATGAACACTGATACGGAATTCATAGGAATGTAAACAAAATTTATACTTATTGTTAAAATCTCTATAAAATATCTGATAATTTGATGTGCATATGTCTAATGATCATTTTTGACCGCCAAATGGCATTTTTTTACTTTTTTTTTACTAGATCTCCGAAGCCGGTAGACAATTTGATCAGTTCTTCATCTTGTTAATACAAGTAAAATGTTTTTTGCATTATTCAAATCGGACGCTCCGTTCTCTTAAAAACTGAGTTACCGTTTTTGGCACTTTTTGCCTCATATCTTCGAAACGGCTAGACCTGTCTCTGCCAAAAACTAATCAGCACGTCTCCTTATCAATACGAATCGAATGTTTTTTGAATTATTCAAATCGCTTCATTCGTGTTCCCGAAATCGTCGACGAAAATTTGTATCCGAACACACACACATACACGCACACACACATACACACACATATACATACATTTTTTCTAAGGTATGCCAAAATGTTCAGAAGGTTTTGAAACGTAAAGATATATAAACATTTTCATTTTCGATTTTTTTGCGATTACTATAACTTGCCCTACGGGAAGTTAATAAAAATACGTTCGTACGATTTTTTTAGAATATTTTTTTTGAATTTTTCTTATGAAACTTTCTCATTATATCGCAACTGTGACAAAATCTATGTGAATTGTGTAATACCTATACAAGTAAATTACACGAGAGATCTAAAGGTAACATTGTTTATTAAGTTATACCCTCTGGAACAAGATAATGATGTTATTTCAGTTAAGCATACAAATAAAACAAAATCGTGAAACACTTTAATACCGCTATAAATTGGAGAAGTGAACTACACCTTAACTTCGAATCGTGATGGACACCTTGGCGCAGGCGCCACCTGAGGGCGGTAGGGGTGAAAACGAAGCGGGTGGTTTCGATTCCATAACGAGTCGTGCAGTCGAGACCGCCGATACGCGCCGTGAACATCATCAAACGACACCACCGCAACGCAATTACATCCGCACAACAATCGAAAGCCGCTGATATTATTACAAAAAGGCGGACGGTATATCGACGACAAACCCTCGAACACCAGTGCCGTTACAAGCCGCGTAGTATGACCCATTGCCGGCAATTCTGAATTCGATACACTGGAGCGTGCCGGAGTCGGTGGGACCCCCAGTGGGGCAAACATTTTCACCACGGCCTCAACGGGTTCACCACAGCGCGTAGTCAGCGAACTGCGCGACTACCTCCGCAGTCGGTTCGCCGGGACCTCGGTTGACCCAGGTGAGGATGATAAAAAATACTCTACATTTTGTTGATGACGAAACACAATGAACGTTACATAATCATTTCACTAGTAACACCTATTGGTATTGCCCATGTGTATTTTTAACACTCTTGAACAACTATAATTTTTTAATTTTTTATTCACATATATATTTATAACTGTCCAATAAAGGATATTTTGCAAATTTACTATTCTCAGACATTGTATAAAATAATGACATGTTGGAAAGAACAACTCAGTAGTTGACTTTTCATTTGCTATAAATAATATTAACAATACTTCAACTATAAAATACTGACTGACCGTGCATCGACATCTTATAAAACCATTTTATTCCTAATGGCATATGATCAAACTTTGAATTACATAATTTGATCGAACATAATTTATTTACATAATTCAATCTAATTATTATTTATAACTAAATTTGTGGACAATCCCGCGATTAAAAATATAACTCTGAAAATAATTTAAATTTAATTTAATATATTAAATAAATCACATTATATTTTTATTTTTAGCTTTATAATAATACCAGTCACGCAAATTTACATTATACATTTTACCTCATTATGTAAGATGCTTTTCGAAGTAATCAATATAATGTTTGATACCAGCCACATAAATTATTCATTAGGCGGGATCATTTGATCATTACAAATTATTAATTTATTTGAGAATATCATGTTACATATTTGCTTCATAAATTGATTGGTCAACGAAGTCTGTTCACATCCAAACTGTACTATTTCTATATACATAACAAATATACCAGCGTTTTTTTTATAAATATCCGTTACATTCATAAGCATTTTTTCTACTTTTTTATTTGGAAAATATTCGATTTTCACAAAATTCCACAATTTCTTGAAACTATATGTTTATTAATTGTGTGTGTATATTTATATATTAGCATTCTTAATATCAATTTATAAAAACACATTTTTTATTCACTATATAAATTACAAGCTTCTTTATAAGGACATTAAGTAATTGAGGTGATCAAGTACAATGTTTTTTTCATAAGGGTACTCAGTAGTAGGCCTTATACTAGTGAAATTATAATTTTTTTTGGGGCATATACGAACTAATTGACTGGTATATCATTTATTCTTGACATTTTTTTCATTTATCAAAGTTAAATGTTTCCAATGTGCTACAGTTTACGCAGGCGCTATTTTATATTTATATAACATTGGATTACGTGTTATATTTTATATGGATACTATTCTGGGATTATTTTTGAATCATAATTGTAAATGGTAAATTTAACTATAAAGTTTTTATAAAAATACATCAACAAGCCTTTATTAATAAAAATAACCATAATTGATAGTTTATTACAAACTGAGTTTTGTTTCATATGAAGCAAATAATTTATTAGACATTGGTTAAATGGAAAGTTGTTCCCAGTCAATGTTTTGTAATTTACAAAAAAGAACAGTTGCATGATAAAGTGCTATTTTTATTATTTATATAAATAAGAGATTCATTAAAAATATTGGAGATTATACAGAACTATGGTATCTACAATAAGAATATAAAATATGAACGTATTTGAAATTAACATGATCTCTCATACCAGACTCTTCCACCTGGCTGAGATATACAAAATATATATTATAATTGAAAATAAATAAATAAAAACAACAAAAACGATGACAAAACTGATTATGAACCATTTTCGAGAATTTGATTGATAACTATTTTATTACTTTTAATAATATATATATTGTACTGAAAAGTAGTGTATAAATTATCATATTGGCTTTTTTATTAATGGTGTTATGAGAAATATACTTTCTATTTTTAAATTTTATTGGCCTTCAGTTAATTACAGCAATTTACCCACATACATTTCATATTCTAAACAATTCTTATATACATATATCCTATACTATCTTTTAATCTTAATCTTTTAATCTTTAATCTCTTATAACATTCTATTTTTCCATTCAATTTTCTTTCAACTGATTAAGGAAGATACTTAAAATATGATGTTAATGTATATTTTTGGATAAAACTTAAATATATTTATTTTCCGACAACTTGGGAAAATAAATTAAGTTGATATCCTAGATGATAAAAAATATCGAATAAATTTATATATATATATATATATATATCCATAAACTATTAAACTGCGAAAATCTTGAAAGTACTATATATAGAACGTGCTGGAAATCCATACGATTGTTAGTCATGCGCGTGGTTCGCGCAGCCCGTCCTCGTCGAGTTTTCCACAAAATTTCCCTGCATTATCAGCAAACGAAAATCAACACAACGTTAAAATCTGATAAACACCAAACTAGCCACGGAACCGCATGTTTTGTATATCTGTATAGCTTCGCTTTTCTTCGAGAAAGCCGCGCACGCCGGGGTGCGTTGCCTTTAACTCCACGCGTTCAGGTGACATGTATTGATTTTCCTTTACGGCTCGGCCCGAGTTTACGTAACACGGTTGCGGTGTGCCCCAACGTGTTATGAATGGGACCCCCCAACGAGTTAGATTAACTTCAGTTGTACACGCGTAGTAGACAAGTTGCCGACGTCGGCTTTGATGTCTCTTGTGACTCTCATTGTTTGACAAAATATGTAAATAGTTTATTGTTGTTTTGTGAAATTTCATTGCTTGCATGCAAATTTATACACATTTATTGAATTTTCATCATTTTTTTAATTTTATATACATTATGTGAACATGAGATAATTATTGTGAGTGCGAACGTGTGTGGCAATTTGATTTGTTCAAATTATGATTGAAATGTCTGTACGCAATTAATTAAAACCAGTTTTTGATTATTTAAACGAGAACGGAATCGGGAGATGTGTAATTATTTATCACAGAAACAACATTTCAATCATGCCGTCTTTTTAATATTAATTATCCTATTGATAATCTTTATTAGTCAAAGTTAAATCGTGTGCAAAATGTAATGAAATTTTGTTTCTGTGTTGCTAGGTAGCCCGCGCTGAATCGTCACCGGGGATATCAGATCAAGAATGGGGAACGCATTTGTAAGAATACAGAGCGATTGAAGTGACTAGAATACTGAAGCAAGATTTAAAGTGTTAGAATAAAAATAGCAAAATGACGACGATACCAATAATTAATCTTGAGTTCAAGGAAGTTAAGGACGTAGTATGGGCGAAGCTTCAAGAACCGCAATCACAACGCAAGTTGATTCTTGTGATTGTGTCGATTGCTCTGTTGCTGGATAACATGTTATATATGGTAATTGTGCCCATTATTCCGGATTATCTACGGTATATTGGAGCATGGGGAGTAGAAGCTCAGACCAATGGCACTATCGCTCCGAATCCAAAAATTCCGCATTCTCATCATGGACAAGACTCCGCAACCGGAATCCTCTTTGCTTCAAAGGCTATCGTACAACTAATGGTGAATCCGTTTTCTGGCGCGCTGATCGATCGAATCGGTTATGATATGCCAATGATGATTGGCCTGACCATAATGTTTTTATCAACGGCTGTTTTTGCTTGCGGAAGGAGTTATGGTGTGTTGTTCTTTGCGCGTAGTTTGCAGGGTGTCGGCTCGGCCTTCGCTGATACATCGGGTTTGGCAATGATCGCTGATCGTTTTACAGAAGAATCTGAACGTTCTAAAGCGTTAGGAATAGCATTAGCTTTTATAAGTTTTGGATGTCTCGTTGCTCCTCCATTCGGAGGCGCATTATATCAGTTCGCCGGTAAAGAAGTACCATTTCTTATTCTTGCTTTTGTATCTCTCTTGGATGGTTTTATGTTATTATTGGTTATGAAGCCAATCAAAGAACAACTAAGAGAATCGCGTGTTGAAAAACCTCCTACAATACCGATTTGGCGACTCCTCATGGATCCTTACATTGCTGTATGTGCGGGTGCTCTAATGATGTCAAATGTTGCTTTAGCTTTCTTAGAACCTACTATATCGCTTTGGATGGAAGATAATTTGACAACTGATAACTGGAAGATTGGAATGGTTTGGTTACCAGCATTTTTCCCACATGTGTTTGGAGTTATAATTACAGTTAAAATGGCGAAAAAATATCCGCAACATCAATGGCTCATGGCCGCAGGAGGTTTAGCTCTAGAAGGTCTCTGCTGCTTTATAATTCCATTTTCAACTTCTTACAAGATGCTGATGATTCCAATATGTGGAATATGTTTCGGTATTGCATTGATTGATACAGCACTTTTGCCAACGCTAGGTTATTTAGTAGATGTACGCTATGTGTCTGTTTATGGCAGTATTTACGCTATAGCAGATATATCATATTCATTTGCATACGCCATCGGACCAATTATAGCAGGAGGTGTTGTAGAGGCAATTGGTTTCACAGCTCTAAACGTTGGAATAGCATTTTCAAATCTCCTATATGCTCCTGTTTTGATGTATCTTAGACATATCTATGATTTCAAGCCATTTGAGAACGAGGCAAACATTCTAATGAGTGACCCTCCGGACAAGGAGTATCAAACATATGCCTTGCAAGGTCAAGCGCAAAACAACGACTTGGACTACGGCAGATTCAACGAAGGCCGAGTACAGGAAACGAACATCGATCAAAATGGCTATGATCAATATCAATCGGAGCCACAACAATATCAGCCCGGATACAGCGATCAGGGAGGTGCCTATCAGCAGCAGCACGTGCCAGCAGCTGGACCAACGCAGCGCCATCTGCCTCAGCAACCAGTGGGAAATCCGTTCCGCGCTTCAGCGGAACTACCAGAAACTCCTAGGCCAGGGCACAACCCTTTTCGCCAAGGTTAAGCACTGTAATTACAAAATAGATATTGACACCTCCCACGTCCGATCTCGTTTGGCGAAAGCCCTATTAATTGTAGATATGTAAAAAGATGCATGGTTAAAATGTACACTTTAATAGAAGCTTTTATCGAATACGCTGGCAATAATGTATTTAAATTTCAAATATATTAGCTTGACCAGGCGTAGAGAAATATTAATATATACATATATTGTAGGTTTTTCATAGTTAATTATGATTTTAAAAATTATGTAACTAAGATACAACCAAGGTAACGATACATATCAGAGTCTCGTGCTCGCCTGAATACCAAAGTGATATTTGCCAAAAGTCGGTACTTATCTATTCGGCTTTTGGCCTTAGCTATAGAATATATTTAGTATAAGAACAGAGTTTTGTTAAATGCACAGAAATCTATGCCAATTTATTGCGGACCTATATTTTAAATTGGCATCATTTTTCTTTGTATTGACCAATAAAAATGTAAAAATAACTTGTGGGGTTTATCGCCCACATTTATTATATATATATATAAAAATTACTTTTGATGAATGTTTGTCAGTTGAATGTTGGACCGAGTTACTCCACTATATAAATTTCTGATTTATAAAATTTATTTCTGAAACTTTTAATTGAGAAATATGAGAAAAAAAATTATCAAGATTTGGAAAAATGCTAAATATTTATTATCTGTTATTGAGTGTATATAAAAATGTGAATGATTAATTTAAATGGACGCTCGGTTCAAAGCATTCATTATAGATTCCACGTTTCAATTAGAAGACTACCTGAAATATCAATACATATCAATTATATCCATTACATAAGTGATCACACATTTGTGGTTGTATTAATTAGCAATTAAAAATTCCATATATAAATATACAAATGTAAGATTAAATTAATTTATAGATTAAGAATTAATATATTGATGAAAAATTTTATTCTAGTCGTAATGAAATGATTAATTGAGGTTTGTTAGTGATTTTATGAACTCCACGATAATGCGATGGTGATTAGTATACATTTATTATGAATGCTAAAAAAATGTTAATGGTGTTTACATATAGTTCAATTATGATTAATGAAATCTGGAAAATTAGATTTGTTATATATAAAACAAGATAAAAGACATCGATTTGAATTAATTAATGAAAAAATCAACGTATATAAATGTATAATAATTACACGTATGTCCACGGATAACCTCAATGTTAATAAGATTATTTTGGAGTGAAATGGGGTTTCTGATGTGAAAAATAATATTAAATAAAATTAAATACAAGTTTTTATTACTGTAATAGAAGTTTAATTATTTTTTAAAATCAATTTGATGCAAATTTTCATTCTTTTAATTACTTTACTACGAATTCTAGATAATGCTAAAGTTTAAAAAAATATAAAATATTATTTAATTGAGGAGTTTCATATACTAGACAGTATTTGTTAAAAATGTTTTTTACTATTTGTTAATAAATATAAATATTGATTTGTGATTGATATCATATTCTCAATTCAATCAATTTCTATATTAATTAAAATAAAAAATGATCAGGAATTATAAGAATTAAATTATTTTGCATAGACTAAACTTTGGCTATCACCTGGACATAAAGCACAGCAAAAATAGTTTTTTTTATCAGAAACCAAATTTCACAGAAATGTATTATTAAAAATGGAAATTTTAGTATCCCTGTGCATTAAATTAAAAAAACTTATGGGCTATGATGCTTTGGAAATGTGTGTGTTAATTAGTTACGCTGAACTTAGACTAATTGTGATATATAATTATTATAAAATGTGTGTATGTTGCATATTCAGAAAAACGTTGAAAAAATTTATTGCACAGTGATATTAAAATTTTCCTTACAAATGTGAATTATTTCATGAAATTAAATATATGTGCAATTATCTATATAAAAATTACTTAATTACTTTATATTTCGTTCTTGGTTTTAAAGACTTCAAATGTTAAATACGACCAAAAGATATTTAAACATCACTATATGTATTATATGGAACGAAATTTAAAATGATTTACTAATGCTTATGATTTAAGTTAATTAATTATCATATGCATATCAATATTAACGTATAAGCAATAAGTGAATCAATTAATTATATATCAAATTATTAATATTTATCCATATATATAAATCTTTATAAGCCTTCTTGATGAAACGGTGTTCCGTGTAAAGTATTTATATTATCGTTGTTTTAAAGTTCAATTATGAAAACCTGAAGTCAATATTAATAGAAACAACGATTATATGACTACAAAATTCTTTATAAAATGTGAATATGTGACTACAAATTTTTGTCATAGCTGGCTGACATATTTTTATGTAAAATTCAAGCTAAAAATCAAAATATGCTTAAAATATGTTTCAGAACTATGAACAGTCTTTAGTGTTACAGCTGTGAAATTTAAAAATTTGTTGTCAAATGTGATTTTTTCTGATTTTTTATTATAAATATTAAGTATGAGAATTTAAGGGTTTTTGCACAATACTTAATTAGGCTGAATGACTGGAAAAAGCATAAGTTAGAACCTGGAGATGAAAAATTAACAATTTTTGGACTTAATTTTTATAAAACAATTTGAATATTAAGGATTTTATATACAAATTTATTTAACAAACTAAAATAACAATGAAACTTTCGATTTAATAGCATTAATCCAGATGCGTCCATTTTTGGTAATATGTAGATATTAATTATATACATTTTGAATTACCTAAAATGCTATTTTGTAAAGCAAAAATCAACAATATTAATTTTTCAAGATATGGAAAATTTAGTCACCAAAAATACATAAAATGTCGTGCTCAAAACTTTTTTCAAATAATTTACTTCCCTTGGCAAATGAAATGAATTTTTTACTAAAAGCCACATAGGCCTATTTTTTATGATTCGTATAAAAAATCGGTTTTTAATTTTGTATATATTCAAACTTGAAAGTAGGAGTTTAGGACTGATAAATATTTTTTTGGATATAAAAGATTTTTTTTTTACTATTTTGCATAATTTTTTACCAGTGCTTTACCAGTCAGTCAGTCTAAAAAAGTATTCCTTACTGTGTCTTAAACAAAGACTCTATAAAAATATACTTACATATCAAATACCATATAAATATATATGAACTGAATTAGATAAATATTACCCCATTTATACAAAAATTTGCGAAATTATTAAAGTCATATATCCGCCCTTTTATATCGAATCACGGGAATTTCAAATTTGCTTAAATTTTAAGAAAATATACCTACAGAATTATTTATTGTACATGTACATATAAACCCAAATTGTTGATAGTAATGCACATATAATAGTTCTTTAAATGTGTATAATATTTGTACATCGAAAATATATGAAAAATATAAATCTACCTGTGAAAATGCACATGAAACTCCACTGAAACGGACTGTGAAACGGTATTTTAAATCGTATCATTTGAATAATGCTGAAAAATTGGCAGAATTATTCGATTGATTTTTATTTTAACCATTTTTATTTGTGGTTTCAAAGACGTGATGTTAGGATTTGTTTTTTGGAAATTTAGAGGTTGTGATATGAGTGCATATTTAATGTCAATTGAAACTGTTTTGAGTTTTAAAATGTTGATTTTTACAAAAAAAGGACAAAGTCAATTTAACTTATATCTGATTTCTCTTCTATTGACTTCGGAAGTTCAGTTACCGTTTACAAAAAGAATATTGGCGGCAAATTTCTGAAGTGGCGGTACGTGGACTTTTAGTTTCGATACACTGAACTTTTTTGGGAAAATAAAAAAATCTGATAGTCTTGGCGGACAGAATATTGCAAAATTCCTGGATATACACACTAATGAGAAATTCGAAAATTTGTCAAAATTATTGAGTCTTCAATTATCCAGTTGAACAAGATTTATATATAAATCAAAAACAATTTATTAAAAAAATAAAATAAATGGGATATACACAATCCAAGGATATGTATATTCTTTGCTATTATTTCACACGTTTCGACATAAAATTCTATGCTACCATTAGTGGATATGAAAAATTTTGATAATAAATATATTGTATAATAATAGTACAAAAATGTAAAAAATATAATTTGCAAGTAATACTACAACATTGTAAACACTTTCCGAATTTGCTTTGAATGCATCTGTTACACTGTGTTCTTGGAGAAAAAATATTTTAGAAGTTATAAATCCATTTTTTATATTTTTGTACTATTACTGTACGGTATATCTTTTTTTCACTGATGAAGACCCAAAATTTTTCTCTCTGGAATAACAAATATTCTTTGAAATCTTTGCCTTTTTTCCTCTCTTTTTTCTTGATTACTTGAAAAGGCATAACTTTTTAGATTTTTTTCATATATTTTATTATCAAAATTAACTATATATATATATATATATATATTTATATATATATATATAAATATATATTGAATGGAATATATATATACATATTACGGATAACATATGATAAAAAATATTAAAATAATTTTGAATTTCATTTACCAACAATTTTTTTCTCTTTGATAATTTTAATGGTGTATAATTGAATTTCAATTATTTCTTTTATAATCATGATTTTATTTATTCATTTTATTTATTTGTATGAAAATTGCTATACTACGGTGTGTTTTGATCTGCTTTTGATCTATCACATTTTTTTAAATTCCTCTAAAAGTTCAGAGCAACGTGACTATTACTGAAGCTTTTCTATCTTGAAAAAATCTTAAAAAGAAAAATTTCCAACAATGAGCGGTCCATTGTTAAAAAATGTTACTCTATAACTCCTTCATTAAATCCATTATTGTTGATCATGTCAATTGTAAAGACTCAAATCATCAGAAGACTAGTTGAAATGTTTAAAATTGTTGAAACTAATAAGAAGATTTTTGCAATTAATTTACATATTTTTTATTTGCAATATTTACAGCAAAGTTTAGATTACTTTTAATTATTCTATTTTTTATGTTATGTGAAATAGATTTGCATGTGTTGCTGAACAGATATTGTAAAATGTCCCTGTGATTGTTAAAATGTATTATACTTGGTGTGTTATTTTATCACAAAGTATAATAAGAAAACCTTTCAAACGATACGCTGATAAATAGTTTACTCAAGTTTACTTTTTCCTAATAATGTTCTGTCAATGAATCTATACTTGTTATGTCATCTTATTATTGAAATATATTATATAAATTATGTAAATATTGTTTTTTCTATCACCGACAAAATATTCTTATATATTAAACATTTTTTATTCTCATATTTTAACAGCAATCAGATGTTAACAGTTCTGTGAATGAGAGAGGTGTTAAGCTTAAACTTTTTCTTTTCAATCTTTTGTTCAAACAGTAATATATATTAGGGTGGTCCTTAATATGAATATTTTCTGATTTCTTTGCTCCCAGGGGCTTAAATGCTTCCAAATTAATATTTTTTTTTCAAAGTTTTAAGTCTTAATATTAACTCATCGATAGTTTGCACTCCAACAAAAGTTTCTTAGTTCTTCTTCCTAAGTAAAAACTTATTTTGTAAAATATATCAAATTTTTGTTGTAAATTTTGTATTTATGATCAAAATAAGCAAATACAATGTTATTCTCAAAATTTTGATTCACTTGACGCTAACTTATAAAATTCTAAAAAACAAATGGAATTTAACCTGTTATTTTCATAAGAAACTTTGGTTGGAGCGCGGACTATCTTAAAGTTAATATTACGAGCTAAAACTTCCAAAGATTTTTTGTTTATCAAGTTGGAAGCATTTGAGCCCCTGGGAGCAAAGAAATTTAAAAATATTTATATTAAGGACTACCCTAATATATTATTTAAACAATGCAAGAAGAAGTTATATTTTACATACTTTCACTTAATTTTACCATATTTCAATAATTTTAATTTTTTTGTGACTTAAAAATAATTTTAAATTTAGGCGTTTGTTGTCTAAAATCTTGATATTCATTTCAGAAACATAATTCACTATTTTTTAAACGTAATACTTTCTGGATATCCATTTTTTGTATCAAATGTTTTAATATTGGGAAATTCTTGTATATAAAGCTATATATCAAAAGTATACTATATAGTATCGATAACAATTATATATGAACTATATTAAATTAAAATTAAAAATTGATACAGATATATAAATTTATAATTAGTATTACATTTATCTTATATTATAAATTAACCGAAAACTTTAATAGTTATTGCTTTAATATTTTCCGCATAAATTTCTGATCTTATTTTTTTCTTACTTATTTACTAAGATATTTATTTAGGGAGAAGTCCCCTAAGGTTATTTATAAATAAAACAAAAAATATTTTACGAAATGTTTATTAAATTGTGATTTATGTTAGATAACAAAGTTAGAAAGCAAACACCCCCCGCGCCTCTTTCACTTGTATTTTGAAATGAAAAGATTTATACTCGCTTAAATAATACGTGTTAAATAGAGTGTCCGGTGCTTGGTGCCGTCCGGCGTTACGGGACTTTCCCCTAATTTATTTATTGACTTAAGAAATTGCTGAGATAATAATTTGTACTGTATCGTGCACGTCATTTGTTTTCACGCCGCATTTTTCTAGGGGAAAAAAGAAACTCCTACGTTTTAGGAAAATTGAAAAACTTTTGGAAAAGTTATATGCTGATGCATAGCAATTTATATATTGTTTTATTTGTATTATTATTGGAAACAGTTTTTTACACACTGCAACTGTTTCCGATTGCAAATTTTGGAAAACTGCTTTTGTGTGAAATTGTTTCTTTAAAAAAATATTAATTTGTTGACAGTCTTACAACGTGTTATAAATGGAATGGTAATTTTAGGGGAAAAATTGTTTTTTGTGAAATTGTTATGTTTCAAAAAATCATTAACGTATTAGCGGTCTTATAACGTATTATCAACCCTTTCCACTCGAATGTCGCCGCTCTGTCGACAAAATACATATTAATCTCGGAGTTCGCGAGTGGAAAGGGGTAATAGAATTGTTTATAATTTTATTGGAAAACTGAATTTCACGAAAATATGTAAAATTGTTTCTTTTAAAAAAATCATTAAATTGTTGGCGGTCTCATAGCGTTTTGTAAATTTGCAATTTTATAACATTTTTTTGACATATAGCCCCTCTTGATATTTATATTTATAATCATATTTCGGATACTGTATTAAATTTAGTAATTACAGAAAATAAATTATCTTAATTGAATTAATTACAGTGGAATACAACACTAAAACAATATTGAGTCCTGTTATGCAATAACTTGAAGAAAAAAATGTCATGATATTGAGATAGTTTATTTAAGGCTTGATCTTGAGATTCTTCTAATGATAAAAAATCCTTTAAATATCCGTTGCAATATCAAAATTTAATTAAGATATAATTCAACACATTAATAATAGATGAACCACTGGGTTTTCCTTTTAAAATCTATGTTATTTGTCAAATTAATTACTCAATGTTTTTCTATATAGACTATAGATTATAATTTATAAGAAAATAAAAAAAATCCGTCGCACAATTTTTATTTAAATCCCAATTCTGGAAAATAATAATTAAGAGCAGTATCAAAAAAAGAATATGATATGAAATAATTGAAATGATAAATAACTTAGGGTAGGAAAATGTTAAAATAATTTGCAATAAAAATTAGAGATATTTTTTATCAAACTCAAGAAATAGGACATATTTAAGTCAAAAGTCATTTGTTCAATGTTAATGTACTTTGATGTGAAAAGCATATTTTGCTTCATATTTTTAACGTTATTGTAAAAATGTTTTACCATTACACATTTATATACTTATTTTTATCCTTGTACAGTACAAAATATTCCTCTCTCGGGGTTTGAAGAGAAAATCGTTACCATAGACGTTTCTTGAAGTTTACTGATTTACAGGCGCTGTGTTTTCAGTCCAATAATGCTTTTTATGGGCTGAGAAGTACGTTCTACGGAAGATTTGTCTATTCCATGTATAGTGGTACTAACAGTTTTTGTACATTTCCTTTCAGAATGGAGAGATTCTATTCTTTCGTTGCCGAGGAAATGGTTTGCGGTGGTGTCAAAGTACTCAACAAGTCAGGATTCGACGAAAAACGAGGTCAGTTTGAAATAGTAATAGTTTTATTTTATTTTCACTATTATATATGTTAATAGAGTGAATTACCATTTCCTCTGCCTCGCGTTATTAAATTATGGCTATTATGATACGTTTTTAGCACAGTGTTTGCAATAATACTATTGTATTATTGCAATCGTCAAAAATATATAATTTATTAAATACAAAATTTTAAACTTAGAATTTGATTTAGTCATTTGTTATTTATGATGAATTTATTTTTCATATTTTTTTTAAGAATTTTTTTTAGTTATATGTATTGGCTCAAAACGTTTTTTGCTGCTGATATTTATTTGATGTAAAAATGCATTAATTAGTGGTGTATGGCTTTGTGTGTGCTTTAAGAAAAAATGCTGGAACAATTTTGAAAAAAAAATTAAGTCAAAAGTTCATTTTGCCAATAGAAGTGCAATGTTCATTGAACCATTCAAATCGGATGCTCGTTTTTTGCCTTATGTCTCTGAAATGGCTGGACCTAATCAACAACACGTCTCCACAACAATATGAATCGATTGCTTTTTGAATAATTTAAATTGGTTGATCTGTGCTACCCAAATCGTGAACGAAAAATTGAATTCAAACATACATACATACATATTATAAACACACATTCACGCACGCATTTACACATACACACTTTCATCCATTTTTTTAATATATGCCAAGCTGTTTAGAAACCTTTGACGAATTCAAATGTAAAATTTTTAAATTAATAATAATATTGTTGCTTTGACTAAATGCAGGTTTCAAGATTAGCATTTTTTCCTCAAATATTATATTATTATATTATTGTTTTGCAATTCTCTTAAATTGAAAATATTCTTTATTTTCTTCATATGCATTCGACCATTTCTTTCACGACTATACAAATATTTATTTTGTATTTAATTAATTATTTTTGTCATAACATGTTGTCAACCATATAATTTAAGATTTTTAAATGATATTTATGATAAAAAATGCCAAACTCTACGAATTCATAGGATTTTTTATATAAAAATGTATTTATGGAAGTGGAATTAATGGAGAATAAACAATTATTTTTTCAAAACTTTTCGTAACTTATATTACGAAATGAATAAAATATTATAGTTAAGAAGAACTTTTCGAAAAACTTTTCAAAGATGAGGAAATGAAAAAACTTTGTCAAATAAGCAACAGTCATATTATATTTAATATGATATCCTTATACATTATAAATATAAATATATATATATATATATATATATATATACATAAAAACTTACTTTCGACTTTTTAAAAGCAATGCGGTCAACAAATAATGCTTATGTATGAAAACTTGTTTGAACAAGCATACTTCAATTTTACCCCTTTGGATCCTATCTCAAAATCAGCATAGTTTAGCTGTAATGACGACTGTCACTACTGCGCCCTGGCACAACCGTACCCAGTCTCCCCTACATTAGTAAAAAATAATTAAATATTTAATTGCAGGAAATAAAAATAAAATAAAACAAACAACCATTATGCATTGATGCCTGGAACAACAGATGAACAAAACATTTAAAAAAATGTTACAAACATAATTTAGTTTTTCTTTGTAATATCTGGCTAGGTGCCTGTTGAAAAGCTTTTATTATATATATATATATATATATATTTATATATATATATATATATATATATATACCTTTCACCATCGGAAAGAGTAATACATACAGATACATACATATATATATATATATATATATATATATATATATATTGTATGATTCTGAATTTGATGTTGACATATGTATTAACAAAGTCTAATAATCGGGCATAACATCAATAAAAATATTGTATATATTAATAAAAATACATAACATCAATATAAAATATACAAATTTTATATATATATATGTATATATATATATAAAAATATATATACATATATATATATATATATATATATATATAAATATATAAAGTATATATATATATATATATATATATATATATTATATAAATCTAATAATATTTCATCATTTTCCGAAGTACCACTCTCGTTCTGTAGTATAATACTATAAAGCGTTCCTGCTTTTTTATTTCATCCTTCTGTACTTTTTTCGTTATGAAAAGGATCTTGATAAGATTGGCTGGTTTTATTACAAAAAGACAATTGTGATCCATCTTTTTTGCGCATTTTGTATCCTTGCTCGTTTATCCGTATCTATCTATGATGGGTCATGTGGGATGTCGAACAGGGACTGTCGAAGATCATTTAGAAATAATTTGCTAAATTGTAATTGTAGTAACTCATATATTTCTGCAAAATGTTTCTCTTATTTGAAATTGATGTGAGAACAAATATATGCAATAAGTTTTGCTTTTGTTTTTCTAAATTGGCCTCACTTTCTTAGAACATTCAGCATTTATACCATTTTTATATTATAATCTTTACCAACTTCTTATAGTATATAGAACCTATTCTATCGGTTTTACATATTTCTGTTAACAGGAGTCATTTCTACTTCATATTACTAGTCTATTATCTTCACGCCTATTAAATATTATAATTCAAGTATACTAATTTGGACACAGTACCAGGTCTCGATCCGAATACCTTTGGATTGCAAGTCTGGCAATATATTATCATATTTTTCATCATTTTTTTATTTAATTAAAATTACAAAGTCATAATTTGCAATTGTAGAAAATAATTTCTTACATTAATTGATATTTATAACTTCCTTTAGATATTATTAGTAGTATAAAAAAGTTTTAGGTTTTATAAGCTATTGACGCTAAAACTTACTCATACTAAGTTAAAAAATATTAACAAAGTAGGAACTGTGTGTTTTTCTTTAATCTAAATTTAAAATTCCTATCATTAAGCGTTTTGCTAGTTCGATGCAGTGGTTGTCCATCGTTTTCTTGTATTTCCTCTATTTTTTTTTTAAATCTGTTACTTTAGGTAAGTTAGTATCCTTGTTTAATAACCAATTAGGTACATATTTGTGTGCGTCTATAAAATTTTTATAAATTTATTTTGAAATTTTTGTAGAATGCTGATGTAAAATGCCATATGTCAAGTTTATAATTTTTTCATCATAATGTTTTATCGTGAACATTTGAGGTATACCTTAGCAAAAATTAATGTATGTGGGTGTGCGGATACAAATTTTTGTCGACGATTTCAGGAACACGGATCAACCAATTTGTATTGGCGAAATGAATAACTGATAAAATTTTTGTAAAGGCAGGTCCAGCGGTTTTGCTGATCCAGAAAAAAGTTTAATAAATTGTGATTTTGCGGACAAAAATGATCATCAGACATATGCACATTAAATTATCACATATTACGATTGTAATAATAAATACAAATGGGTTCCGTATCGAGATTTATAATGTTTACTAATATAGTTCAAACAAATTCTCTCGGCATTTTTGGCATTGTGAATCAACCGACCTGAATGAGTTTCAAAATTATCAAAATATTTCAAAATTTTCAAAAAAATCGATTTAAAAAAAATCAAAATTAACAAAAAAACTCGATTTTTTCTCAAAATTTTCAAAAATAATTAAAAATTGCAAAAAAGTTTAAAACTACGATACGAAAAGTTCCAGCAATTTGTCTTAAGGCATAATGCGATGCACCACTTGTTTCTTTAACTTACCGTAGGGTAAGTTATAGTAATCGCAAAAAACCGAAAATGATTTTTTTTATTTCTTTTTATGTTTTATTTAGGCATACCTTAGAAAAAAAAGATGAATGTGTGTGTGTCTGCGTGTGTGTGTGCGAGCGCGTGTGTGTATGTATGCGCGGATACAATTTTTTATTTCGGATACGGTTTCGAGAACATGAATCAACCAATTAAATGATTCAAAACACATTCGATTCTTATTGATAAGGAGAGGTGCTGATTAGTTTTTGGAAATGGCAGGTTTCTGCCGTTCCGAAGATACGAGGAAAAATTTCGGTTTTACGCAGCTAACGTATCGCGATTGCTATGAAAAATAGTTCAAAATTTCTAAAATATTTCAAAGTATAAAAAAATAAATTTTCTCAATTTTTTCGAAAATTTAAAAAATCTCAAAAATCTATTTATTTCAAAGTTCCAAAAAATTGAATCTTTTCCAAAAATTTTAATATTTGGTACGAGAAGTTTTAGCGATTTGCCTTAAGGTACGATGCCATGTACCACCAGTTAATATTTATAAATGTGTACCCCGTTGATCTATATCCCTGTCCACCCATGGTCATTGATATATACGTCGGAGTTGGAAGGTTAAGTGGTTGTATCGCGTGGGGGGCTACATGGGGCTGATTCAAGCAAATTGTCGGCCGTCCTTCGTGCAAAAGAGCGAAATGCCGAATCTTGTTCTCTCTTCATACTGAAAAGTCGATACTGAAGCATCATGCTACAGGCCCACACTTCCATTGTGTGTACAGGTACACATAGATCTGTTATATAAATAGTAAATGGTTACATACAGGGACTGTATATATATAAAATATATACATTCATGTATTTGGATTATTATATGGAGAATAGAATTCGATCCTCGTTCCCGACCGGATTTTGAACAATAGTAAGTAAAAATAAAAATGATAATTTAGTAACAGGAGTGGATTCAATTTAATGATCATTATTTTCTGCTAACTGGTATAACGGTGAACTGAATCTAAAAATAACGATAACAATCTGTAAATATACAGGGTTGAAATGTTTTGAAGCGATCAATATGTGCGATTATTGAAGCAAATAAATAATTGTAGAATTGAAATGTAAATGATCAAAAGCCGTAGTAACGAGGTATTTAATTTGAGAAATAAGTTTTTTTAACTTCTTGTAGGGTATCATCCAAACGAACTGATAGTAAGTCTTTATATAAGACTAAAAAGAATGCAATTAATAGATCTAACACTTCAATCAATAATAAGTTGTTCTACAATATTATCTATGATAGGTGTGTGTATGTATTGTGTATATGTAGTCTGTGTAATGTACTTTGTTTATAATTGTATGTATATATTTGAGTTTCTTTTTTTTTTATTATACCAAAATTTAATTAAGATATAATTTAGTACATTAATAAAAGGTGAAACACTGGGTTTTCCTTTTAAAATTCTATGTTATTTGTCAAACTAATTACTCAATGTCTTTCTATTGAGACAGATTGTAATTTATAAGAAAAAAAAAAACTCCTTGTAGGGTGAGTTATTGTAATCATCCAAAAATCGAGAATGGAATTTTTTGCACAATTTCACGTTTTGAAGGTTTTTAAACATTTGGCATACCTTATTTTTAGAAAAAAATGGATGTGTGTGTGTATGTATGGATACAATATTTTATCCACGATTTTGGGCGCACAAATCAACCGATTTGAATGATTCAAATAAAATTCGATTCCTACTAGTGAGGAAACGTTCTGATTAGTTTTTGGCAAAGTCAGGTCCAGCCGTTGTGGAGATACGGAGCAAAGAGTGCAGTAAATAGAAATTAAGTTTTTGAGAGAACAAACCATTCGTTTTGAATGATTCAAACAACATTTAGTTCGTAATGATGAGAAGAAGTGGTGGTTAGTTTTTTGCAAAGACAGGTTCAGCCGTTTCGGAGATTTGGAGCAAAATGTGCAAAAAGTTGTAGTTTTTCAGAGAACGAAGTTTCCGATTTGAATGATTCAAAAAATGTTTTGCATGTGTTTTCAGTGTGAAGAAACGATTAGTTTTTGGGGAAGGCTTTTTTTCAAAATTTAATTATTTTTTAATATACAAATAATATTTTTTCTTGAATATCGAAAACATTTCGGATTTTAATTTTAATTAGTTTTATTTTTCTTATTAAATTTATGCATATTTTCTTTTCAATATTATGCATATTTCTATTTTCAATGCTATGAATACTTTTATCTTTAAACTTCAAATTATAAATTAAATAAATAAATTATTGATAATTTTTTGGTTTATATCTCGCTTCTAGAATAAATCTATATATTCAACCGGGAGATTAATAAAATAGCTTACATATAAATTATAAAAATTACTAAATTAACATGTCGAATTGAATTAAAAATATAGATGGACCAAAATATTAGATTCTAACACTTTCCAATTTCCATTTGTTCCAAAGACCATTTGTTTCTATCAAATTCATGAAGCTGAATTGATTCCCATAAACACACACACACACATATATTTATTTATCAGAAATATATACGTAAATGTAAACAATCCATGTTTACAAAATATCACTTCACAAAGATATTGCTACTGAAAACAATACGCGTTTGTCTGCTCACAAAATAAAAATTGCCAAATATCAAAATACCCTATAATAAACACACAAATATATATATATATATATATATATATATATACATAATTTATTGATTTCCATTAATGGTACAATAGATGGAAAGGTCGAAATGCTCATAAAATTTATATGAATATGCATACGTACCTAAATGTGTGCCCTCTGAATTAATAATTTTTACAGTTTGATTTTTCGATTGACTGATTCAAAATCCGTTTTTTATCAAATATTCAACCTGTAAAACAGACGATTTTATTGACACGTGTGATTACAAAATATTAAACTTGTTTGTTTTTAGTGCGAAAAGTGGACGCCTAAAAACGCGGATTTATTCTTTGAATTTTATTTTATACTCATAAAGAGTCACTCGTTATATTGTAATATTAATTCATATTTTGAATAATATTTTATTGATTCAATTTTATAGCCCTAAAAAATTATTAAAAAAATGAATATCAACAAAAAATTTTTTTTTTATTTTTCAAATCAGTCCGTTTTTTTTTCAATTTCTGAAAAAAATGAAAAACAGCAAGAAACTGCAAAATTAGCAATTTGCCTTAAGACACAATGCCATATACTTTTAATGTTTTTTTCATAATTTGTTTTTTATATTTTTCCACTATTTCACTCTCATATGATATTTTTAAAATAATTAATAAAAATATATTGAGGTTGCAAATCTTCTGCTGAAAATAATACTGAAAACTTAAATGTTTAACAAAAAAGTATGAACTTGTGATCTTATACTCGAAGTTATTGGCAATCGACACTGATTATGTAATCTAAATATCATTTTTTGTTCTGAAAATCAATCAGGAATTCTATGAGCTGTTGTGATGATATTTCTTAACTATGTACCATTTTTTAGAAGGCAACCCAACGGTTAGCAAATCTACATTTCATATATGTTTATTACTAGAATTTTTCTAATACTGATAATTTTTAATTTCATGCTGGAAAAGAGCTATTTTTAGTTGGAAACATATTTCCATTGCATTTTCAAATGAAAACCAATATGGGCACTATGCCCAGCGGCGGCGTAATCAGTTCGGACGTGGGTTAGCGCAAACTAGTCCCGGGTTCTATGGTTCAATACCCGCCACGGTCAAAGCCCGACATCAGACAGCTTTGATGTCAAATTTCCATTTGAGGTTATAGATTTCTAATATAACCTCAAGTGAAAATCGCTTCTAGTTTGTATAGCTGCATATATGATCATCACAAATGTCAACAAATAATTTGAGAATAGTTAATTAGTATCAACTGGATTGGACAACTACTGTGTTGAAATCTATTCAAAATGCCATATAATAATGTCAAAACAATCACTGAATGTCTTAGTGTGATAGGTTGTAATTCAAAGTATAACAAACTAGTGGTGTACGGCATCGTGCAAATTGCAGGAACTCCCGTACCGTAACGAAATATTCGAGAAATATTAAATGTTTTCAAATAGATCATTATGAATACTGTAACATTGTCTAATTTTTATGAGACTTATATAAACTGAATTACAACGTTAAAATTATTTATTTAAAGTATATAAGTGAGCTTTAGAACTTTAGCTAGAATTAAAATTAAAATCTGAATTGTTTTTGATAAACAAAGAAAATCTTGCAAAAAAAAATGAAATGAAACGATTTTTTTCCAAAAGCAATTGTTTTGTCAACACCAGCAGAAAGTTTTTTGAATCATCCAACTCGAATGTTTAGTTCTCTCAAAAACTGCCATTTTTGTACATTTAGCTCTGTATCTCTGGAAGGGCTAGATCTGCCTTTGCCAAAAACTAATCACCACTTCTCCCAGTCATTACAAATTGAATCTTTCTTGAATCATTCAAATCGGATACTCCGTTCTCTTGTAAACTCAATTTCTATTTTTTGCAATTTTTGCTTCATATCTCCGTACGGTTGGACCTGTCTTTGCCAAAAACTAATCAGCACATCTCCCTATCAATAGAAATCGAATGTTTTTGAATGTGAACGATTTAAATCGTTGTGGACGATAAATTGCGGACACACAAAACACACACACACATCCATTTTTTCTGAGGTATGCCAAAATGTTCAGAAACCTCTAAAACGTGAAGATATGCAAAAATTTTCATTTTTGATTTTTGGCCCATTACTATAACTTACCCTCTGGAAAGTTAAAAAAAACTACTGCTAATCAGAAACTTAAATTAAATTTTGGTTTTTTGATTATCAGGTTAATTATAATGAGAATGTGGTCTTCCAAATAAGAAGAAATCAGTAAATATTTTTCTCTGGCTACGCTTACGTGTTCAAGTGATTTAACCAAACGCAATCAATATTTCCTTCTTATTCAACAATACATAATTATTAATTGGACGTAAAATGATAAGGTTCAGCGCCAATAACATTTTGTTTGCAAATCGTATGAAACAAGCAATAAATAACGATATATTTGCATTAGACCAATAAATCCTATGAAATTATTTGTTTGTCCTTAATCAGTTTGTCGATGGGAAAGAGTTCGGGCATAGAATTAATAATTAATATACGAAGGTGACAGCTAGTACTAGGAAAATCGTTTACGTATATCGGAAAAGGTCAAGGATTACTTCAGCCATGGCACCTCCACAAATTTCCCTTTATCGGGTATACAGACATAAATAAATATCAGCCAATGCCTCGCTAAGCCCGGGTAATCAGTCTCACCGGCATGGATTCCGGGCATATCGTAATAAATCAATTATTGAGAGGATGGAAAATTGATGGAATATGGTTGATTTATGTGTTTTCTAAGATAGATAGGATTATAATTAAAAATTGCTCTATTGGATTGGTGGATTCCATCGAGGAGACGTCTGATTATGCGAAGTGATGAAGTATGTAAAATAGGATTAAAGACTTATTGCTTTATACGTTTAAAAAACTAAAATAATTAAATAAATTATTGATGAATATTAGTGAATATATAAAATATTATTGATATTTATATTTATCAGTATTTGTGTAAATATCTAATACATATGTGTTTGTGCAGTCACAATGAAAATTATTTACGGGTTGTAACAGAATGGTCATCGCACCGCAAAATTTCTAAATAAAAAGACGATATAATATGACGATAATATAATAATAAGACGATAAAATTTAATAATTTTGCTACGGCAGTATTTTCCGGACCAAGCACAACACATTTTCAGATTTCAGATTTTACAATCATCAACATTATTTTTAATTAATTTATTTCAAAATTTAAAAAAACACCTCTAACGAAGTAAAAATAACAACTCTATTAAAATTCTCAATAATTTAATTCAGGGTGATAAATATTAAAACATGGGTGGACACACTGAGTGTCGTTTATAGTCGACACCCCTGCAGACAGGATATTTAGTGGATGTCATCTATAGAAGACAATGGTGTGCATAGGTAGTCACGTGGATGTCGTCTATAGGCGACGCTTATATCGGAAGGGTCGATGCAATTTTAGAAAACTTTTTTTTACTCGAGTACTCTAAGAATGGGGCACTTATTTCTACTATTTTTTTATTTCTTGAAAAAAGCATTGAAGATTCAATAATATCTTCTGAATTATTGTTTCATAAGCAGAAAAAAGTTAGAATAAAAATATATATATATATATATATATATATATAATTCACTCCATGAAGAGAAGTCTAGTGTTCTATTTGATGTCGCCTGGCCGTTACTAATAATAAGTGTTATATTCGTATTTTTGAATATTTTCATTCACTAATAAATTATACAAGACGACTTCTTCCATTTCAATTTAGAGATTAAAATTATTTTAAGAATTTATTCAAAAAAAATTGCAGAGGATACGAAGTATAAGTTAAAGATCAAATTAATTTACTTTAATTAATAAGTACGTGTAAATATTGAAAATTGTAGTAAAGCAAGTTATGGGAAATTCTATCAAATGACGTATTTATATATCTTTTGTTTAATAAACAAAATATATAGTTTATTCTACTTATTCAAAATAATTGAATCATTTTCATAGTATATATATATATATATATATATATATATATATATGTATGTATATGTATATGTTTATAATCATATGTATATGTATATGCGTATTCATATATATGTTTGTAAAATACATAACATATTCATTTCTAAGGTTGCATACAATAAACAATTTAGTTTCATTTCAATAATAATTTTTCGCAATTATTACTCACATATTATTCTTAAATAAAACAAACAAACAAAAATAAATCATATATCTATAGCAAATATTGTTTAAATTTCATAGTATATTATTTACAATTCAAGCGGTTTGAACATGCAGAAAATGTTGTGTTTTTTACATTTATTGAAAATAAAAGTTTTGTTGGACGTTATCGGTTAGTGAATATTGACAATCAATCATACTGATTCTATGGATTTGCGTTGTTGAAGGTATAAAATATGTCATTATTAATTAAAGCGAAAAATTAGATTTTTTTGTTCCGAGTTGCAATGTCTCTTAACAAAGTACACACCTAATTGGATTATATTTTGATTTGTATGAAATAGTTTGTTACTCATATATTCATAACTTTTGATCAATCAAACAAATTACATATAAACTTTATATATATATATATATATATATATATATATATATATATATATATATATATTAGGGTGGTTCTTAACAAGGACATTTTCGAATTTCTTTGCTCCCAAGGCATCAAGATTAATTTTGCAGTAAAATATTTATTTAATTGGTGATATTGAGACTCAAATTATTATTTTGATTCCATGATGAATAGATATTATAGAACAGCCCACATGGATTTAATTGGAGATTAAGTGGTTTATAAATATTCTTATGTATCATAATATTTGAATGGCGCACAGATGGTGCATGAATTTACACATGATAGTAAGAAATATATAAAACTTTTAATTATTGTGCGTTCTATCTAAATGTTTATATAAAGAGCTAAATACTATTAGAGAATCATTTTTTATTGATTTAGAAGCAGTTGCGCCCTTGGGAGCTAAGAAATTCGAGAATGTCCTTGTTAAGGACCACCCTAATATATATATATATATATAAGAAATCCAAATAAAAATAAATTGTATTTTAAAAATACATTATTTATTCTCGACGTTTCTTTGATGTCTAAATATTGTTATATCTTGTTTATTTTTTAATTAATACCGTGTACTTGACAGATGCGAAAAAGATGGAACGACATTGTTTCTGCATGTATTTTTTAAATTCAAAATATAAATTTTCAAAGATTAGGAAAAAAAAAATTGACCCCAAAAATTGGAAAAAGATTTAGACTTAGATAAAAATATTTTTTTTTATAAATTAAGCCATAAACCTTCATTGACTTCTTGAACTTGAGATGTAAAATTATTTGTGTGCTTAAATGACTATAACGAAATAAATGTTTGTGGTAGAAAGGTAAAAATTTAGGACTGACCGATTTTCTGTCATATTGAACATGATTATAAAATTTCATAAAAATCAATAAAAAAACAACGAGGATTATATTGTATATAATATTGATATAATTATTTTGCAGGAGGTTTCACAACCGCTACCGAAACTTCCGGTACCTCCTCTGGCTCAAACACTTGAGAGATATGTCGCATTTCTTGAGCCCATTGTTAGCGGCGCGCAATACGAGCGGTCATCGGCGCTGGCGAGGACCTTCGGCCTGCCTGGAGGATTGGGGCAGTCCCTCCAAAAAGAACTGGAGCAGAAGCGGGAAATTGAAAAGAATTGGGTTTGTATATGAAAAATAGAAGAATCTGAATTCAGGGGGTATTCTAGTGAAGAAATTAAAAAAAAACTTTTTTTCTTTTGTTTCATATTTCCAAAGTTTAACTATTTAAGAATATGTGTACAAGAGGATTTTTAAAATTTTGAGCTAAGTTTGGAGATACAGCTGTTTGACCACGAAAATCCTCTTCTGTTTTCTTCCTTTATGCGTAACTTTAAACGCGTTTTTGTGAGGTGACCATACGTCCCGGATTGGCCGGGACAGTCCCGAATTTCCACCTTGTGTTCCGGGTTTTTCTTGCAATATTTGTCCCGGATTTTGATTTTTTGTCCCGGATGTCTCAGTTTTTCGAAAATTAATAGTTAAATTAACAAAAATTAAGAAAACAAACTAACAGATGCTATTTTTTTCAAATTAATTATGAAGAAAATTGAATAGAACATATAGATCGAAAAATACGTATAAGATATAATATCATCGATAAAGAAGTATTGCATATAATAGTCGAAGTATAAAGCTTACTAAAACTTCTTACTAAAAGTCCGCAATTGTGATAAAGAAATTCATTTAAAAAAACATTTTTTATAGTATTCTTGAATAGCATTTGTAATGTAAACGACTAACACACACCTCCCCCCCACCGATGTCCTGGATTAGCATAACTAAAAATTGCCGTCGCGGATTTGACTTTGAAAAATATGGTCACCTTACTTTTTGTCAAAACTGTCTTTTTCAATACGATGTACACGATTTCTACTGGATCGATTTGTTTGAAATTTTCGAGAATCTTTTTTATAGACTTCTCTCTGGCATATACTAGTCTCGTCCCCAAATTTAAATTCTAGCTAATTCAAAAAAAAGTAAAAACCAAAAAGTGGTAATAAAAATGATCTTTTTTTTAAATAGTCGCCCTTTCGTCATTTTTTTAACTTAATCCTAATATATACCAGTGCAAAGTCACTCTAGATTGATAATATTATTATATTTTGGATTACTAGGAGGGCTCCAATCGTGGGCATGATCACGTATCAATTTTTTGGGACCCACCATTTCAACAACTATTAATATTTAAAATTATTAACTTTTGTTTCTTTTTACTTACTTTTAGTAGTCCAGTTTCTAATAGTCCTTTAAGCTTAAATTAGGTAGGAATTTCGGAATTCGAGATACACAGCTGTGAGTCAGTAAATACTTGTATTTTGCATCCTAAAAGTTGTCTCAAAACCTACATATGGTAGGGTGTCAATACCATATGTAGGTTTTGAGATAACTTTAGGGTGTCAATATACAAGTATTTACAGACTTACACCTGGGTATCTTAAATTCCGAGGTGAACTTACTATAATGACTAGACATTGATTGATAACTTATAGAAATAATTATAGTAAAAATATTGATTGACCCTTTTTTTACAATAATTTATAAATGATCTAATATTCATGCGTCTATACTAGAATACTCCCAGATGTTTCTAGAATTCTTTTATACTAGAATAACCGATTCAAAAAAAATTATTTTTATATGAGCACTTTTGTTCTGTTTTATTCTTCTATTTACTCAATCTTTTTATTTTTACGCTAGATTTTATTTTTTTCTGTCGTATCATTAAAATTTTATTTTATTTGAGGTAGACCACCATATTTTATGTTATTTAATTTTATTAATAATGTGTTTTATTATAAATATTTATATATATATATATATATATATATATATATATATATATATATATATATATATATATAATAAAAATAACATATGATCTTTAGTCAAAAACTTGTACCCATAAGTGTATTTTATTATATGCGCCTGATAAAACTTGTTGTAAATGCACATACGAATTAATGTATTATTATATCAGGCTTACGAATACTGGATAAATGACATGTACTTGCTAAATAGACTGCCTTTGCCAATAAATTCAAATCCGGGTATGGTGCTACCACCTCGAAAATTTACAACAGTCGTTCAGGTCGCTAGATTCGCTTCTAAACTTATTGATGGTGCTGTAGACTATAAGGAAATGCTTAGACGGTAAGATCAATATTCATAATTTGTATCTAATTATATTGCAATTAAACTAATTTCTGATTTGTATAGAGGTGACTTAGAACAAGAACGATGTACCTCAAACGAAAAAGGGCAACCGCTTTGTATGGCACAATACTACCGGTTATTAGGAAGTTGCAGAATACCTGGTATCGACATTGATTCACAATTTTTTCCTGAAAGCGAGTATACGGATGCTCATATCATTGTAATGTGCCGTAACCAAGTATGTTAACTATTACATCTGAATACTTTATATTTAATTATATATAATATTATAGAATCTATTATTATGATCATGTTTTACATTTTTAGATGTATTCTTTGGCTGTGGAAGCGGCGGATCGTGGAAGACTTTCGGAGGACGAAATATGCGCGCAGTTACTTTTTATCCTGAATGACGCTCCTTGCTTGCTTGAACCTTCTCCACCTATAGGATTGCTATCATCACAAGAACGGACGCAGTGGGCTAGAGATCGAGAAACACTTATCAAAAGTAATAAATTATTTAATAAAAATCAAGCTCACACTCTCGGTATTTGATTGAATTGCTTTTGTTTCGATTTTACATAAATTATGTCATACCAACCGTGAAAGACGTAATTTGGAGCAGAAGCAATTCATACTATAAGAAATTAAACCAATGTCCAAATCCAGGAATGCAATTAATCAAAGAACATTCTCCGACCACAGAAGGCTTAAAAGAAATGGCCAGGAGACCTAACATAATTTAAGCACAAACAGTGCTATATTGCTATTTTACTTACATAGATTATTATCTACAGAGGCATTTCCTCAGTGGAGGGGACTCCTATATGACATACTATGAATCACATAGGCTTAGAGATTTTTTTTATTTTCAATAGCGATCAGCATACAGTATAATTCTACGAGCTATTTGGCTTATATCATTCACTCACACATATACACACACACCTCCAAACACACATTATAAATTATTTTGATAAATATTAAATCGATAGTTGGAAAATCACTTCAATAAGTGAATCACCAATACTGTTTATTTGTACAAGGATATGGTAGTGTTAAAGGTAGTGAATATTATCATTGGACAGCTTCTTTTTCAGTCTTATTAAAATTGGTGTCTCAAGAAGCTGAATGACTATAGAGTTTGAGTGATGTTCTAACTTATAAAACCTTAGACACTGTTGATTTTTATAACTCTGTTTATAAATTCAATATGAAGATCGTCGTGTAAGGTCTTATTCCTTACGTAGAGCATCAGTAATCTGTCTTAATATTTTAGACTGGGCACGTTGCATTAGCATAATGTTAGATTTGCTTGCACAGCCCCACAATTGTATGCCATAAGTCCATATTGGTTTTATTACCACCTTGTAAATTAGTAGTTTATTGTCAATAGATAGAATTGACTTGCGTCTCAGAAACCAGTATAGTTCAGACGTTTGAATTTTTATAGTATTTAATTTTGCGCGAATATGATCCTTTCACGTATTTTTTGTATTTTCTGATTGTCTATATTCTGATTATATAATTTTGTCTCCACAGTTGATTACAAGAACCGGCACAATCTAGAGCTCATCGAACGCAGTTTATGCATAATTTGCCTGGACGAATCGTTTCCTATTGCTTTCAATTATAACCAGGCTGAGCATCATTCCACGCACAATACTAACAGTGGTCGAGACGAGACCAACATGGCACATCAGATGTTACATGGAGGAGGCAGCAATCTCAACTCTGGAAATCGTTGGTTCGATAAACCCATTCAGGTTAGAATAATAATGTGTTATCGAATCACCAATACATCTATTTTAAATCTTTTTTTTATTCTAGTTGGTAATTTGCAATGACGGTGCTTGGGGTCTTTGCTACGAGCATTCGCCATCGGAAGGCATTGCTGTGATACAATTAATCGAGAAATTAATGAATCATGCTGATAGTTCTAAGGACGAGAATTCAACAGTGTCTCATTCGCACATACCACCACCTCAACGATTGGAATGGGTTGTTGATGCTACCTTGGACCAAAGTCTGAAACGAGCAGCTTTCGATATAAATTGGTAAAAAAAATATTTCATGCTTTAAAATATACAATTATGAATTAATTGGTATTATTAATAATTAACTGATAAGAAAAAGTACTCGATATTGAATGAAAACAAGTATACGTCAGTATTGTATTAGATCATCACTTAAATTTACAAGATAACGCGTTGCTTTTTTATGTTTATATTTTTATCTCATATTTTAATTAGAATACGTAATGCCCTAATTTTAATCACGCATGGAATGTTTCATGATTATCTATGCATCTAGATTAATACATTGATATGCGTTAATATTAATTTTTTTTTTAATAGCGCAATTGAGGATTTAGATTTCTTCGTCTACCGCTTCAGGGATTACGGGAAGGAGTTTATCAAGTCGTGCAAAGTCAGTCCGGATGCCTACATTCAATTATCTCTTCAGCTGGCATATTATAAGTACGTCTATTTAGCAAATAGTAAATATCTGATGTAATTTTTTTGAGATTTTTGTCTTCGTGAATTTTATTTAAATAAAATGCAAAATTTATTGACCAACTACTTTTGATCGCTGTTCTCAAAACTTTGGTCAACTACCTACATAAATAACTGAATTAAAAATATCAGTCAGCCTATATTATTTTTTATAATACGAAACTTTTGACACATGAAAAATTTAGCAGCGTATGCTACACTGTGTCATTTTACAGAATAGAATTTTATTTTCCAAGTGGTAGGGCATGAATACAATGTAAAAACAAATTTTTATTAAGTACCAAGTTTTTATTAAGTACCAAGTACGAGGATAAATGTCTTATGCTACTAAGTACGACATTTTAGATATGTGTAACTAATAGTTTTGACTTGTATTTGAGGCAGAAATACCCGCAAAAGAGGATTTTCACGTGGGATTATATTTGAGATCTGTAATTTAATATAATATTAATACTATTTAACATAATTTAATATAATATTAATACTATTTGATATCGAACTTGGCCGAGGTTGGTATCGGCAAAGGCAAATTGCTGGAACTTCTCGTATAGTAATTTTTATTTTATAGATTTAATTTTTTTTCAAAGCAATCGCGCTGTGTGGCTTTTCAGAGTCAAAATAACGAAGCGCGTGAACGCTGCATCCCAGTCTAACGGTTAAACATTATAAAATTGATACGGAACTCATAAAAATGTAAACAAAATTTGTACTTATTATTAAAATCTCTATAAAATATCTGATAATTTAATATGCATATGTCTGAAAATCATTTTTGACTGATAAATACGATTTTTTTAAATTTTTTTATAGAATTATTCATTCCGTCCATACAAGTGAAATGTTTTTTGATTTATTCAAAGCGGATGCTCTTAAAAACTCTGTTCTCTTAAAAACTGAATTGCCTTTTTTGCACTATTTACTCCGTATCTTCGAAACGGCTGGACCTTCCTCTGCCAAAAACTAACCCGCACGCCTCCTCATCAATAGGAATCGAATGCTTTTTAAATAATTTAAATTGGTTAAATTGTGCTTTCAAAATCGTCGACGAAAAATTGTATCTACACACATACACGAAAATACATACATCCATTTTTTTGAAAAGTATGCCAAAATATTCAGTAACCTTTTTTATTTCATTTTTTATTTTTTTGCTATTACTATAACCTACCCTCCAGGAAGATAATAAATAAATATTGTAAAGGTAATTGAATTTTATAAATCTAATAAATGTTGAGACTCTACTATGATACAGAACAGTATTTCCCATAAGTAGCAAATGAAATAATTTGATCGCTGTTCGTTTTAAGTTATAAATGTATTATGTTTTTTCATCAGCCTAATACGTTCAAACGTTATAAATTGTATATTGCAACAGTTTCTACACTTTATTCAATGCTACAGTTTTTATATGATTATGTGAGTAACTTAAACAAAATAGCTTATAGATTGTTATTTGTTTTGATTTTGTTTATTGATAAATAATAGAAAACACAAATAAAAATTTGTGTAATAGCTTGAAAGGTGATAGTCGTACTTTTTCATAAGAATGTAAAAGTTTTGTACCGACCAGCTATCGGAAAGTTTGCTCCTCTATAGAATAATAGCTTGAATATGAGTAGTATTCAAGGGACTCTCTTTTCACTATATTTTTCCATTTCAGACTCTACGGTCACCTGGTCAGCACCTACGAAAGCGCGTCCACCGTCGTTTCGCCTGGAAGAGTCGACTGCATCAGATCGGCGAGCATGGCAGCTCTGCGTTGGGCGGCGGCCATGTGCCAAGGAGAGGCTCCTGATGCCACCAGCACGATGCAGAGGAACAACTCCGAGGACTCCGTCACTGGAAAACGCGTAACTTTCAACTTATACAGTGTATGAGAACCTACTCACTGACCATCAGTAGTGTACCGCGGACGGGACTCTAATTCCGACTCGATAATACTACATCATTCGCATTGATCATTACACATGAAACGGAATCATGGAAAATATAACAGAATTATCAATTAAATTTTACAGATAGTTTGATCGAAATTCCTGATCTCTATTGTCATTTTCATTTATATTTTGGTTAATTACACAGGTCTACAAAAAATGTTGTCTATATTGGGTGTGCGACATATGTTTTCCAATGTACTTCTTAACTCTGAACAAGAATCTAACATCTAAATATGGGACCAAACTGCAAAAAATAAAGATGATTTTAAAAAAAAATGACGAAATCTCCAATCTAGTATTTCTGCATGATGATTGAAGTCTTATTTCTATCGTTTTTCTGCATTTTTTCACCATAAATGACATGTGCAACGGATTTCAGCAACGTTTTTTGTATTTATTGAGTTTCTTATATATAATAGGAAATAAATATGTTTGCAGGTTGCTGCAGAATTCTACATAAAGAAACTCAATAAATATGGAAAAAGCATTGCAGAGTTCCGTTTTCCAGGTTATTTGAAGAATCTAACATCTAAATTAGGGGTCAAACTGCAAAAAACAAAGATGATTGAAAAAAAAACGACAATATCTCCGATCTAGTAATTTCCCCGATATTTTTTCATCTCAGATGATATGTACAACGGATTTCTGCAATGCCTTTTTTATCTTCATTGAGTTTCCTATTGTAGAATCCAACAGCAATCTGCAAACATATTTTCAAATAACTGCAAACATAGTTCAGCACATTCTGCAGATCAGCCAGAGGCAATAGGGAATAAATATGTTTGCAGATTGCTGCTAGATTCTACAAAAAGTAACTTAATAAATATGGAAAAAGCTTTACGGAAATTCGTTTCTCAGGTCATTTGAAAAAATGGAAACCAAAAATTGACAGAAATTATAAGATTTTAACCCTCCGTCGGTCGGATATTTATTTACCTTCGAACGGTCAGAGTGGTCTTTTTTCATTGATCGACAGCTAATGAAATTTTAGGAAAAGTTCAGAAATTTCAAGTCGATAGGATTACTAAAAGTATTTTTTTTAAATTGAAGTCGAAAAAAGTCTGGCCAGACCCCTTCGACCTACGGAGGGTTAATCGTCATGCAGAACAATTACTAGATCGGAGATTTTGTCGTTATTTTTTCTTTTTCTCTGTATTTTTGCAGATTGATCCCCAATTTTGACTTCAGATTTGTGTTCAGTGTTAAAAAGTGCACTGGAAAACATATGTCGAACATCCAATACAGACAACTTCTTTTATTTTCTGGACATCAATTACTGGACATATGTAATCAATTAAGTTATATTGAAATACACTATTAATTAACTAGATAATATTGTTATACCTATTTATATAGGTATGACTCGCGATTCAGGTTACATTTTTTGTGATTTCGAATCTAAATTGTACTTCTTATCTACAAACTCTATAAATCCAAGCATGTCTTTACTATTGTTTATTAAATATTCAAGTCATGATGAACTTTATGAATGGTTTCGTTATTTAATTATTGTGTTCAGCATGTTTTAAATTCCTAAAGCACAAACGTAATAATATTTAAATTACAAAAAAATGTATGTAGATTTTGCACGACTTACACATTTGAAAAATAATGTATAAAAAAGGTTTATGGATGATTTTGTTTTAATTATATATTATATATATATATATATATATATATATATATATGTATCTAAATCTTTGTGTTCACATATCTAAATACATAAATATTATATGTTCTTTGCCAAATTGTTACAAATCATTCATTGTCAGTATTTCTAGTGATACTTCTTAATATTGTGTGTTGATACGATTTTGGATTATATTGTTATGGTAATTATTGATTTTCTACCCGAAAGCAAATCAATAATCATAAAGCATCACATTTAATTTTTTTTAGTTTTTTGATTATTTTATTTTTGCTCTCATGCCTTCTGTATCCTGTGCTTTGGCTTTCAATTTTCATTGTTTTTTTCCTCGCGAAAATCGTCTATCATATGCATTTTTTCTTTAATATTTCGTAAAAACCATTTGTAACACCCGACCTTAGTTAAGATGCTTCCAAAGTACTTGAAGTGATCTTCCAATTCTTCCAATTATCTGAATTGTATATGTTTTATTATGTGACTTCATATTTGAAACATCAAATTACCTCAGCTCGTTTATAAATGTAATATTTTATTAAAATTACCTTATTCTTGGTGTTTTTATTGTTGTTGAATTTGGATATGTTAAATGTATTCAGAATAGTTTCAATTTCCAAATCATTACAATCCTGTTTTATATAATTTTATAGGTTCAGGAAAGGCGTGAACTATTCCATGCCGCAGTAGCTGTGCAGACTAAGACCATGTTGGATAATATCCTAGGTCAAGGCATAGATGTACATCTGTTAGGATTGAGGGAGGCAGCCAGGGCCAGAAATCCTGTTCTTCCTGAAATCTTCACAGATGAATCTTATAAAGTTGCTAACACTTTCACCTTGTCTACTAGCCAGGTAATGAATAACAATAACTTAAAGTCTTAAAGGACTTAAGTTCTGCATGCAATTTAATAATACACCTATGATTTATTTATTTGGTTTTTAGGAAAGTAACTTTGTTTTCTATAGACATTTTGGCACGTAATTTTCGTACAAAAAACAAGTACTTTAATGAATTATGTAATGGTTGTTTTCACCGAACAGTTTTTGTCATATTTCTGGTATTAGCATAATTCCGATTGTTTTGGTCGTTATTGGCAAAACACTGATCGAAATGCTTTTAAGTTCCTCATTTGAGGTGAAAGTTTTACCACCTAAACATTTTTTGAGGAACCGGAACAAATACTGATCCGATAATAGCAGGTTTGGAAAATGTGGCATTGGATCTTATTCAAGCTATAAAAACTTTTGGCAATTAACCAAACTTATGTGTGGTCTTGTTTCACTATACCTCGCTTGTGGATTAATTCTGACCTTTTCTATTGAAGTACATAATTCAGTTTATCCACCTGATGACATAAGGCATCCGAATTAACCGTTATGTTATCCTGGAAAAGCTGAGAAACAATCAACTTCTATAAAATCTCTTCACACATACTGCATCACATTTTTCTGGCGAATTTCACTGTTACAACTGTTTCGAGCAAGTTCTTCTTTTTGGTTCATGGGCAATTGCTTGTATTGTATTGTATAGGATATAATAAATAAAAAAGCAAAATGAATTAAAAAAACATATTTAGAAGAGATATATCAAATTAATAGTTATTTCAACTTTGCTAATGAATATTTCTGTCAAAATACCAGGTTTATCAAGTATCAAGTTTTAATACAGTGTGGTCTTTGTAAAAAACTTGCCCAAGAAACTTGAATTTTGCAGTGATTGAATAATGTAGCTCTTATTTTTTGAAATCCTTTTAAAATGAGATAAGTCATTGAGTCATTAGCCACTGACTGTCCCTTTTTGCCCCGCATATGAAGTAAAAAGAAATAGATGACAAATTTATATAATTAGCAATCAACTGGGAATTTCACTGAATATAGTTCGATACTTGTTTGTTTAATAGGTGTTATGTGTTGTGATATTATCACCTAGCCTAAACATTATAATTACTACAATTTGGACTATTGTGCCCTACATTATTCAAAATAATTGATTGATATGCGATATCCAGGGTACACTATTCAAAATAATTGATTGATATGAGATATTCAGGGTTGGTCCTACATTGTATGCGATGCCTGCAACAAATGCGGGCGCACGCCTCAGGGGGCGCCAACATGAGATTCGGATATAAAATTTATAATAGTTTTTTTAATATTATTCAAGAAATATATAATTTCTTTGCATCTTTTACTAATGTTTGCGCAATATTTTCAAAATACGTTAAAAATTTAACTGTGAAACAACAATATTAAACACAATGGGAAAGTAAAGATGAATACATTTAATTCGGTCCTTACGATATCAATTAGAAGTTTACAATTCAATTTTTAACATTTTAAATATGGAAAAACTAAACTAAAACAATCCAACAAGCAATCCAATCCAAAAGTACTAGTTTTATTTTTAATAATGAAAAACTAGAAATTTGCGTTCTTTATGATTTACTCAATAGAATAAATCGCATAAAACCCCCAAAATAAATAAGTAAAATGTTTTAAAACGCAAATATTAATATTACACATACGTTAGAAATAATTGAAAATTTAAATATTCTTGCAAGCAATACCAAACTTACTGAAATTTTTGGATGTCCTGTAAAGTTTTTTTGAAGAATTTAAAAGTAGTTTGTTAATGAAAAAACGAAAGAAGACACGACAATTTGATTATGAGCAACCCGCGAATCTCCTCTTCTAAATAAATTTAAAATCAATGTATTTTATGCGCTTATAGATTAGATTATATCTAATTTTTGTGTACTGAATCCAGAATTATAAAAAAGTATTTAAAAAAATTAACGTAAAATTTTTGATTAGATTATATGTATCTAAGTTTTTGTGTACTAAATCCAGAATTATTAAAAAGTATTTAAAAAAATTAACGTAATTGTTCATATAATTTTGATGATAAAATTAGTAGGGGGTGGGGCGCTAGAAAAAAATGGCGTGCGACCGCTGAGGTCCCCAAGACCAGCCCTGGAGATATCACATGTATTTTGTTACCGCATTTTGTGATGATAAACAAAAACTTAATGATCAAATAACAAAAACAAAATAACATTCTGTGTGCTCGAACAATGAAAAGGTTTGATGAAGGTTTATCAAAATTATGTTTTTGATTAATTAAATTACAATTGAGTGTAAGAAAATAAACCTTTACCCAGGTTGCCTGCAAATCCGACAGCTTCATGGGTTACGGCCCCGTGACCCCCGCCGGTTATGGGGCGTCTTACAACCCTCGCCCCAACGAGATCGTGTTTTGTCTGTCGGCTTTCCAGAGCGCCGAGCACACCTCCACCGCCAACCTCTCTCGCGCCCTGAGCGAGGCACTAACAGAAATGCGCGAACTGTTGACCGACGCCTAGGCCGAAATTCGAATTGAGCAAGTGTAAATGTTAAAATGCATTTTAATCACTTGATAAAAATAATAAAAATAATGAAAAGATAAGATGTGAATGAGAACAAATTAACTGAACGTCCATTATTCGTGTCATATAAATATTCGAGATGTATTCAAAATCGTCTAATGTAAGTGTAAAATACGTAAATAATTTTTAAAGCCCCGGAGTGAAAAACTGCCATTTCGATCTATAAGTTATTTCAATGCATTATAATTTTTACACATGCCAAACTTGGTTGAAGGGTTCCTGATGGGTACAGTAATAGGAATAACAATTTAAAACACAAATACAAATACATATCAAATTTTTATAGCTACAAATTATATTGAAAAAAATATATTTTAATATCATTTATTCTATATTGGCTATTAAATATATCAAATTCAAATAAAGCCAGACTAAAGATTAATAAAAATATAAAAGTATTTATTTCGAAATAAAGCTGGTGTAAGCGAGCAATTAGGTTAAGAATTCTTATTGTATTTGCTAGGCTTACATATACAATATTTTACTTTATACTGTAATAAGTTACTAGTATGGACCTAAACTTTCTGCGATTTATTGAGGATATTATTAATTGTTTGAATTTTCATATAGTTTATTTTATAATAGAATTTAGTTGTGATAAATCTGACGAAGTCATTATCTTTGAATGAATTTTGTAAAAATATTATATGTTTTATATACACGTGTTAAACGCATATCTATTTAAAAGCAGTTTACGTGTGTTATTTACGTCTTTTGTGTTAATTCTCTTAAATGTTAGAGATTCAGTAAATATATATTTATGAATGTAAACGTACCCTTAATACTATTAATGTAATAGAGACTTCTATTTATATAAAAATATCTACACTTAAGATTAGATCTTTCTTGAAATCAGAAGATTTTAACTGAGAAAGTACTCAAACATATCAAAATGTACCTTATTGTCTAATAGGATTTTAAAGGAAGTAGTTGAAAATATTAGCTATATGGGATATCAACCATCATGAGCTAAATAAGCTATATGGATAAGTAGCTAAATTATATAGATATGTTATTATATATATGGGAAGTTCTTTTATATGGATAATTTTGAATTTCTTTGCTCTCAGGGGCTCAAATACTTCCAAATTGATAAAAAAAAATTCTCTGAAAGTTTTAGCTCTTAATATTAACTTTTAGATAGTCCGCAACCAAAGTTTCTTACAAAAATAACATGGGTAAAAATCCATTTGTACTTTAGACTTTATAACTTAGCGACAAGTGAATCAAAATTTTTAGAATAACATTGCATTTGCTTATTTTGATCACAAATAAAAAAAAATATAACAGAAATTTGATATATTTTATAAAATAAGTAATTACTTAGGAAGAAGAACCACGAAAATTTGGTTGGAGTGCGAACTATTTTAAAGTTAATAATGAGAGCTAAAACTTTCATAGAACTTTTTTTATCATTTTGGAATCATTTGAGCCTCCGGGAGCAAGGCAATTTAAAAAAATCCATATTAAGGACCACCCTAATATATGACATGTTACATTTATATGTATATTCGCATAATGTGTTAGCAAAATCATGTAGTATGTCAACGTTTTCCAAAACGATAAAATTGTTCGTTTTACTCAAAAATATTAAATTTAATATTTTAGTATTCTACTGATTATTGTTATTATTTTATAAATCGACATCACTGATTAAGAATTTAAAACTTTGTCAAAAAGTATTTGATAAAAGAAGTAAAATGAGTTTTCAACTAGCTCCTTTTGGATTGATGTTATCGGTGCAATAAATTATAAATAAAAATATATAGGGGTCAATTTTCCGAAAAAATAAATCGTAACATAGCGTCGTTATGGCAACTTTTTCTTCGTATAAATTGGTAGTAAAAACTGTCAAAATGCTATGTATTTGGTGTCCAGTCAGGCGTTTTAGGTATAAAACTAACCTAGAAAACGCACAAACGTTAAAAACAAATGTTATCATAACTGCATCTTTCTGATGTGTCATGATAACACATACGTGAAGTTAGATTTTATGTGTAAAACACCTGATGGCACAGCAAATACATAGAATTTTGGCAATTTATATGAAGAAAGGAGTAGAAGAATTTGCTCCATAGATTGCAAAATGAATTATTATTTTATATGAGATTTCTTAAATGATGCTGCTTGTATTGTGAACTTAAACAAATGTGTTGTTTAACAGTGTATCGATTATAAAAATAAGTACTAACTACTTAATGAGGTTTTTAGTAAAACATTAAAAATCATCATTAAAGGTTGAAAAATTAATCACAAGTACATTTCAATTGTATGGGCATAGTTCATAAATGTCAGCAAATGTACTGTTAAGTAATTAAATTTATATGGTGTGTTATTACACTATTAAAAAAATTCGGAAATTTGAAAATTCTAGATTGGCTCGAAGATTTTCTTAATTTTTTTTTTCGAGGAAACACTATTATACAATAAAATATGTGAATAAAATGTTCAATCGTGTGTGTGTTAGCACCCAAAGCAAAGATCGATGAAATAATATAATATTATTCTAATATATTTTTTCAATTTGGAAAACGTTGCTCTATATGAGAATTATAAGAAATTTCTAACAAAGCATATTTTTACATTAAATGTAAATACTCCTCCACCAACGATGCTTGATATCAAAATTATATTTAGAGATCATGTTAGTTTTAATGACTTACTACTAAAAATACACGTTAAAAGGCTAAAATAAGATACATATCAAAATGTTCAATTATTTGAAATTATATATATATATACATATCAGACGATAAGTGATAAGATGAAAAAATATATTATTGGTATAGAAAGAAAAACTAATATATGAAGTTATTGTGTAGTTGTAAGTGTGCTTGTTATAAGCAACTGTAACTCTAATTTTTAGTCAAAAATGTTAGGCCATTTAAAAAGCTTAAAATTTATTAATTTTAATGTACTCAGTATTATGTGCTTATTCGGTGTTTTATGAGTTTCTAAGCAAAATGATTACGAATAGCAAATTGTTTCTAATATATGTGATGTTTCTCTTTAAGAAACAATATTAGATTGTTGTTGAAAGTATAATATATTAAATGGTTTAACCATGTTGTTAGATGTACAAAGTCTATAAATATACAAAAAGCTTATATACATAGCTTATTTATAGTAGTTGAAATTTTAGATGAATCACTTTCTTTCATAAAGAAAATATTTTTTTTTAACAATATTACTTAATTAGTATTATGTACTTAATTATTGAAATTATAATTTAAATTTAAAAAACTGTAGGTATTATATTTTGTTTAAACATGAACTGAATTTTAATTAGTGATTATAGATCTTGTTATTGTACTGAAATATAATTTATCTAACAAGAAATATGTATTTATCATTAAAAAATCCGACACTTTTTTCAAAAAATATATGAAGAGAGTAAAAATTATTCTAATTATATAAGATATACAAAGAAAGCATTTAGTTAAAAAAATATTCAATTTATGTTAAACCAGCGAGTTTAGTAGCAATTTTATAAATTATTGCAAAATTATTCACTCATATAAACTGAAAAATTAGCGAATTTTTCTGACTCAATATCATGTATTACAAAATAAAATACAATTTGCAGTAATTGAAATTTTCAATACAGTAGCTGAATTGAATTTTTCAATTGTACATAGATTTACATAGATAAGTTACACAAAATCTATTATTTTATGTATTATTTTTTAAACATTCTGGTTTTATTATTCAGAAGTAATAAAATACATATATTGAGAGTTACTTTCTTACAAATTATGAAGATGATTCCAAAGACCAAAGTAACTCCACGTGATGTATAATTAATTAGGTTGTAACTTGTAATGCGTCAGTAAGTCATATGATTTCAGAAGGCATTGTGTAATTACTCGGAATACTGTAAATAGTTTTCATTTGTAATGGTTTTATTATTACTATGCGAAACATGAAATTAATAACTTTCCGAAGAAGTTTGTTTTCGCCAGATAATCCGATTTTCTAATTTTACCTTTCTAACGTCCCAGGGGTCAGCTATAGTAATCGCAAAAAAATAAAAAATGAAGATTTAAGATGTTTAAATTTTACTTATATAGTTCCAACAAATGTCTTCGACATTTTTGATAGTATGGTTCAACCGACTTGAATGGGTATTAAAATTTTCAAAGAGTAGAATTTTATCAATAATGACAAAAAAGCGAAATTTTCAAAAAAAAAAATACAAAATTTTCTAAAACGTCTCAAAACTTTCAAAATTTCCAAAAATGCATTTTTGTAAGTTTTAAAAAAATATAAAAAATTTCAAATTACGGTACGGAAGGTTCCAGCAATTTGCCTTAAGGCACGATGAGACGTTCATTAATCACGCGAGCCTTAAAGGGGGTTGACAAAAAATCACTAAATATCACGTGGAGGAAGGAAGAGTCTAGTAAGATATCACATGTATTTTTAATTTTTACCTCAATTAAAAAAAATGCAAAAAAAATGGTTTTTTCTAGGTACTAAGAATACACGTGATGTTGTGTGGGGGAGGATGAAAAGGTAATTTTAAATATCACAAGGTATCACCAAAAAATTCTTAGTAATCGCTCACGCGATTAATTAACCTCTATCTCTATTTGATTAATTTTATTGCTAAAATTTCTGCACTAGTGATAATTAAATAAACACTCTAAAACATATTTCTATCTATATTTACATGTAAAAACAGATGCTACTACTGCTTGACACCAGGCTGTCCGAGAGGTTTCCCTACCCGTAACTTTCGTTTTTGTGCATGGTTGTGGATACGTAGACAAGGGTCGTCCATTAATCACGTGAGGCTTAAAATAGAGGGAGGGGGTTGACCAAAAATCACAAAGGGGATGTAGTAAGATATCACGCGTAATCACTTTTTACCTAAATTTGAAAAAAATCAAAATTTAAATAAAAAATACAAAAATTTTACGTTTTTTTACCCTAGATGGTCGTCGGTGGAGTGATGGGAGGGGGTGGCAAAGTTTATTGTTGCCACGTGTTGTTACTAAGGGTGTAAAAGGGTTCCAGAAATTCTTTAAAATCGATCACGTGATTAAGGGGGGTTTGACAGAAAATCACAAAATATCATGTGGGAGAAAGAGAGGTATAGTAAGATATCACGTGTAAAAACTTTTTACCTGAAATTATAAAAAAAATCCAAATTTTCCAAACAATTGCGAAAAATGTTTCATTAACGTTTTTTTCTAGGTGGTAAAAATACAGTTGATGGTTGTTGGTGGAGTGGCGGGAGAAAAAGTTTAAATATTATCATGTGTTACTAAGGGTGGAAAAAGGTTCCAAAAATTCTTTAAAATCGATCATGTGATTAATGGACGCCACCCAAGCAGGCAAGGAGGCGTTCATTAATCACGTGAGGTTTTAGGGGATGGGGGGGGGGTTTGACAAAAAATCACAAAATAAAACATGGGGAAGAGAGGGATATAGTAAGATATCACGTGTTATTACTACCTGAATTTAAAAAAAAATCCAAAAAATTGCGAAAAATGTTTCATTAAGGTAAAAATACAGTTGAAGGTCGTTGGTGGAGGGGTGGGGGAAAAAATTTGAATATTACCACGTGTTACTAAGGGTGGAAAGGGGTTTCAAAAATTCTTTAGAATCGATCACGTGATTAATGGACGCCGCCCTAACAGGCAAGGGGGGTTGACAAATAATCACGAAATATCACGTGAGGAGGGGAGCGGTATAGTAAGATATCACGTGTAAAAACTTTTTACCTGAAATTATAAAAAAAATCAAAATTTTCCAAACAATTGCAAAAAATGTTTCATTAACGTTTTTTTCTAGGTGGTAAAAATATAGTTGATGGTTGTTGGTGGAGTAGCGGGAGAAAAAGTTTAAATATTACCACGTGTTACTAAGGGTGGAAAAGGGTTCCAAAAATTCTTTAAATCGATGACGTGATTTATGGACGTCGCCCAAGCAGGCAAGAGGGCGTCCATTAATTACGTGAGGTTTTTAGGGGGAGGGGGGGTTTGACAAAAAATCACAAAATATCATGTGGGGGAGAGAGAGATATAGTTAAAAATAAGATAAATAAATAAATGAAAAAGATATCACTTGTAATTACTTTTTACCTGAATTAAGAAAAATCTAAAATTTTCCAAAAAATTGCGAAAAATGTTTCATTAACGATTTTTTCTAGGTGGTAAAAATACTGTTGAAGGTCGGTGGTGGAGTTGTGAAAAAAAAAATTTAAATATTACCACGTGTTACTAAGGGTGGAAAAGGGTTCCAAAACTTTTTTAAAATCGATCACGTGATTTATGGACTTCTCCCAAGCAGACAAGGCGGAAAGAAAAACGGACGGAGTGTAGTACGAACGCGTACGTACGAAACACTTAAAAGTATTTATATATTTCATACTTTAAAATTATTTTTAAACTCTGTTCTATTCTCGACGATTTGAATTTAAATCAGATGGCGCCACATTTTAGTACATTGAAGTTCGTCACACGTCACATTCAGTTTTGCTGTGAGAACCTGTCAGTCTGGAATGTGTCTTTAGAGATTGCAGCAATCATAATCACTTCAACTCTGTAGTTAGTATCTGCTGTGATAATAAATTTTGTTTTTAATTCAAATCACATATAAAAATAACTAATTAAATTTTGTAACAAAATTTTTAAAAAAACGTGTGCACTTCGTATGATATTTATGTAGTGATAGTGAAATTGTAGAAAGTTGCAAAACACCTGTTGAACCGCATAACAAGGTAAGGTAATTGAATGATATTCAATATTGTGTACTCATTTTGCTTTCGTATTTAGATCCATAAAAAAATTCATATTTAGAATTATATTAAACTATTTTAATAAATGTATTATTATTATTCTGATGATGTATTATTATTGGATTTATTTTTGTTGTTATCTCCTTAATACGCGCATATGGTGCTTGTATTCTATTAAATTCTAATCATGTGATTTTTGTTTGTTTCCCATTTAACATTTTTTTTCGGTAAATTATAATATATTTCATATTAAAATGTTATCTGCGTATGTGATACTGTTACAACATAAATGCATGATGGGTGTTCATAATTTTGCGTACAGGGCCGAATTGGATTAGGGGAGGATTCAAGATATAAAATTATTTATTGCGTTGGAATTTATTTTTTTATTTATTGGAATTAAGGAAAGTTGTTTATGGGGATATTTACTTATTATTTTTTGATAACTGTCATATAATATATGCAAACACAATGAATAACTAGTGGGGTGCATGGCATCGTGCGTTAAGGCAAATTGCTGGAACTTCCCGTACCGTAATTAAAAATATTGGTACGGAATCCAAAAAAATTACACAAAATGTGTACACATTATTAAAATCTCTATAAAATATCTGATAATTTGATGTGCATAAGTCGAATAAACATTTATTGAGGTTCTTATTTTTATTGAGAGTCTATAACCGCTAGACCTGCCTTCCCAAAAATTTAATCAGTTCATCTTGTCAATACAAGTAAAATGTTTTTTGAATTATTAAAATCGAACGCTCCGTTCTCTTAAAATCTGAGTTACCATTTTTGGCACTTTTTGCCCCCTATCTTTGGAACAGATAGACCTGCCTTCGTCAAAAACTAATCAGCACGTCTCTTTATCAATGCAAATCGAATGTTTTTTGAATTATTCAAATCGGTTGATCCGTGTTTCCGAAATCGTTGACGCAAATTTGTATCCGCACAGACCCACACACACATACAAACATACACGCACATACATCCATTTTTTTCTAAGGTATGCCAAAATGTTCAGAAACCTTTGAAACGTAAGGACATATAAAAATTTTCATATTCGATTTTTTTTATTACTATAACTTGCCCTACGGGAAGTTAATTAATTGTGTAACTAGGGGTGCGTGGCATCGTGCATTAAGGCAAATTGCTGGAACTTTTTGTAACAAAAATTATTATTATTATTTTTTAAATCAAATCTTTTTAGAACTTTGAACAAAATAAATTATTGAGAATTTTAAATTTTGCTTATGGAAATTTTGAAAAAATAAAAAGACTACTTGTTACTAAACCAGAATTTTATATTTTATGAAATAACTTTGATGATATCACAAAGTATACAATGACAAAAAACTAACAAAAAATGACTTGCTAAGCGCAATAGCATTCTAGTCTTAGAAAGTAAAAATTTTAAAAGTTTTTCTAAAATTTACTTTGGATGACTGATATAAAAATACACTCCTTATTTCACTGAGTAAGCAATTAAAGAATGTTATTAATTTGCCAAATACAGTTAATAATAAAGTGTATAAACGGTAATAACTGCTACTAAAAACAAATACATTGTAATAATAAAAAATACATTGCAATTAATCAAAAGTCGAATACGAGTTATACATATGTAAAATTATATTTTGCACGCTTGCCAAATCTAAACTAAATTAGTCAAGAAAAAAATAATACTTAATGAAATAAACTTCTCGAATGGTGAAATCTTTGTATATAAGATTTACATGATATTTAGATTAAATTTAAGAATAAATCATATATTTTTTTTAATTTTTGGCTGCTAATTTTGCTAAAATAATCATACAATATTAATGAACAACTTAATTTCTTTGTTTTTTACTTTTATAATTAAATTTTACAAAAAGGGAACTTCATCAGTATCTGCAGACATAAGTTTTACTTTTGGCTGTTGAATTTAAAAAAAACTGAAGGAACATATCCACTAGATATCTGCTACTTTTTTTAAAAAAAATATTTTATTTGAACAGCAATCATAACTACGTGTTTTATGAGTCGTTATTCTGACGTACATCTTAGCCTGGATTAACAACAATAATATTTGGACCACCACTGGGCGGCCTGATATGCCCTTTCTATTTATATTAACCAAAAAAATTACTAGATGTCATATTTATAGACAGTTGTAATTACTTAATGAAATAAAAAAAAATAGCCTGGATATATTGTTCTCAAAAGGACAACCCAGTGGTCAACCGCTCTTATTTATATTAGACATAAATTTTAGCGTAAAATCATCTGCTACTTCAGATAAATTTAATTTTATATCCATTTTTTTAGTTTTTCTATAGGATACTCTTACTCAATTGTATTTCTACTTCTACTTATTGCTAGTCATCTATTTTTTATATTTTATTTATATTTGCTAGATATCTACTAAAGACAATTGTAAATTATAATGTATATATAAGATTTACTAAAAATATTTAATATTTTAAAATGTTATAATCCCTACAGTTCAGAAACGTAAAAACGCATAGACTGAGGTATGGGAGACTAATCACCAAATTCTTTACAAAATTTATAGTCCAAACCGAGATTTAGTTTATGATGATTTATTTATTTAAATATATTCCGTTCCTTCAAACTGCGGATCTGTTATTATAAATTGGTCTACATTTATTAAAATTGATTCAATCAGGCAATGTTTATACAAAACGCTTTGTGGCACCAATAATGTGGCTTGCATAATCGTTTGTTCAATGTTACATTCAAATCCGAATTCGAAATCTTCTGTAAATATTTTATTTAATAATTGAACTCTACGTATTATCGTTCGCGGCGAAATTCGTTTACATGAACTTATTTTAAAAAACATCCTGTAATAGAACAATTTGTAAACAAACAAAGTGCCATGGTTAGTCTCACATATTTCTTGCTTTCGTAAACATAATACATGCAAACATGGAATAGAAATTTCCGCGGCTAAATCTAAATATCCATTGTTATATGCATTGGAATCCGATGAAGAAAAATATTGATCAACTACCATTGTCGTGTACTTTATAAACAAAATTCAGTAAATTAAACTCTAGATTGGCTTTCACATGGCCTTCGAAGCAGAGGTCGTTACCCACTTCGGACAGCCTGATATCAAGCAGCAGTGCCATCGGTTTTCACTTGGATATATAGATAGCAATAAATATGTTTCCAAGGGAAAATAAGATAGAACAATCGTTTGGGTTCCAATCATCTTAAACATTTTATTTATTTTATTTATAATTTTTTACATACAGAATTCCTTTCAATTGTAAGAAACTTGTATAACTATCTTGAGTTTACATACGCTTTTATTGAAATACTATCTAATGAATATTAAACTTATAAACTAGTGATGTGTGGCATCGTTCCTTGAAGCAAATTGCTGGAACTTCTCGTACCGAAATAAAATTTTGAAAACATGAATTATTTTCTATAATCAAAAAGAAATTGAATTAAATTTTTTCCCAAAAAAAAATCGTTTTATCAACGCAGCAGAAAGTTTTTTGACCCTTTCAAATCGGATGCTTATTTCTCTCAAAAACTGCCATTTTTGCACATTTTGCTCCGTATCTCCCAAACCGCTGGACCTGCCTTTGACAAAAACTAATCACCACTTCTCCCAATCATTACGAATTGAATGTTTTTTTGGATATTTTGATATTAATTTTTTTAAATACATATTCAAATAAGGAGATGCGTTGAGTAGTTTTTGGCAAAAGTCGGTCCAGCCGTTTTGGAGTTACGGAGCAAAGAGTGCAGAAGAAAATAGAAATCGAGTTTTTGAGAGAACGGACTATCCGACTTGAATGAACCAACAAAAACATTCAATTTGTAATGATCAGGAGAAGTGGTGATTAGTTTTTGGCAAAGGCAGGTCCAGTCATTTCGAAGATACAGAGCTAAATATACAAAAAATGTTAGTTTTTGAGAGAACTAAGCATCCGATTTGAATGATTCAAAAAATTTTCTGATTTTGTTGACAAAAAAAGCTTTTGAAAAAATTTTTTTTTGAAAATTATTTTTTTTTTAATTTTTTTTTTTTTTGTATATCGAAAATAATTCAGATTTTAATTTTAATTCTGGCTAAAAGTTCTGAAACTCACTTATATACTTTAAATAAATAATTTTAACTTTGTAATTCAGTTTATATAATTCTTACAAATATCAGACAATGTTACAGCATTTATATTAATCTAATTTAATTGAAAACATTTAATATTCCTCAAATATTTCATTACAGTACGGAAAGTTCCAGCAATTTGCACGATGCCATACACTACTATTTTTATTTCTATATTATGTCTTCTTGGATTTGGTTTTTATCAGTCCAATGACATTTTTTGATACGACGCATTTGTCCTCTCTAATTTCCATGTTGACCGAAACATTGCACTTTGTTCTAAATAATAAGCAGATATCTGGAAAGTAATATAACAAATCATATACATATCCGTACATGATTATATTCATATTATTTTCATATGTATATTGCATAAGCGTAACATATTTGCTATCGATTTAACAACTGAATCAACAAATTGTTAACAGAATTTGTATAGTATTTGGTAATGAATATTACAATTATTGAACATTTGAATATTCCTATCATATCAGTTAATTATTACATAATTTTCCACTTCTTACGTTATAAATATTGATAAACTCTACTATGCAGATTTTAACAGTTTATCACAGATCTATCTCTCGATAGACTTATAGTAAATATATTTTAATTAAAAGATCCAAATAATTTATAGCAAATTCAATATTGCAAATCGAAATTACAGATGAAATAATATCTCATGGACCTTGATACCATTTTTACCGATAAGTACATATTTTAATTTGTAAATTTTTGAATTATCTGTTGTCTTTATCTCAGGAAATTTTGAAAATTCATAATCCGATGATATTCTACAAAGATTATCTTTGTTTTCTTAAGAGAACATAAAATACAACTACTACCAAAACAAATGTTTTATCTTAACTTATCGCACGTGTAATCTACTTGTCAAACAGATCGCTTTCATAGATTCATTGCTGTTTCTACATTGTTATTATCTTTCGATTAGCTAATTTGATTTAGTGTTATTGATTTATATTGAGCATTGAATATTACTGCAATGAGAAAGATATTTCAAAATTAATTGGCCTAAGGGGAAATTTTTTTAGAGTTTCAATCGCGTTTGTATTTTATGCACAACTAACTTTCTGGTTTTAGGCACCAGTCTCTTTGGAGGTGTGGATTCGAATCGCACCGCTGCCACCAAATGAAGAGATATTAATTATTGAATCTCTTCTGATATGTAAAAACGACCAATTTTTAAGATTTGATTTTATTTTAATAGTGTTGATATTTTAGTCTATACTTGTTGACGGTTCAATGCTTCCAAATGAATAAAAAATGAATCTCTAATAGTATTAACTCTTAATATAAATATTTAGATAGAGCGCACGCCAATTGAAAGTTTCTTATATTTGTTATTAACATACGCCATTAAGTAAATTATTGCGCCATCTGTATAGAATTTGTGAACTCAAATATTATGACACATAAGAATATTTATAAACCACTTAACCTCTAATTAAATCATATTCATCATGGAATCAAGATTAATTTTGCAGCAAAATATTTATTTAATTGGTAATGTTGAAACTCAAATTATCATCTTGATTCCATGATGAATAAATAGTATAGAACAGCCGACATGGATTTAATTAGAGGTTTAATTAATTCTGAAAAAAAAACATTTTGTATACCAGGTGTTAGTTTTAACTATCAATTTGTTAATTGAATCTACTACATTATCAAATTTGCTTTCAAAATATAAGGCATTAAAATATAAGAATATCATTTGAAATAAAAAATAGATGATGACTAGTATATGAGCACAATACACAGTCGTTCTAGTAAAACAATTTCACAAAATCTGCATTGTAAAACAAGATTTGATTTTCATTCCAACTTTTGTAAAAAGAAACGGCGGCTCTGGTACACTGCGCAGTCAGCAAAAAAACACAAAAGAACCATCATAAGCAAATGCTGGTTCAATTCTTTTATTTAACCCTTCGTCGGGCGCAGCCGATCTGACAGATACAGCGCCAATAATTTTTCATGCTGCGCCTTGGCTGAATGTTATAGAAACCTCCACTCTTCAATAGCCTCCTAATTTTATATGTTTTATTTATGCGTCTTTATCATTTTGTATTTGACCTTCACATATAGTGGCAATCGGTATTTTGATCCTAGAGATACACTGCGCCCGAACGTGCAACATTTTGAAACGTACGAATATTGCAATTTTTTGTGAATGTAAGTATTCCATTTCTGTATTTTTTTACATATTTTTGAATATATATCTCAATACTTTTCATTTAATTGCAATTTTTTGAAAGTATCTACGAGATTCACTGCGCCCGAATGTGTTACTAACTTGAGTCCATACATTTTATAAGCTAGTAAATATGGCGAGTGGTAAAAAAATATATAATTTAGAAAAGCCAGCTCATGCAGAAGAGATTCTAAGAATGCTGAATGATTATGCTGATGAAAATAATCTTCTTGACGATTTAGGTGATGAAAGTGGAAGTGACGAAGACCATCTAGAGAGTCGCGAAGTCGATTCTGAGACAGAACAAGAGGACGAACAGGATGAGAGTGAGGAAGAAATAAATTTGAACAATAATGCTAAATATTTTATGAGTAGAGATAAATCTACAAAATGGTGTAGCAAACCTCCCTCTAATAGGACTCGAACAAAATCCCAGAACTTATTAAGACATTTACCAGGTGTTATAGGAAACGCAAAAAATGCAATATAGAATATTGGAGTCATGGGAATGGTAAGGAAGATCTCCCAAGAAGAAATTTTTGAGACGATTATCGCATGAACTTGTTCTTGGACAACTAACAAGAAGAAGTGAAATCACGAGTGGGATTCCGTTCACTTTGCAGGCAGGACTCAAAAGATTCAGACCAAATTCACAGGAAAATGGCTCACAAAAACAAGAAGAGCCACCAAAAAAACGGCGATGTGAACCATGTACATTAGAAGCTAATATTAGACAGCTTTCAAGATTTTGTTGTGCTAAATGTCGAAAAGCACTGTGTTTCCAACATGCGATCTTTCTCTGCAGTGCTTGTTCAAATGCTTCAATAAATGATAATATTTAACTATACACATTAAACTATCATTATTATATTACTTATTTTTTATAAAGTGCAAATGAAAAAAAAAGTTAGAGGCTGTGTATTTCAATAAAGAAAAGTGAGTGTAAATAATTTGTGCATATATACACAGGTTTATATTTTTCTACATTTTATAATAAAATATTATTGAATTCTTTTTTTTTCATTTATTCAAAAAGTATACATTCTGAAATATAATTAAACAAAAAATTAACATGTTTATAAAATAAGGAGCCTCCTGAGGATATACTTAAAAACCGTTGCTGTCGGATACACTGCGCCCGAACGTGTGCGTAACTGGACTGCGCCCGACGGAGGGTTAAATATTTTTAACGTTCTATTTGCGAATAACCAATATTAGTCATTTTAATTTACCATTCGTGCTATATCTAATTATCTGAGAATTTTGCTTTACGTAGATATGTTACATTCGCTACGACTCTGTGTAAGAAGTTGTATAAAATACGTAATTATGGCAATTAGAAAAAATTGAAATGTACTAGAAACCAGAATCTGGTTGCAATATTGATTGCTTGATACACTTTTGTAAAACAGAGCTGGGTAATATTTAATAATTTAGTTCACTGCTTATGGATTCTACTGGTGTAAATAAGTTTTACTAAGGTTTCCAGATTTTTTAGAATGTTGTATCTGTAGTAATTTCTTGTTCTTCAATTGGAGATGCAATTACTACAGATTTTATCTGAAACTTCAGTTTGTCTCTATATAAATATAATTTTCAAATCTCACAGGGCATGCTTTCCATCATGTTGTTCGTTGCTCCAATACATATTTTGACGTCAATTTATCTTTCATATGTATTTTATCATAATGTCATGACCTTTGGCTGTTCTATTGTAATAACATAACTTAACTCTGTAATTAGTTTAATTGAAAAAAGTGTTTACAATCATATTAACGTATAATTAGCAAAAGTAATATTGGATCTAAAAATTTAAAATCAATTTTTAGATTGTTTTTTGTTTTGAAGAAATAATCTTATTTCGTGTTAAAGTTCATTTTTGCAACAATGTTGTTGGTGTTTTTTTCTTAATCAAACATTTTTTTTGGAGTTAAACAATAATACATCTGGGACTGGGGGGGCTTGTATATGTGTCAACAAAAGGCAATTTTTACTTGAGATCTACAACCTCAAGTGGAAATTTGATATACTGCTTGATATCGACCTAGTCGAGTTTGGGATCAAACCTGGGACTAATTTGTACTAGCCTAAGTTCATAACAAAAGTAATGTTTGATCTAAAAATTTAAAATCAATTTTTAGATTGGTTTTTGTTTTAAAGAAATAATCTTGTTTCGTGTTAAAGTTCATTTTTGCAACAATGTTCGTTTTTTTCTTAATCAAACAATTTTTTCGGAGTTGAACAATAATATATTATGGACTAGAGGGCTTGTATATGTTGCAGCAATGCCGACGAAAGGCAATTTTCACTATTTTATTCTCATTTATATCTCATTTTATTTGAGATCTATAACCTCAAGTGGATATTTGATATCATACTGCTTGATATTGACCAAGCCGAGTTTGGGATCGAACCTGAGACTAATTAGTACTAGCCTACGTTCATAACAAAAGTAGTATTTGATCTAAAAATTTAAAATCAATTTTTAGATTGTTTTTTGTTTTGAAGAAATTATCTTGTTTTATGTTAAAGTTCATTTTTGCAACAATGTTGTTGATATTTTTTCTTAATCAAATAATTTTGTTCAAATAATTTGGTTTAAACAATAATATATTTGGGACTAGGGACTTGACTTGACGTTCTATATCAGATCAATAACCTCAAGTGAAAATTTGATATCATACTTCTTGGTATCGAGCAAACTGAGTTATGATCGTACTTGGGACTAGTTTGTATGCGGTTACACAATTTCAAGTGAAAACCGCTTTTGTGGGCATAGTTATTATTAGTTTAGGTTAAGTCTTAAAAAACTAAAATTTTACGTTGCTCTGATTGCTGTTGAAACAATAAACAATAAAGCTTTGTATCGTGCCTTAGGGCAAATTGCTAGAACTTCCCGTACCAAAAATTATTTTTTTGTAAAAAATAAAATAAAATTTTTTTAAACTTCGACAAAATTTGATTTAAGAGAATTTTGAAAATTTTTAAAAAATTAAAGGTTAAAATATTTTTAAACTTTGACAAAATTTTTGGGAATTTTGAAATTTAAAAAAAATGCTTTTTAAAACAATGGAGGCTTTTGTTTATATTCTGTAATGTTTGAAAATATTGAACTCTTTTTTAAAGCAATCGCGCTGAATAGACACGAAATATCGAAGCGCCTAAGCGTCGCGTCGCAGACTAAGGGACAAACAATGTTACAAAACCCATAGAAATGTAAAGAAAATTTATAGTAATTATTAAAATCTCTATAAAATATCTGATAATTTAATGCGCATATGTCTAATGATCATTTTGACCGCAAAATGGCATTTTTGTACGTTTTTTTACTCGATCTCCAAAACTGCTAGGCCTGCCTTCCCAAAAACTTAATCAGTTAATGGAAATTATTATTTTTTTAAATTTTGAAATCTATTTGCATTCCCCAAAAACTAATTCTTTCTTCACACTGCCAACACAAGGAAAATGTTTTTTGAATCATTCAAATCAGGTATTCTGTTTTCTCAAAAATTTAATTTTGTATTTCTTGCACTCTTTTCTCCGAATCTCCGAAACGGCTGGACCTGTCTTTGTCAAAAACTAATCAGCACGTCTACCCATTAGTAGTAATCGAATGTTTTTTGAATCATTCAAATCGGTTGATCCGTGCTTCCAAAAACGTTGTATCCATACATACGCGCACACACACACACATACATCCATTTTTTTTAGGTTTGCCAAAATGTTCAGAAACCTTTGAAACGTAAAGATATATAAAAATTTTCATTTTCGATTTTTTTGCGATTACTATAACTAACCCTACGGGAAGTTAATAAAAAATAAAAAACATTACATCACTCAGATTTGTTTTTAGTATAGATTTGTATAGATTTTTTTCCTACTAAAGCGCAATTTGAATTTCGCATTAGGTTTGGGCATTTCTAACAAATTTTGCTCTGGTATAAATATATCTAAAACAAATATATTTTATATATCTATTCTATTACCAAGCCATGTCAATAGGATATCTGTATTAGTGATATCGACGTTTAGCTTATCTATCAATTCACAGACTCGGGCGATACCTAATTTTTATTTATAATCTTTCAATTATCGTCTGAGATTGGATTAAAATATAGTTTCATCAAATTATAATTTGCTTTAAAATATGATTTTGAATAAATTGTACTGTGTTATTTATACTGAATTACTAACAAAATTGTTATTTCGGTGATGCAAATTCAATAAAACGCGGTCCTGTGTCTGATAACGTATCATTCTAGCAAATCACTAATAACTAAGTAAATATGTTTACGCGAAAGTAGCGCAATAAAATACATAATTTGATCATTGGCATTATTAATGTAATGTGAATAATTATTATTACACTGTACATGCTGTAAAATATACTTTGTTGAATTTTACTTCAACAAAAACAGCTTTGAAGCGATTGTATACACTTGATGCTGTGTCTCATATTTTATTGATAACATTCCTCAAATATATTGAACTCGCTACATTTAACAGACAAAATATTACTTGAGAAATTAATTATGATATTAATTAGAAATTGTTTTTATAATTGTCTTCACAAGCATTTGAAGTATATAGTCTTCATGAGTGAAATGGGTAGCAAAAATCGGGTTATTAACATTGTAGGGTAACTTTCAGTAATCGCAAACAAATCGAAAATGAAAATTTTTCAGGTTTCAGTGGTTTCTGAACATTTTGGCATACCTTAGAAAAATGAATGTATGAGTGTGTGTGGGTGTGTGTGTGCGTGCGGATACAAATTTTCGTCGACAATTCCGGGAACACAGATCAACCGATTTGAATAATTCAAAAAAAAAATCGATTTATATTAATAAGGAGGCGTGCTGATTAGTTTTTGGCAAAGGCAGGTCTAGCCGTTTACTCGCTTCGATAATATTATCTAATAATATTTTCTAATCTAAAATATTCACGCAGCACGATTGCTCTGAAAAAAAAAAATCAAAATTTTCAGAAATATTCAAAGTATAAAAAATCGAAACAAAACGAAATTCAAATTTTTCAAAAATTTCAAAATTCTCAAAAATCCCATTTTTTTTCAAAGATTTCAAGAAATTTTAAAGGTTTTTTAAACATTTTAATTTTCGGTACGAGAAGTTTTAGAAATTTGCCTTTTAGAAAACTTGGAGCAATTACTGCGATTCTAGATATGTAATAAGGTTTATGGCTCCAAAGTTTAAATGACCACAATAACCAAAAAATGGTTACATACTTAACTGATAGATTTCTGAGAAAATTAATTTTTTTAGATTTTTTTTAGTCTTCAATCAGCTAAAAAGAAAATTAGGTGATGGAAGAAAATTCTTAATATTCGTAGATAAACAAACGATAGTTGGTCTAAATTTCTTACAACTTTGTTGAAGAATAGAATCATCAAATAAAATTTTTTCTTGAAAATCAATTTATTATTCATGAATATGCAGTTTTAAAACATGTTTTTAACTTATGATTTAATCTCTTTGTAATTAAAATAGAAGATTCAAAAGGAAATTTAATATGATTATTCTTTTATTTGTTTATCTTTTAATGATTTTGCTCAAATTTACAATGCTTAGAATAGCGTAAAATTATCATACTATTTCTGTCAATTTTTAAAAATAATGGCGTCAATAATTTTAAATTTCTTGAGCTTATAAAGTAAATAATATGTGGAAAAATCATTATGAATTTATAGAATAGTTACATTCAAAAAAAATTTACTTATTTAGAAAATAATACCACGTTACTGCAATACACTAATGACAGAGATTTAATAAAAATATTAAGCTAATTAAACCACTTCTCACAGGCCTATAGTATTTTATGCAGTGCAATTTGACTATCAACTGTAGCACCATGCCAAGTTTCATCAAAATCCCAGAAGAGTAAACCGTAGGGTTTCCTTGTCAAAATCAATGTATGTAAAGTATATTTGTGTAATCTATTTCTCCATTATAATTCACATTAGGCCCAAATAAACTCCGACTTTGACATACCTGTTATATTCTAGCATCGTAAGTTTATTGACATATTTCATTACATAGTTTAATATTACTTGTAATTTAAAATCTCTAGGCGTATAAATGCTGTGTAAATTGTTTTATTAAAATTTGCAACACTCATTATAACGCGCAACTTTCAAATAACCATCTGGTCAATAAGAAAATTAATTTTGCTGAGATTCGATTAAATTAAATTTATAAATGTTAAATTTTTCAATATCATATGTTATATGCTTTCTATGGCATTTATGTAATTTTATATTTTTTTAAATGTGTATAGAAGAAAATGAAATGAAATTTTCTAGTGATACGAGGAATTAGATAGATAATTAGAAATTAGACTTGAGCAAACTAAAACAAATCATAAGATAGAAAATTTATTACCGCTCGTAGTCTTAATTGTCTTATCTAATTAATGAGTAAATAGTTCATGATTAAAGTGTCATGTTAGGCTTTATTTATCTATTATTAAAATCATTTGACTCAAATATTTTATGGCGTGATTTCATTAGGGAAAAGAACATGTAGTCCACCATAAATTAAACTTGTTCTAATATTTGTACTATTTAATTAGGACATATGTATTGTTTTTTATGAATTTTATATATAAACACTTAGTTTTGCATACAGGAATTTCTTTTATTTGAATTTTATCCATAACTTTCTTTTTTATAATGCTTTTTGGTATTAAAAAGGTACGTCTAGATAGGTCTTTACTCTTTATCTTTTGCATGAAACTTTAATTTTAAAATTTGTTTGTATAAAGAAATTACAATAAAACATTTAGCAAATATGAAGATGATAATGCGGTTCATTGAGTGGAAAAAAGAAAATTTTTGATTTACGATTTTTATTTTATTCTACTATTATTTCTCGGATTAAGTATATAATTATATCAATGTTTAGATACAGATATTCCATGAATTCAGATTTGTCATGTTAAGTAAACACAGAGAAATTTGTCTATATTTTTTTGATAATGTCATAATCTTGATCAAATATATGTTTAGTTCCTTTGTTCACTTGTTGTGACCGATAAACTAGAATTGATTACAAATTATCGATATTTCTGACAGAGGTATACTTTTGCCTTTGGGATGCTGGAAAATAAATGAAATTTTGAAGAACCATAAAGTTTTTATTTATTCAATGATTAGCAGACCTATATTAGATACTCATAACAGTGATTTTTGTTTTTAACTAAAGCAAAACAACTTTACCACGTTCCAAATTCAACGGAAAAATACTTTTCATATTTTATTATATTGCATAATCTATAATATAAAAATGAATCGCAAAATGTGTGCGCATAACTCAATAACGCATGGACCAATTTGGCCAATTCTTTTTTTTAAATGTTTGTTGAAGTCCAAGGATGGTTCTCACAGCGAGAAAAAAAACGAATAATTGCCGGAAAACCCCTAAAAACAGCCTTTTTCTTTTTCACATACAAACGTTAGAATTTTCATATTTTTGCCATCGGATACGGAATATTTACTCAAGTCAATGGAGCGTTTTGGGTCTGAATTTTTTTACTGTGCTTCAATTCGTATGAAATTTTGAAATTAGGTTTATCTTACTCTCAAGTTAAAAAGTGAAAATAATTTAGACTCCTTTGCCATTTCCAGGGGGGATGACATCCTTCTCAGTGGTGTAAATTCATTTTTTTTAAAATAACGTCGGATATCGATAAAAGAACTAATTATAAGAAAAAAATGTTTTATAATGTTTTTCAAAAAAGCATACTTATCATTTTATTTGAAGCAGTTGTACATTTAAGATCCATATGGATGGATGTAAATTCGGTATAGACAGTGGTGTAAAAAACATAATTTTTACCTAATCGGTAAATATTAGTATAGGTTATTAAAAAAAAAATGGAACTTTTGAATTGTAAACATAAGTACAGGACAACGTGTGTCGGGTCATCTAGTTCATTAGAGACACATATAAATTAATTTGTTATTTATTTATTTAGCAGTCCAAAAACATCTAAAAATAAAAATCTATAATTATAAGCTAAATTGAAAATTTCTATTGTACACGTAGGTTTAATTGCAAGAAAAAAACTCCACCAGTTTTTTGCGATATAACTATTCATAATAAAGCATTGAATGTAATGATTTGATATATATATATATATATATATATATATATATATATATATATGGGTGTGTGTACAATAATTATTCAAATGCTTTCAACCAATGTACAATTTTTTTTAAGATTTCAATAATCCTAATAATTAATTCACCACTGCTATTCACCAATATCTATGTATAATTGAACACGAATATCAAATGCCTAATAATGAAGTCATCCATTACAAGATGAATAGTTAAATTTTAAAATAAAAAAAACATGTCCAGGAGGCAATTGTTTTTGAGGCATGTTAATGAATCAAAAAGCACTTTGTTATAGATCGCCTTTAGTGCAATCATATTTTGTTCCGGATGTTATTAAAATAACTTGTAAATAAAAACTCAATCTGTGTTTTAAAATTATCATTATGTGTATGTTGCAAAATGCCATTTGTATATGAGGAAGTCATTGCCGTAACATACAAGTTACCGGATGAAAAGGAAAAGATATTTTCTCTACAATTAATGAAATTATATGTGAAAGCCTTTAGATATAGAAATGATATAGAAATATGTTGAATAATTATAAATGGTATGTGATATATTTTTAACTTTCCGTAGGGTAAATTATAGTAATCGCAAAAAAATCGAAATTGAAATTTTTTATATATCTTAACGTTTTAGAAGTTTCTGAACATTTTGGCATACCTTAAAAAAAAGTGATGTATGTGTGTGTATATATGTATGTATGTATGTATGTATTATGTATGTATGTGCTGATACAATTTTCCGTTGACGATTTCGTGAACACGGATTTTTGGCCAAGGCAAGTCCAGCTGTTTCGAAGATAGGGGGCAAAAAATGCCAAAATGATGACTCAGTTTTTAAGAGAAGTCCTAAAAACTGAACGGAGCATCCGATTTTAATGATTCAAAAAACATTTTTTGGGAAGGCAGGTCCAGCTGTTTCGAAGTCCCAATGAAAAAAGTAATGAACGTGCTATTTGACGGTCAAAAATGATCATTAGTCATATGCGCAACAAATTATCAGATATTTTATAGAGATTTGGTTAATAAGTGTAAATTTTGTTTACATTTCTATGAGTTCCGTATCAATATTCATAATGTTTGTTTGACCGTTATACTGCGACGCGGCGCTTAGGCGCTTTGATATCTCGTTTCTAAAATAGCTATACAGCGCGATTGCTTTGAAAAAAAAATGGGATTTCTAAAAACAATCGAGATTAGTCCAATTTTTCCAAAAATTTCAAATTTTTTTCAGTTTTCAATAAATTTTGAAGCTTTTAAAAATTGTAAATTACAGTACGCAAAGTGTTAGCCATTTATATATATATATATATATATATATATATATATATATATAATTAAAAACAAAAAGTTTTTATAGGCATCCATTCGCATTGCAAGATGGTTCTCAGTTATATATTATTTTCAATTTAGTTTTCTAATTCTTGTTCATAATGTCTGGATTTTATTTGTATTTGCAAATGAAGTACTGTCGACTGAAAAAAAATTAAATTGGTACATGAAACATATGGAAATTTATTGAAAATAAATTTAAAATATTATTTTGATTTATTTTTAGTAAACGGATGAGTGCTTTTGAAAACACTTATTTTCAAATATCAATCGGAATAATTTTTAAATATACATGTGTGTGTTCGTATATAGTGTTTTCTTTTTATTTTGTCAAATTAAGTCGTTCATTACCGCATACAGTTTTTTCCCTGTTGTATGCATATGCACATTATTTTTTTTTAATTTTTGTTAATCAAATTCAAGATACATCATGAATTGAAGGTCATGTTGTATGTAAATAAGAAAAAAGCAAAGAACATAGCAATTACAAAACAAATTGAAAATTATTTCTATTCTATGATCAGGATTTTCCCTTCTATCATATGAAAACTTGTTGAAATCAAATGACGCACGTACGTAAATATTATTTTTTGATCTTAACTCGTTATGTTTGAAGCAAATTTTCAATATAAAATCAGTATTTCAAAGGTCATTTAATATCAGTGTTATATATATGTAATCGTCTTACATCTTTAAAATGATCTTTTCGAGCTTCCCAATGAGATCAAGTGAGTTTACTAACAGAAAATTAATATACGTGTTATGCAAATTCATTCAAAGCTATTCGTTTCAAATTTGCATCTAATTAATATTGATGTTAATTCAGGCATATTTTTGCGTATTCTAATGTCAACTCAAAACTTTCTACTGGCATCAAATATTTTAGTAACATTTGAAAAAAAAATTAATAATATTATATTATTATTTATTTAGTTTTAACAACAATGAGAAGTGTCTCAACGAGTTCTATGAGCTGATTTCTTAAACCACGTGGTTTTTTATAGATGGCAACCCAAATGGTTGTTTTATCTCTATGTGATGAATTTTTAATAGTACAATTTCTGAAATAATTATGAAATTTTCGTTGATGCAACAATACTATAATATTTTTTCTTGGAAGCATGTTACTATCCATATTTTCAAGTCAAGATGTCACTACTACTTCAAATCAGATATCGAACCTAGGACTCCTGGCTGGCATCCTATAGCTTTAACTACTACTTTATGGGAAAGTCGATTATCTATTCTATTGATTCAAATATATTTTGTATATCATCGTGCCTTTGCACAAAAAATGTAATCTCGTAAGAGTACGTCCGTTACATCAGACATAGTTACATAACGTCAACGTCTAATTCAAGTCGAACATTGAGCAACTTGAAATCAGGTTTTGAATTAATATTAATACAGTTGATGGTTTTTGTTAATATTTATATTTTTTCATATTATTCTGTTGGTTTGTTTCTAAGTACATTTTTTTGTCAATATCGTTTGACGTCGTTGGCTACGACCATGAACTCTATATCTAGACACTCCCGATCAATACAAAAATGTCCTTCACGCGGAACTGTTAAGTCCTCAAACGTAATGTCTTCTCATATCTCATACAAATGAGAAGTCGTCGTGACGAGTCATTAGAGGGCGCCTCGCACTTTCGTTGTATGCGATCAGAAAATTAATTTGTGCGTGCAATCGAATTTATCAATATGCGATTTTGTCCTTGTTTTGTATCATACGAAAGCTTATTATGAGGTCATTTTAGTCAACCATGAAGTTGCTCCGTTTTACCTCTCGAATATGTTGATTCACATCGCAATCATCGAAAAAATAACGAAAATTTGTTGTATCAACTTTAGATAGATTTTTAATAAATATTTCTCTATCTGTTTATAAACAATGCGGGTCTGCATAAATTATCGTGAATTCTCATTCACGATGCCGATAGCGTAATTTTTCTATTAAAATGACGTTACCAAGCGAAACCCGTTATAGTGCGAATAGTGTATTCTGTGTAGAAACAGGTTTGCATAGTATGTCAAAGCAAACTTTTTAACAACCACCTTCAAAACATGCAACATATATCGTGATCGGCTCGTGATTATTTCAGCATCTCATACTAATTATGCGTTTTTATGGTGTCTTATAATTTTTCGTTGTTTGACATTCCACGGTTTTGTCAGATGTTTTATTTTTATTGCTTTAGTTCATTTCACATTCAGCGGACATATTCGTTGTACAATACTACTATTATTCATGCAAACTGCTTAATTGATGTAATTTTAATTATAAAACTTCAAGGTCTTTATAATTAAGACAAAAGTGTTTATCTAGAGCTCATAATGAATTGATTCCGACGGCCCATTTTGTTCGCACAATTCGCAGCATGCAATCGTCATTGTTACATCTGTATTCGACTGAAGCCGTTTAATGACATTCAATGTTGAGGTCACATTGAATAGTCAACATCTCGCTGATCGCGGCATATTCCAAACATCTATTCGACTGTTTGATCGGCTCATAACGAAATCTCCTTTTGTTTCAGACGCAGATCTGGCACATGCGATCTCATAAATTGGCAGCAATTATTGTCAATGAGTGTCATCTTGTTCGCATACGCGCTCTCATCACCATCGTCAGCGACAGTCGCGTCTGTGCCTAGGACGCGCGTACACCCGACAATGTTGTGCAGAAGCGGAGTCAGGGCTATTTGATAGTGAGCCTGTCCCTGGAGGCACTGGACAGCCAGCCTGCGGGGGACCCCGCTCAAGTATGCGCCGAAACATCTAGCGACCGCCCGTTCTGTGTGCCCCCGTGCATTGTGATCGCACCAATCGTGACCTGGTACATTGTGCCGTGCTTTTTCCACAGTGACATTGTTTTCGATTGCGTTAAAACTGGCGGTTTTTGTGATTGATGGAGCTTAAACTGTTACAGTTCGAATTCATTTCGACAAGGATTTTTTTGAACAAAATGTTGTTGAAAATCGAGAATTCACTGCTACAAAGTCATCGTCAAAGAGAAACAACAGGCATTAAGAAGTTATATAACTCCTTCTTCGTTCTGTTTTAACCGCCGTGCTTGTTTATACGTGTGTCTTCTTTGGCGTCGAAACTAGCTCTATTATGGAAATGAGTTTATAATAATTCTTGTGGAACATTGGCAGTTTTTTAAATTAATTTTTAGTACATTTCTTCATTAATCATTTATAACGATCGTAACTCGTTTTTGTCATTTTGCTTATGTAGAACTAGTTTAGATTTTGATATAGAAGTAGAAAAAACAAATAGCAGTGGGTCAAAAAGGGCCCGACAAAGTATTGCTAATGGATATACAAATGCCTGTTCGCAAGCCCTTTGCGACAGACTATATATCCGCTACTGAAGAAAACGGCGCGCTCGGTAACATATTTACCGAATTGTATGAAACCTTAGGCTTCTTAGAAAGAAACTACCAGCCATCTAATTGCACTGAGCAAATAAAAAACTTTTTGACCGGTTCTCCATTGGTATCTTTGCCAAAAACTATGGAGTTTTCTTTTTATGATCAAGCACAGCATGAAGTGAGCATTGAACAACAACCGACATGTTTTGAATCGGCAATAAATACAAGTAAAAACAATTGGGTTCCGATGGATGTTTCCTCAGACATGACAAACGGTCAGTACAACAACATCGAACCTTTGTACGTGCGTAAAACGGACCGGGTTTCTTATGATCATCAAAAGAAAAACAATGAATGCCAATCGAATGTGGCTTTGAGTGCTATTAAATCTAATGAAGTTTCATTAGTGCCTCGAAAACGTAAAATGGATTTTGTAGGTAATGAAAATAAAGTACAAATCATGTGTGATATTGGCGATGCGGCGCTACAAACCGAAAACGCTTCAAGAATTCTTCAGGAACAATTCAAGAACAATACAAAATTTGTAAATCGTAAGTATCGCACTGCATTTTGGAACTGATATCATTTGTCTATTGACCTTTAGTTTTAAAACGATCATTTATAGAGCCGAGAACTGTATGGCCTGCAGAAGAGCTTTCCTTGACTGATGACGAACTGGATAATTCCTATAATATAAGGTAATATACAGACATTTATATGTCAGAATTCTTAACTTCAAATATTCTACTTAATATTTGCAGTGATGCACTCTTAACCCTAACCAATCTTACGAGTTTAAAGCAAGAATCTACCTCACCAGGCGTCACAAAGATAGGTTCTCCTTCCACTGCAAATGATACAAGTTCGAGGCATAAAGAAAATAGGGATTCAAATGACGAAAATATTTGTTTCCAAGAACTTCTACATGGTCAAAAATCTCACGATTTAAATGGTAGTAAGTATGAATTGTCACACATGAAAATATAATTTATGAATAACTAAAGATTTAATATTTATTTTAAAAAATAGCTGGTAAACCAGTAGATCATTTACGAGAAGTTGCTGAAAATCAAGAAATAAATCCTCCAAAAGAAGCAGAAGCAAAAGATTGCAGGTACATGTAATATTTTATTATATATATTATATGCAAATGAATTTTTATATTAACATTGTAAATATATGTCTAAAATTTATTTTATGAATAGATTTCAATATGTTCTTGGCGCTGCAACTAGCATTGCAACGAAAATGAATGAAGAATCTTTGACGTACTTAAACCAAAGACAACCGTACGAGATAAAACTCAAGAAATTGGGCGATTTAAGCCCATATAAAGGAAAACTGTTAAAGGTTATTGTAACGTCCAATTAATAAAAATTACTGCAATCATTTAAGTAATTACTACTTATCATAATTTTAGACTATAATACGTATTTGTTTCCATGAACGTCGACTGCAATTCATGGAAAAAGAGCAGATCAAGTTGTGGAAAGAAGCACATCCAGGAGAGAAGATAATTGATGTATTTGAATATTTAATATTTTCACGCGTGTTGAAGATAACTTATCTAATCCAAAGTTATTGTTTTTATAGATTGATGTTCCATTATCATACGGATTACACAGAATTGTAAAACAATCTTCAGATAATAGTGTAGAGTTGTTATGGGATCCTATGAAGGAAACCGGAATATATATAAAGGTATATTGGAAAAGATACTTGTAAATCATTAATTGTAATATAGATTTTTTAATAATTTATTTAATTTGTAGGTGAACTGTATATCTACAGAATTTACACCCAAAAAACACGGTGGAGAAAAAGGTGTACCGTTTCGTATCCAAGTTGAAACGTATTTATCGAAGAGTGACGATAATTTTTCAGATGTTGGAAATGCAGAATTATTACATGCAGCTTTTTGTCAAGTTCGAGTACGCAATCTTCCAAGGATATATCATTTGCAATGCTTTATGTCATGATTATAAAACGAAATATACTTTTTTAGGTGTTTAAACTAAAGGGTGCCGATAGAAAGCACAAACAAGATAGAGATAAAATTATGAAGAGATCGGCCCTGGAACAAAAACGTTACAAGCCGAGCTGTGAATGCACTATTTTAAATACTATGCCTTGTGATCTGATTTTGGCTAATTATCCGCAACCGACTTATTACGATCAAAGGTAGTTGATTTGGATTTTGGATGAGCACCATAAATTTTGATTTTGATGGTTTCGATACCTTAGAACCGCAAACTTAACCCTTTTGATTTGAGAGTGTTTTCCGCAGGAGTTATGCTGCTTTCGAGCTAGAAAAGCGCCCATGTATTTGTTACGCAAAATATTTAATCACTATCGATAAAAAAGTATTTAAAACTGCGAACATATTTCTAAAAAACTAAAAACCACAATAACAAATTAAAATTCTCAATAATTTAAATCCGTGATACATATTTCTCACACTCGGTGTCGTCTATAGATGACATTCGTACACACAGATCGTCAAGCGCATGTCGTCTATGGACGACGCTTGTACCAAAAGTGTTATACCCATAGACCTTATACTACATGGACTGCTAGTCGAGCGCAAAATAAGTGTACAAAGATAGAAGGGACGGTGACGTCACTTACTGAACGAGCGTTGCCGACAATCGTGGAACTCTCTCGATTGATTGATGTTATATGTCGAATGTTTTATTTTAATAATATAATAAAAATTGTGATTTTGTAAGTGAAGTTTGTAAGAGTTCCACTATTGTCGGCAACGGTCGTTCAGCAAGTGACGTCACAGTCTTTTCTATCTTTGTACACTTAATGCAACGGAAAACATATGAGGACTAGCAGTCCATGTAGTATAAGATCTATGGTTATACCCACTATCAGTTTTTCTACCTTATATATTTTTTACTTATTTATTTCACGCTCTAGTTGGAAATGTTTATAATTCTCTTCTTGATTTCTTTTCTAATATTTACACAACAGAGGACTAGGCCCACGGAGCGCTTTACTTATTTGTTTCTAAAATTATGTATTCGCCAATTAGCATATAACCCTGCAACCGAAATTTTTATTGACTGGCCAGTTTTAGTTTAGTGAACTTCGACTATGGTTCAAAACAAACAAATAAAAAACGATCTTATTTATTTTAGAAGTCCTTCGCCAAATAATGATGCCATTATACCTAAAACGTACAACGGAACGGATTCCGACCCACTTAATAATATAATTAACTCACCGTCGTCCGTTCGGTCGGAGAATTCACCTGGTGAAGATATTGTAAGTATCATATGTTTTATTATTTTGATACTGAAACAATAATAAGTTATTACCAGTTTACTGAGGTTTATGCAATCCTGCAATTTTTAGCCTTTATCTCAAGACACGAATACCGAAAGGATGTCTCAATGGTTGCAGAATAATCGTTTCTCGGCGTATTTGACAACTTTCAGTCACTTTTCAGGATCTGATATTTGGAGGTAATTTGTTTTTTTAATTCAGCATGGATCCATTTTTACTATACCATATCAAACGTTATATCAAACGTATATCTAATTCTCTATACGCTGTGGAATATGAGGAAGAACTGAATTGTGGTGTTTTGGACCATAGGGACTATAATCATTACAAGAGGTGTGATACTTATGACTTACTAAAATAAAAGTATCGTATTAATTACTCAATTTTGGTATTTTGGCTGGTAATGGTATAGTAAAAAAGCAATTCACTACCTTACAACTTTTCATATTACCTACGCATGAAAAATATTTTTAACGAAAATCTTTTTATTTTTACTCTAAGTCTTTCACGTGACGATTTGATTCAAATTTGTGGAGTCCCTGACGGAATTCGGCTATATAATTCGCTGCACTCTAAGTAAGTCAATTACACAAAAAGGAGAAACAAAATATAGTTCTATTGACTACTTTCATTATTGAAATAATTATTTTCAGAATAAAATGTACTCCACGTCTAACCGTTTACGTATGTTTGGATACGTCGACTCCTTGCAATGCAATTTATTTGCAGACTTTGACTGCAGCTGAATTTATTCTAAAAGTTCGTCAATTTTTGTGTTCGTCCAAAAGCTCGGATAATACTCAATCTAATGGCGATGATAACGAAGAATCGTATTTGAAGCTGCCTATATACATTATAGGTAAATAATAGATCTTATTTTAAAGTTGTGACCACAGAACTTCAGAAAATTATTCATAATTTAACGTTTGTCCTAAAAATTATGATTGGTTTGTATGAGTTTTGTGGTTGTAAAATTATTTTTTCTTCGGCATTGAAGAATAATCTGCGAAAGTTCAAGCTTTCGAAGATTAATTCTTTAGTGCCACGTGCAATATATTATTTATGATTACTCGTTATTTTGTATAACCAGGACCTGGTGGTATCCACGTTGTGATCACAAACGAACTTGTCGCCAACATACAAGAGAAGACTATTTTCACAATCGTCGTTGAACGTGATAAAATCCTTTTGAAGGACATAAATCGTCATGATTAAATTATTTAATATACAAGGTGTACAGGTCACAATAAATAACACAACTCTATTACATTATCATTAACGATTTAAGTTGGTTTTAATATTTTGCAAAACAGGTAAAGGACTTTTATTTAATTTTTGAGTACCCGATGATTTTAAACATTTTTTTTAGTCAGGAAGTCATCTTTGACTTTTAAAATAGCATTTTATTTAAATTTGGATTTCTTTAATGTAATCTTTGATTAAATGTCGGCTTCTTCGTTTGATTTATCTCTAATTTAATTTCTGAGTTTATAATATAATATGTTTCGTGATTCTCTATAATCTTATACATGCCATTTTTGAAAGCTATTTTTATATATAATAGTGTTAAGGAAAATAAGCCATAATAATATGATAGTCATATTATATTTTTTTGCCTAATGTAAGAAATTGTCATATTTTGCTGTTGAATTTATTTCAACATATTTGGTTATATATATGTATATATGTACCTAAAAGGATATGATGTCGACCAATGCTTTTTATATAATTAAATTTGAGGTGAAAAACCCAAATTGTTCTATTTCTTGCCGATTTACAATTCGTATATTTCGGCTCACAATTAGAAACTAATCGTGTACAAATCGTAGTATAATATTGCTACGATTCGAGGCTTTTGCTGGATCTTACAAATTAGAATCTGATTAGATTTCAATTTAAAAATCACTTGGAGATTGCCTTGCCATCGAAAAATTTATTAATTAATTAGCCATATTAGAAATAATGTCGGGTCTGCTGGAAATTACGTTAATAATAAAATATATTATTGTTTAAAAAAGAAAACTTTATTATAATGTTAAATAAGATATTGTTGTTATATTAGTATATATATGTTAGATGTTTAATAAGAGTAAATCTATGTTTAAATAATTAGGCTGGATCAACGTCTTTTTATAATACCGGTTATATACACCGTCATAATTTTTTTTCGATTAGGAAATTAATCTTTTTTAATTAAATTTTTCTATTCGTAAGTAGATTTTATCACGCACAATGCAATAAAAAATCCTATTACAATTATTTGGATTTTAAACACTTTTTGTAATAATAGTAAGATATATTTTTATATATATTTTTATAGATTTTTAAATAATTAAAGTGAAATAGTTCACAAACAATACGACCAAATTAGTTTTGAGGTTTCCTAGTAAATTACCACAGGTTTCGCTGAATTTATGGACATAAGAATATTTTAGTAAAATATATATATTCAGTGTTACTCAAATTAACTGTTAAATATAAATCATCTATTTTACACCGTTTTTTATTGTTTTAATTATTTGTTCATAACAGGCACTAACAGTACATATATAGTTATGATTCATTTTTCTACAATGATTTGTAATTCTTGCAATAATAAATTCTTAAGCCCAAGATCGATATAATATTACTTTTGGGGGATTATTTTTTGAATACAATAATTTGGTTTGGAATTGTATTAATTCATGTAATTTATATAATGATGAATATCAGGTATATCGTGCAAAGTAGCAGGTGAACACACTAACCAAAACTTTCCGATGCCGTTATGTTTTTTACCTATCACATTATTTCAGGGGTGCATAACATTTTTAATCGTGGATAAATTTCTTGATATAATTTTTTATATTTACTAAAATTAAACAAAACTAGTGCTGCATGGCATCTTGGCTTAAGGCAAATTGCTGGGACTTCCGGTGCCGTAATGAAATATTCGAAAAATATTAAATGTTTTCAAATAGATTATTGTGAATATTGTAATATAGTCTAATATTTATAAGAATTATATTGACTGTAAAGTTAAAATTATTTATCTGAAGTATATAAGTGAGCTTTAGAACTTCAGCCAGAATTAAAATTAAAATTCGAATAATTTTTGAAAAAAAAAATTAAAAAATTTAAAGAAAAAATTCCCAAAAGCACTTGTTTCGTCAACAGAACTGCCATTTGTTGCACATTTAGCTCCGTATCTCAAGAACGGCTGGGCCTGCCTTTGCCAAAAACTATTCACCACTTCTCCCCATCATTACGAATTGAATGTTTCATAGATCATTCAAATCAGATGCTCCGTTCTCTCAAAAACTCGATTTTTATTTTCTGCACTCTTTGCTTCATATATCCGAAACGGCTGGACCTGCATTTGCCAAAAACTATTCAGCACATATTCCTGTCAATAAGAATCGGATGTTTTTTGAATCATTCAAATCGGTTGGACCATGTTCTCGAAAACGTGGACAAAATATTGTATCCACACACACGCCAAAGTGTTCAGAAAGGTATGCTAAAGAGTTCAGAAACTTCTGAAACGTTAAGATATACTAAAAAAAATCATTTTCCATTTTCGGCTCATTACTATACAGGAAGTTAATAAAACACATTTACATAGGCCACTGCGTTATATTTTTGGTTTTCATTGGTACATGTGGTTTTAGATTATAATTCATCCAATTAAATATAAAATTTTGAATGTGTTACAAATTTTCAACATCGTCTTCATAAAACATATTAGATCTTCAAAATATTTTCACACATTCTTATATAGTTTAGATAGAATTTTATTTTAGATAACATTTCACGAGTGTACTCAACAATTATATTTCAAATAGGTTAAAATCAGTTCTTTAATAACCAGATTATAAAATTTCATTTTACATGTATCAATATTGCTTCGAATAATTGTAGATTTTTTAATATAATTTGAAGGATATTGTAACACCGTACATTTAGAAGTTAAAACTTTTGTAACACGTCTCATGTAAATCTTAATTTTATAAATAAAAATCATGCCCTTGCGAAAATAGATAAAAAGATACTTGGCAATCATAATTAGTATTAGAAAATTATTTAAAAAACAGTTAAATATGTGTAATAATCAAAGTATTACTTGTTGCGTTAAAATTTAGTAAAATTATTTCACGATATATTTTGTTCTCAAAGGTTTCGAACACCTGAATGTACTCACATGTTCAGACGTGTATCTGGATTTATTCAAATGTTAACAGGTATATGCGAACTTTTTCGGAGATTTTATAGAATAATTAATCTTTTATGGAAATTTACTAAATGTTACCTAAGTTGATAAAAATACAGCCAACATTACATGACAATTTTTATCCAAGATCGCTTAAAGGGCATTTTCTTACAGTACATTATAATTGATTTTTAATATAACATATTATAAGATAACGTTGATTGATTTATAATATAACATATTTTAAAATATGGTAATAATAATAATAATTATTATATAAATTTCCGTAGGTAAAATAAATAATAGACGTAAATACTATATAGTTTAACAGATATATAAATTTGACCAAAAATATTATTATATTAATTCATAGAGTTGTGCTTTTGACTAGTAGTAAATATTTCTGTTATAAATTTAGTAAACGATTAGATACTAAAAGATATAAATAAATATAATTATTAATAAATAGAACACAATTATGATCTATATAAAACGTAAAATACTATCAACTAATACTTTGATTTTTGATAATTTAATAGCAAAAAATGAATTTTTATGCGTGATATGTAGAATAAATATGTACATATTCATCAGACAAAATTCAATTTTTTGGACTTAGAATATTTTATTACTATTACAAAATAAATACACAAATTATTTGTCAAAATTTAGCATCTACTTGTACCGATAATCGAAATAAAAATATGTGATCTTATTCAGACTGTCATCGATCATTTCAAAAAAACCTCGCACAACTCTATTTTTTAGTTTTGTTCTCGTTCATATGAATAAATTTAAATCTACTATCAATATACCTATTTTTTCTCAAATAATATAATAATCAATTTAATACTGCCGTCATAAGATTTAACATCGAAGTTAAGATTGATGTTAAAAAATATTGAAACCATGACGAATTACGACACTGAATAATTTCACATTTAGATATTGATGACTAGAAGATTATTACAAAATACGTACAAATCAGTTATCCTGATAAATAGTTAAAGAGAATTCGGTACATTATTAAGTAAAATGATTTACGTATGATAATTATCTTAACAATACTTTCGACTTGACGAAATTCAGTTTTAAAAGTCAAAATTTATTTGGGCGACGGTAAAATTTTAATAGAATTGTGGTCGATTTGTTGCTGGTTATGAATTTATTATTTTTAACCCCTTCCACCCGGATGCCGCCGCTCCGGCGGCAAACATATAAATCTCGCAATTCGTGAGTGGAAAGGGTTAATTTATAATTGAAGAGCTAGCAACGTTTGACGAAGTTATTGTGATTTTTTTTACCAAAATACTTGGAAACCCTTGAATAATTCTTCAAATAAAAAAATAAACCCCTAATGATTTAATATGACCGTATTCTTATTTCTTAGACCTTTGGGTAAAGTTGGACGTATTTTTGGGTTAAGAAAAAAAGTAGGGGTCCAAACAATAGAAATAGACAAAATTGAATATCACACGTGTGATATTAAAATAATAAAAAAAAAATTCATCTGGGGTGAAAGTTTTATTAAATACATAAATACTGAATATTTTTATTTAGTGTAACAACATTTCAAATTACCGAATATCATTATACATTTTTTCGGAAATTTACTTCTGCTCATTTTTTTTTATTAAATTTTCGTGGTCTAAATTTATTACACAATGGTCAATCTTTCTATAACGCGGTAAGAACGTACCGTGTAATACGAAAACCGCGCTATAACCGGAAAGAACTAGTACCGCGTTATAGGAGGTCTGTCGCAATTTCAGCTCCGCGTAATACGAAAACTGCATTATATGAGGGTTGAATGCATTATATACAGTTTAGCCTTATGCAATTTTTTTAAAGGTCAAAATTTCTCAAAAAAAAATATCTAACGTAATTAATGGACGTTTTGAATGTTGCTAACAGTTCAATTCTGCAATATAACTTAAAATAAAAAGCTTAGGGTTTGCCGAATTTGCACATAATTAGTACTAAAATATTATTTTCGAAACCAAAATGAAAAATATCTTGTTTCGTCGTAGATTATCAGCAATTTTATGATTGTGTGCTTATTAATTATGGAAAATTAACATGTTTATAGAAGGCATTGACGTGTTGTTTTAAAATTCTTGTGGCGTATATGTCTTTTAAAACATCCTGTTGTGTTCGTAAATGTTATGAGTTGTTTGATGGCGATCATTCTTCATTTATCTGATGATAAACAATTTCTTATTAACGTTAATTAACTATAGAAGTAATACATTCATTTTAAAATTATTTGGTTGAGTATTGTGTAATCGATCATTAGGCAATGCCGTAATTATTAAGATATTTTCGAACTACGCAAATATATTACTAGCTGAATGTTTTCTTAGCTCTTCACTGTTTTGGAATTTCAAATTTCGGAAACGAACATCCTGTAGAATTTACTAAACAAATCGATTGTTAAATAATTAACATGCGTTTTTAAGCACTAAATATGATTTCAATTATTGGAAATAATATTTAAGGCAATAATTAATACTGAGGAATTTGCAAGAATTTTTATATCGTACAGTAGTAATGCTTTTTTACTAAAAAATCATTGACACACAATATAAATATTTGCGATCTAATTGCATCGCATACAATTTTCCTTGCATTAAGTTTAGAAAATTGCATATTAATATAAATTTCATATGGACATAAGTATCCATTACTGAGACAAATAATAAATCAGGATACGTAGACATATTTTTAATTTGTAATTCGTAAAAAACGTTTAACCCTTTTGCTACAATCGTCGCCTTTAGATGACAGACGACATGTGTGTACGGGTGTCGTCTATAGACGACATCGGGTATGTAGGTTTTGTTTTAAGATTTATCACTCTGACTTAAATTATCTAGAATTTCAATTTGTTATTGTAGTAGGGGAATTACGGGAAAATGGTATATATGGACCATTTTCGATTTTGATCACTTTCGGTTAAAATGGCATGCTTATACAACGGACAAAGTGACATAGTACGATTTCATTGTCCCAAAGAGGGCCAAATGATTTATTTGTAAGAAGCCTTCTTAAAAATAAGGGTCTTAGCCAGTTTTTTTCCTATATGTTATTTTGTCCTTATTATATGGACAAAATGGTTTGTGTAACTGATTCATAGACCAACCACTACATGGACTGCGAGTCTTCATACGTTTTCCATTTTATAAAGTGTCAAAAGATAGTAGTGACGTCACTTGCTGAACGAGCGTTGCCGACAATCGTGGAACACTCCTGATTGATTAAATGTCATATGTCATGTGCTTAACCTCAAAGTAAATTGTTTATGCTCGATTTGCATAAACAATAGTCGACTGATAATTCTGTAAGAATGTTGATAATAATATTATTTCCCCTATGAAATAAATGAACATAAAATTCAATCCACCTCTTAAAATCGGTTTATATATTATAAGGCTTAAGTATATGACGTTTAATCATTCAGAAGTGTTAGAGAAACCAGTGTTATACTACATGGACTGATTTTTCTTCACAACAATTTACCAATTTCAAGCACAGGATTTAATTTTAGGTGATTTAGGCACGTGATATATGGCATATGATATTTAATCAATCGGGGGTGTCCCACGATTGTCGGCAACGCTCGTTCACTAAGTGACGTCACAGTCTTTTTCTATCTTTTGACATTTACTTTGCGCTCGACTAGTAGTCCATGTAGTGTAAGGTCTATGAATTGATTTTTTCTTCATAAATATTATATATTATTATATTTCTAACACTAAGTTACTGGTAGTCAATGAATCAAAGATTTGTAAAAACAATTGAGACTGGATATAATCTCAGTAAATAAAAAAAAATTATTGATAAACAAAACATGTCATTTTGTCAGTACTTTCTCTATTTAGTCCTTTAGAAGAGTAATTTTTAATGTTTGTTATTCATACAGATTGAAATATGTCGTTCAATAAATACTGGTGCGGCTTGCTGGCTCGTACAGCAATGGCACCCTCGTAGCGAAAGGGTTAATAATGATGTTATATAAATTTAAGTAATAAAAATTCATGCAAATTTCTGATCAAATAAGATTTATGACAGAGAAAAGAAATTCTGAATTTATCCGACACCCCAGCGGTAGAGCAAATTATCTGAATATCATTGTATGTCTTCAGTATTCGTGTATATGTTGTATCGGGATAACGCATGGCGAACATCTACACATAAAATCCCATCAAATATATTTTTCTCTTAAACTAAATATTGCATTTCTAATAAACTCTAATTGAATTAGATAACAACTGACACTCTCAAAGGGATGCCTTACATCTTAGTTCTGCGCCGCAACGGCACTAACAACGAAATACTAATTCTATACTCGTACCATATATACATATATACATATTATTCTTCATACACAATATATATGTATATATATCTACTCATATGTATATATATACTATTTAATATTACATTTATTATTTATATTTATATATATTTATATATAGATTCTTTATGATATGCAACTTGATATGTATGCGATATATTTTCAGTTTCTGGAAGGATAAATATTTGATATGTATTCGGTTCCGTTCCGTGGATATATGTTTTTTAAGCTTATTTAGTTATACATGAAAGCAGTATACGATCACAATTTTTCTTGTCATATACTTATCTTTACAATACTATATAGTTCTATCAATTATACTCTATATTTCAATGACTTATCGAGACAGAAAGTCTACATCGATGCCATCATACCTGTTTCAAAATTGTTTTACCATTTGTTGTGTAATATAATAATTAACTAAATTTTCATTAAAATTTTAAAATATAACAACTTTGGGTAATATAAATTATTTTTGTTCAATTTTAACAAGCATGCATAAGCATATGCAAATTATTTAAATAGTTCAACATTTATAGTGCATTTTTTACTATCACAAATGTATATTTTTGCCACATTGAGGTCATGTTGCAATATAAGGACCTTCAGAATGTACATAAAAAACTAGCTTTTTTGCATACACGTTTTTTTGCATACACGTTTCTTTTCTAACTTTAAATTATAAACTAAAAACTAATATACTCGCTTTTTTCATTTTTAATTGAAATAAAGATAAATGATACCAGTATCTGAAATCATCAAAAGTGTGTGTGTCATTTATACGCAATTTAACGTAGTAAAACTTCAAGTATCTTGTAGAAATTTTAAAGTACGAAATTACTTATATTTTATAAATTATTATAAAATTATTTTAATATAACGATTTATATATCTTTATTTGGTCTTTTCACTAATGCAAGTTAAAGATATATTCACAAGGCCAAGAAATAAGTATTTTCACCTTGAATACTTTATTTAGTTATTTATAATTGTTATATATTTTTATCTATGCTTACGCCGATGATGACCACTCGCGAATTTTAAGATTAATATGGATTTTCGCATCCGAGTGGAAAGGGTTAAAGTTTATCTAGTTCCAAAAAAGAAATATTTATGCAAAAATCAAGCTTTTCTCTTGATATTTAAAACTTTTTTCATTATCGGTTTTAATTCTAAACAATGTATTTTGAAACTAATTTATAATTTATTAAAAGTAGCCATGCTCCACACGTTGTATAAAATTATTCTAAATACGTTGGCTTCGGTTGTTTGTCCTGTGGTAATTATTTGATGATGAATAATTAATTAATTATGTGTGTGTAAATATTTGTATGTTTGTGTGATATTTTACGTGTTTTTATGTTTTACCTGACCATTGAACTCTCAGACACTCAACTTTTGTGCGTACGCTTTTTTTCAATGGTTTTTAGTAACAAATGAACAAACGTATTTAGATAATAGTTCTGGCATCGATTTTACCGATTCTTCAAAATATATACTCTTTATAAACTTGCGATCTATTCCATTTATAAATTTGTTTTTTGATGATATGTATTTGAATTATGTACATTTCAGAAATTGTATGTGGTTATTATTTTCAGTATTTCTGAATTCGTTTGAAGTGACTCTCACAGTCAGTCTATTTAACACGCTTGAGTGTACACTATATTTCCACTTATTTTATAAATACAGGTGTATATACTTTAATTTGTTCCTTATTATAAAATGTTTAATTAATCATACTTTTATTTATAACATCTCACTATAATATGTATATCAGTGCAGGTATAATACGGAAACTGCATACGGATCTGTGAATTTTAATCGTACAGTGAATTTGGGATTTTGAGAAATAATATACAAAAATATTGTTAAAACAAGGATTCTAAGTTGATCCGCAGTACAATTTCCTTTTTTAATATACTTATACCTTACAAATACTATCTTATTATTAACTTTACTATCACTTCTACTTGATATGTATCTTGTTGAAATATTTTGTATATTTTCATTGATATGTTTTGAATGTGTGTTTTTACTATCATTTCCTGTATTACCATTTTTACTCATGGATAATTTACCCATTGATATGATATTAACGGTAAACTAACCGTAATTGTTGCGATGAGAATGTTTTATCATGTAATTTATACATTTTTAGTGAGTTAAATTGTTCGTGTTCAGATTTTTTCGGAGTACAAATTTTATGTAGTTTAATACAAGAAAGCGAAGTATTGTCTTTAGAGTCTCCGAATTATGTTTACCTTAACTTTTTAGTGTAATGAGTTACTAAAAATAAATAGTCTTGTATACTTAAATTTTTGAACATGACAATATAATAACTAATTTCAAGTTTTTAAAATAAAGTCGCGCTTTTTATATATACTCAAATGCTTAATTTCAGACATAAACCTGGATTCAATGATTTTATGAATATTTTCATGAACTCAATATATTTTTTTATGCAATGTATAGTTTGGCAAAAATGCTGTAACAACGTTTTTTTTATTACAAACTGCACAACTTCATTTTAAAAACCGTAAATAATTTAACAAAAATCTAACGTACTACATTGATATGTTTTAGTTTAGTTATATAGGTATTCATTAATATCGTATTGTTCTTTTTTCTCTTAAAATGCGGTTTGTACTTGCTTGGGTGCAGGCCTGGCCGAATCCTGCTTCGAGCCTCCTGCACACAATTGGCGCAATTGCTGCACATGCTCTGCGTCCATATCGTCATCAGGTTCTAGTGCAGGATTTATTCTGCCGTTCATTTCATCTTTGCCAACCATTGTAGCGGCACCATACATTGCTCCCATTGCTCCTGATGCCATCACAGACATCTGGAGGAAAATTAGATTTTTAGAAACATTAGAGAAAAATTATATTTCAGCACTAATAGTCACTAGCATATATAAATAGGAAAAAAATTGCATATATACAGTAAAACCCCGTTAAGACGATTTCTCGGGGACCATATTAAAAACGCGTCTTAAGCAACGATATGAATTATAAACAAGATAGAAATGGGGATAATAACGTACTTATTATTAACTACCCGTAGGCTAAGTTATTTATTTTAATGGGCCGAAAATCGAAAATGAAAATTTTTGCATATCTTCACGTTTCAGAGTTTCTGAATATTTTGGCATAAATCAGAAAAAATGGATGTGTGTGTGCCTGTGTGTGTTTTGTGTGTCTGCAATTTTTGGTGCACGTTTTCGGGGGCACGGATCAATCGATTTGAATGGTTAAAAAACATTCGATACTTATTGATAGGAAGATATGCTGATTAGTTTTAGCAAGGAATGCAGAAAATAGAAATCGAATTTTTGGGAGAACGGAGTATCCGATTTGAATGATCCAAAAAACATTAAATTTATAATGATTGGAAAAAGTGATGATTATTTTTTGGCAGGTCTGTCCATTTCGAAGACACAGAGCTAAATGTAAAATAATGGCAGTGTTGAGAGAACTAGCATCCGATTTGAATTATTAAAAAAAACTCTGCTTGTGTTGACAAAGCAGTTGCTTTTGGGAAAATTCTTTTATATAATATATATTTTTTGTCGGAAATATAAATATATATTTGAAGTGCATTTGATAACTCACCATACTAGAAAATGTAACCTTTCTGATCTGTCACAATTGGAACAGACCAGAATAGTCAATCTCTATCTACTTGCCTTACCAGACAACTGATTTTGCTAAAATTTGGGTAGTGTCTCTATCAATGTATCAATAACTTGTTTTACCACTGATTCTGATACTCCCAGTTGGTACCATGTTGTTGCAATTTTCAAAACGATCTATTCAGATATTTTAAACATCCAAATCAGTGATCTAGTAAGTCCTTAGGGCCACTTATGAGCAGATTTAAAGTTGGTGCTTAATGAATTCATACCACTAAATTTTTTTCCAATTTATCAAACTTCTTTAAATTTTGCTTTTTGTTACCTGTATTCCAACATGTAATTTTTTTTCTAAATTTCTACTCTATTCTTTAAAAATTTATGTAACATAGAACTTGGTAAGTGAAGTTCAGCCGATAACTGTATTTGATTTGTTTATTGCAATTTCTTAATCTTAATTTTATATTAACTATAACCTATAACTGTTTTCATAATCTCTCATACCAGGCTCTTCTGTCTGTCTGAGATATGAAAATAATGTATATATACAAATAAAAAAAAAATGAAGGCTACGTATTAAACGTGACTGCAAATCGTATTAAGCGTTAAAAAATATACGTAAATTACATAGTTCTAAAATTCAAGGGCTGATGTAAAAAAGCGTATTATGTAACAAATTGAATTAAGCGTTATTGCCTTAACGGGGTTCTCTCTACTGTGTATATATATATATAAAATATATATATATATATATATATATATATATATACATATATTTGATAATATATTATAATAATAGCATATAAACAAAAAATAATTTAATAAATACATAATAATAGAGCAAAATGAAATAAAACTCAAAATTCTAAAACTATATATTTTATTAAAGCTATCAATTAGTCATTTAATGACAATAAATAAAAGTAGTTAACAAGAAAATAATGATAACTTAATATATTATTTAAAAAATAATAACAAATAATTTCTTCTAAGTCCTCGTCGTACTTGATTTGTTTAATAATAATAATGGTTGACGATCACAATCACATTCAGATGATTTAATCCTAAAATACAATAACGATAAAATCAAAATGTGTAACAAAACTAAAATAATACTCAATTTTAAAAAAATCGTATGGATGTTTCTAATATGAATTATAAAACAGTTCTTTGAAATATGTTAATTAATTTAATTCGCAGCACAATGCAAATTCTATAGTAGAACTTATTAAATAAGCGATAATGCAATTTGAGTATTGAATTATATAACTATTGTATTTAATTATTCAATGGCGGTTGAAACAATGTGGCGTATTGAGATCTCGAATTTCTCGTAATTCTTACAATTAGTGTTTTAATGTAACAATGGCAGAATGTAATTGCCATGAAATTTGATGTATCAACAATATAATACGGTTTTCATAAATATTATGAACAAATTAGTACCTCTTTTACAAAATAATTGTTATATTACAGTGTGTGTTTGTGTGTTTTTCAACGCTGCGTTTTTGCTTAGCAATGAATGTGGAGTCACCTCTAAATTAAAGAAGTACAATTTGGCATGCATCTAAAATAAGATAAAATAATTATAATAATAAAACGAATAATAACAAAATTAAGAAAAAATCATAATTAAAATGTATTAATTAGATGAAAAGAGTAGTGGATGAAGCACTTACTTGTTCTCCATCTTCGGCTGGATCACCGACACGCTCGACGTCTTCAGGAATATTAACGACGCATCGGAAATAGTCGTATTGCGGAGCAAGACGGCCACTTTCGAATAACCATCTAAGAAAAGAATAAATAAAAATAATAAAAAACATTATATCAATATGCTAAAGGCATTCACTAAGGCAGATGAGAAAGGTGTCCTTATGCGCTGTGTTTCCTAAGGTACATCCTGAGGGCAACCCAGCGGGTAAACTTCTTTAATCCTTTGGGGACGAGCGTCGCATATGTGCGTTTTATGCAAATCTAAAACTGGCCAAAGATCTCATATATGCGTTTGGCGAAGGCAATTGTTAGAGCCGAGGAACGCATATATGCGTCTCACCTGAGTGCATATCGATGAGCGAGAAATTCAATGTTAATACGTCAAACTGAAGAATTTATAAACAAATAAACATATTATTTATCCTGTGGGAAAACCATATAATGTCCTGAATTTAAGTTGAAGCAAAAATATGCATTGGGTATTTTGAATTACTTAGGAGCACCCTGGTACAGTACACTTGTATCCGTCCCGTCCCCAAAGGATTAATATGTATACACTTTTTATACTAGATGTGTATATCTAATAGTACTGGCGTATATATGCTGTAGCAATGCCCACGAAAAGCGATTTCTACTTGAGGTTATATTTGAGATCTATAATTCCATGTGAAAATTTGATTTCATACTGCTGATATCGAGGTGATCGAAATTGGATCGAACCCGGGACTTGTTTGTACTAGCTTCTTAACTATTACACCAAGACGGGCTCGCGCAAGATCATAATAATACAATTGTAAGTTTTTGATAGTTTTTTCAATTGTCTATTTTATAAATTTTATCTTCTCATAAATATTCGTTTACTATTCCAGCAGCATAAGGAGAAACAATAGAAAATTAAATTTATCAACATACTTGGTTAGGAATGAGACCGAAGCCAATGTGAATAGTGACATGAGCATAGCCATGGTTCGGAATGGAAATAATTGTTTTTCTCCGTCCCAGCCTGGGTAGTGGATAGCCGCCGGCAAACCCAACATCGGCTCTCCTCCAGACATCCGTACGAAGAACGCGACTATATAGGCTGCCAAACTACCGTATGTATTGCAATGATGTTTGAAATGCACGACCATCAAAAGCTGCAACAAAACAATAATTTTTTATTATTGATATAATAGATCAATTAACGTCAAACTATTGCCGCGCGACACTTTTGCTGTAGGGGGAAGTCCCGTAACGCCGGAGGCACCTAAAGCCGGACACTCTATTTAACACGTATTATTTAAGCGAGTATAAATCTTTTTAATTCAAAATACAAGTGGAAGGGCTGCGGGGGGCACACAGATGCAGGATCACGCGCCAAGACTCATCTGTGACGTACACGGCCACGGCGGGAGCAACCCTTTGTTGTTTTAGGCGCAAAAACACGGCGTCACCTAAATATCAATGAAAGTAATTCTAGTGTTTTTATGCATTTATATTTTAGTGGCATTCAAAAATAAAAGTAGTACTTGATTGTTATCCGTAAAATGGTAGAATATTATTAGATATTTTTAACAATTTTAGTAGGTACCACCACGGACACTAAGTCGTCCCTTAGCGCCGGAAGTAAACATATTGATATTTTTTGTGAGGATTGACGTAATTTATTCTAATTATTCAATTTTGTTCTGTATGAGTGCTAACGGTCACTACATATCCCCATTTTTCGTATTTTCTAGTCAAAGAATCAAAATCTTATGATGAATCCAGCTGAGAGCATCGGTGTGGCCCAGCTAAAGGTGTGGATAACTAGTGATTTTTTTTGCAATGTCTAAGAATATTCGTCAAACACAAATGTGCAGACATTCTAGAGTGTGGAGATGGCTACATATGTGTTCAATGCTGGTTATTTTGAAATGTCCGGTACTAGGTGCCACTTTGTAAAATCATATTTTTTGTTACCAATGTTTGATTGATAGTATTAATTATTGTTTAGCAAAGATCGCGTTTTTGTTAATTTAGTTTGATTTCTAACCTTGTTATCTAACATAAGTCATAATTTAATAAACATTTTGTAAAATATTTTTTTATTTATTTATAAATAACCTTAGGTGTCCAGCACTCGGGGACTTCTCCCTACGTGTTTTTCTTACTGCTGCACTCACGATAATTTTTTCATAAATTGTTAATCAAATTAAACTTTACTTTATAAGTCTATGAGAACTAACAATATTACTGCGACATAAAAGCAAAAGTATCGGTATATTTTATACTTATTTAAAACTTGGCTTGATTCATTGGACAATTTGTAAACCCAATGACAATATGCTGAACGAATACACTTAATACACAAAATCGTTGTTAATTGCTATTATCGTTACAATATATGTTCTATAATTTTATAATGATTATTTTTTACAAATTCGGGTTTTATAGTTAAAACTTTGCTGCACGTTCCACAATTTCAACCAAACCGCACTACAAAAACAAATAAAAGAATTGACGCCTTTAATTGATATAAATGATTCGTGCCATAGGTACATGACACATTCTAAGTCTGCATTATGAAAAGAACATTTTAAGTTATAAGCATCACATTAATCGTTGACACCAATTGACTTCTATCAATTATTTATACTAGCTACACATGTGCTTTGTATGGTATCAAAAGTATTACGATCAAGGGCATCATTGCCAAATTAAATGTATTTCATACTCACTTGCGGGAATAGGATCACGTAAACTAAATCTGAACACATGGACCTGGGAATGGAAAAACAAAATTAGTCATTAATAGAAAATATATATTTTGAAATACAGTATTCAAATATATAATAATAATTTTACTAAAAAGATTTAGATCGGTTAACTTACCATAAACCATAAATAGACGGTATAGTGAGCGCCATAACAGTGGACAATACTCCTACAATACCAATGGCTATACGCATGACCCATATGATTTCCATTTCCGAAGCCCTCTGCCTGAAAATCAGCTTGTAGACATTTCTTGCAAACATAGAGCTTGCTGAAAGAACAGATGAATCCGCGGATGACATTACGGCCGCAGACACTGCGCCAAGGCCGAAGAATGATACAAAGTCTGGAGTTAAATATTGCAATACCATTGGCAAGATCATACTGCTTTCATCTTGAGTTAGAGGATATGGACCGGTGTACTCAGTTTCGTTCCATACTAAAAAAATAAAAGACTCATGATACTTAGTGCTAATATTATATGCAATAAAGCATCATCGGAACAAACTGCTAATCACCTGTTGCTTTGGCTATAGCTCCAATAAGAACTGGTGGTATCGCCATCAAGATGCACCCGAACGCTGCGACGTATGAAAGGATTTGTGCTCTGCCAGCTGTTTTGCTCGACAATACTCGTTGGAAATATACCTGTGAAAATATGATTAGAATTATGAAGATACATATATATGTTTACTTATCAAAAAAAATTTTTATGTAATTATTTATCAATTTACCTGCCAAGGAATGCCACCGAATACCAACAACAGACCATAATCGATATAATACCAGTATTCTTCAGGAGGAACCACACCAATCCAATCAACTTCCATTGAACTGAGTGACATGACATGCTCGTTGGTCCAAGCAAACGGTATGCACATCCAAAGGCCGATAAAAATGCAGAATAATTGGATGACATCCGTATAAGCTACGGAATAAAGACCGCCGAACAAAGTGTAGAAAACTGCTATACACGCGCTTAGAATTACACTAGTCCTGTGGTCCATGTCGATGATGACGGAAAGTGTTGCTCCTGGGAAATAGAGAATATAAGATTTATATAAATGCAAAAGTCATGTGTTGTGAAATCCTTTACTTAATTCCGCAATTATTACCAAGGGTAAAATAAACCAACAAGGAGAATTTACATGTATATGATAGATTGAAGTAAGTGCATTCAAACTCCTTCTTACTATTCTAATCATTGAGATATTACTCGATCTATAATATTTTCATGGTGAAGTACATTTTAGCAAATATACCGAAATTGTTTCTATATAAAACATATCAGTTTTATATTCTTGCCTTTAAAGATCAACACACTACGTTAAACAGCTTAGTCGACGTATGGTGACCTTACGGATTTTCAGTATGGATAATGAGATTAAACATTACCACGCTTGCATGTACATTTAATTTTTAGCCGTGAATTTAACTGCGACTAAATTTGCTCAATTAGTTGATATAAAAACTTATAACAATAAAAAAACACTAGTGGTGCATGGCATCGTGCCTTAAAGCAAATTGCTGAAACTTCCCGTACCGAAAACTAAATTATTAAAAACAACTTTGGAAAACTTTGACAAAATGGGATTTTTGAGAAATTTTGAAATTTTTGAAAAATATTGACTTTTTTGAAAAATTAGATTTGTTTTGATTTTTTTGAAAATTTTGAACATTTTTTAAGCAATTGCGCTGCATAGCTGATTTGGAGTCGCAATATCAAAGCGCGTAAGCGACGCGTAGTCGTCTAACGTATAAACATTGGTACGGAACCCATATAAATGTACACAAAATATGTACTTAGTATTATAATTTTTATAAAATGTTTGATAATACAATGTCTAATGCTCATTTTTGACAGCCAAATGGCATTATTTTTTACTTCCTTCATTGGATATCCGGAGGCGCTGGACGTGCCTTTACAAAAATTTTAGCAGTTGTTTATTTCGTCAATACAAGTAAAATGTTTTTCGAATTATTAAAATCGTACACTCCGTTCTCTCAAAAACTGAGCTACCGTTTTTGGTACTTTTGCCCGTATCTTCGAAACGGCTATAACTGCCTTGTCCAAAAACTAAGCACGTCTCCTTATCAATAGGAATCGAAAGATTTTTGAATCATTCAAATCGGTTGATTCATGTTCTCGGAATCGTCGACGAAAAATTGTATCCGCACATACATATACACACTAGGATGGTCCTTAAAATGGTCATTTTCGAATTTCCTTGCTCCCAGGGGCTCAAATGGTTCCAAATAGATAAAAAACAATTCTCTGAAAGTTTTAGCTCTTAATATTAACGTTTAGATAGAGCGCAATTCAATCAAAGTTTTGTATGGAAATAGCATGGAAAAATTTTCAAAAATTTTAAAAATGTTTTTTAGATGTAATGTAGCAAACAAATGAATGATAGAAACTAATTCATTTGTCACTAAGTTACACCTAAAACATTTTTTTTTAATTTTCAAAATTTTTTCCATGCTCTTTCCATACGAAGTTTGATTGAATTGCATCTAAACGTGCTAAACCTCATTGTTTTTCATCTATTTTGAACCATTTGCCGAAATGACCATGGATCACCCTAATACACACACACACATGCATTCATTTTTTCTAAAGTATGCCAAAATGTTCAGAAGCCTCTGAAACGTAAAGATATATAAAAAAATTCATTTTCGATTTCTTTGCGATTACTATAACTCACTCTACGGAAAGTTAAAAAATTCATAACAGCAAAACAATTAAAAAAAATTAAGAAAAAATAATATATTTAATGTTTTGAAAAACTAAGCAATTTCATTGATTTCAGCATTGAGTATATCCTCTATTACATTTTGAGTATGATCAAGTGTGTCTCACCCGTCATTTCAATCCAATAATAATGAGTTGCTGAATAGCGCAACCAACAAGAAATCCAGAAAGTGATTGATCGTTCTAATTACAAACGTATGAATAATAAATCACTAACGAACACAATGTCATATTTACCCAATGCGGCCAATATTCCGGCTGCCCAGAAAACTTCTCCACAAAGCGCCGGCAAGAAGAGCAGGCCGCCCATGCGTTCCCCGAAGCTGTCCTGCAACGGGTCCAGCATCGTAACGTAGCCCTGTTTGCGCATCTCGTTCGCGAAAAATATCCCACCTAATTCGTAATTCACACCGAGTTAATATAATTCAGCTAAAGACAATAGAGAACTTAAAAAAGCCTACAAACGACCACTTTTTTCCAAGAAAAATCCCGTTTTATTTCTGTACATTCCAACACTAATGCGCGTCGTCTAATCTTTTATTCAGAAGGAGATTTTCTTTTCTATCAGGCGTGTTTCAGGGCGGAGGAACATTAATAATAAATACGGTTCAAAACTGCTAATACTCAGACTAGATGTTCAGATGAAGAATTGTATATAAATGGCAAAGATAAGTTTGTTGAAACTCTGAAAACATCACAAGGAGAAATAATAAGTGCGAATGTTACAATGATTCTCGAAGGTATATTAGAAGTGCATTATTTATTATCAATTAGTACACGATAAATTTTATATTGCATGCGAATGAAACAATACATTAGTGGTAAGACATGAGCACGATTTAGGGCTTATTATAGTGGAAATGTGTTGTAGCATATTACGCCGACGATAAATTTTCATTTCGTAGGTAATATTTATGATATTACAAGGCATGGGGACGCTTTATTAAAAATTTTATATTTCAAGTCCAACCAATTTGTCTCAATTTTTTTATATGCGTTTGTTCAATATCATACTTTTTCATTTGGTAGGTAATATTTATGAAATTACTAGGCATGATGGGGGCGCTTTACTAAAAATTTTATATTCCAAGTCCAACCAATTTGTCTCAATTTTTTTATATGCGTTTGTTCAATATCATACATTTTCATTTGGTAGGTAATATTTATGAAATTACAAGGCATACGGGTGCTTTATTAAAAAATTTACATTCCAAATCCAACCAATTTGTCTCAATTTTTTATATATGCGTTTGTTCAATATCATACATTTCATTTTGTGAAATCAATACATGAAGATTAACAAAATGCATTATTGAAAAATCGTAATTATGATCATAAAATTTTTAAGCAACAAAAATGATATTTTAACAAATTATGTATATATTTAATTTTTTTAGTTGATTTGACTTGTTACAGAAATGATTATTCTATGTATATCGTTGAGGTCTTGACTTTTGTTTTACATTATCATTTTAATCTAAGTAAATATATTCAAAGACTTCATTTAATTTACGAATAAAATTTAATATTCTATAAATTTCTAACTTACCAAAAACCAAACTAAGAGCGTATCCAAATGGTGCTTGGCACCATACCAGACCAGATGTGTATATTGCCTCCGCCGTTCCATTTATGTATCCACCTCCGACCCAGGTAGCTAAAATGGTAAAAAATATAAGATTTAGCAATGATTTAGAGGGATTTTTTTTATTTGGTAGAACAAAAATTAGAAACTACATGTCATATTATAATCTGTTTTTGAAGACCTAATTCCCCCGAAAGGCTATTTTAACTTGAGATTGATGATCTCTGGTATCACACTGCTTGATACCAAGCTTGCCAAAATCACCAAACCAAAAAAGATCATCGTAAAGTGATTGTAATTCTTATGTATGTACACCTATCCCCCGTTGTACACGGTACTCGTTTTACACGTTTTCCACCTTACACGGTTTTTGAAAATGATGTTTTTTAACGAAATATTTGCTTATCTACAATAAAAATCTACAATAACATTTTCATTGTTTTACTGTCAAAATACAACACTACAAAATGTATGTTACCATTACGAATTTTTATGAATCTATGTCTATGATGGAAATATGTAGATGAGATGGGAACTCCATGTTTTATGATCCAAACTAAATTTTTGTGTGTATAAGCTAGATTGTTTGAAATATCAAAACAAAGAGCATCATCAGTTTTTAATGAGTGTGTGTATATATATATATATATATATATATATATATATATATTTAATTCATAGCGTACGTAAAAGATATGTATATCTGTAAAAACCAATTTTATTTTTTATCTATGAAGAAAATGCAATATTAAAATAGTTTTTTTTATATTTGTTTTATTATTGAAATAAATTAATTTTTTTATAATTTATTAAATATGTTTGATATTAAATATATTAATATTAATTTTTTGTTCAATGTATTTGTTATTCGTCATATTAAAAACTGACAAAAAGGGTTTTTTCATGGTTATTTTTGTCTAGCACGGTTTTTCCATATAAAAGTGAATTTTTTGACGCTTTTTTATAGAACGTATCTTCCATGTAAAACGTGGGATAGGTGTAATTACAAATCCTACAATTTATTATAAAATTGAAAAGTCATAATTTAGGATTTAAATTACTCACGGAATATTAACAAGAATAAAAGCTACAGCACAAGTAGCAGGTATTATTATTTTAACCAATTGCCGTTTTTCTTCATTTTATCACTAACAACTAATATTAACTCGAAATTGGTTTTCTAAATAAAAGTAGTTTCGAGACCCCACCTCTACATCTATACTTAATTTCTTTCAAGGACTGTCCATAAATCGATTACTCCTGGCAAACGTTACCTTCAAGAAGTAAACAAAAGTCTAAAGTATAATTTATTAATATGTTGGTCATTTCACTAGATTAACAAGAATAATTCATTAATAAAACTCTAATAAATTAAATTCCCTCGTAATAAAATTCAATATTGATATTAAAATATTTATTCAGCACATGGTATGACTTTTTATCTTTAAATTCTTAAAGATGATCAAATAACGTAAGTATTAAAAATAACGATAGTAAATAGAAGATATATTGATTGGATAAAATTACTCGTTAATCATACCCATTTCACACGCTATGGTCCGTGAAAATGTGACGTAATTAAGAAAGAAAATAATTAGAGCTAAGTCATTAGTGAGGAGTAAAAGTACGAAGTTTTATAAAATAATATCAGTGCGTAATACCAGAGGATGAATGGACGTACTATATATCTAATTAAGCTCGTAAAGGTATTTTCTTGGTGATGTAACCGAAAGTATTTCTCTAATTGGGGCAAACAACAATTTTCATCAGCTATGTTTACATTTTATCGTTTCAATGAATACTATTACTAAAATTACTAAATTATGATTCGAAATGCAATTCCAATTCATTAATTAATTTTAAGTGTTCCGCACAAATCTTATAGGGTAGGTCCAATTTGAATTTGAGCAATTATATAGTGAAAACCAAACCAATTATGATACAACAAATAACAAATATCAACCATCAAATCAATTAAAAAAGTCAAATAACAAAGAAACAACCATATGACCATGATCAGTAAAACTCCCATCTGATTATTGTAGAAATGTGTTTATTTTTGTTGTTTTTCAAAAAATTGTAACCTGGTCCTTTATACCCTATAGGCGCGGTAAATTGTGACGTCCAGGGAGCAAACAAATCCAATGTCTTATTTTAATTTTAAAGGGATTTTACAAAATAATAGCTACATTATTCAACCAATGCAAAATGTAATTTTCATGGGTTTATGTTTTACAGAGATAACATTGTAAATAACTTTATTCTTGTATTTTGTCAGAAACATTCATCATCAGCAGATTGATTTAATTTATTTCTTGCAAAATTAATTTTTTAACTGAATTTACAATTTACTATTCTTTATTGTTTACGTCTTTGCCAAGGTAGAGGTTCATTTGCTCCTTTTAACCCCATCGATAAGCCATTATAGAAGTTATATAAAAACATCTGTTGAGTCTAACTCAGAATTAACAACACATCTTATAGAACAATTAAATAACGTTTAACTAAAAATTTTATAAAAGTCTCGTGAAGTAAACAACGGTGTTCACAACCAAAAGAACTAACAACGGAAGAAAATACTTTTGTTAGAGATTTTCAAACATTGCTGTTTTTTTCGATAGCGACGTTGTTTGACGCAATGGCTGATTACACATATTTTTCCCTATACTTTCAAATATTGTTGTTAACAAATTTTTAACATTACTTGTTTTTGAGATATTGGTGGTGGACCTTTTTATCTGCGGATGTTTAATCCCCGCTCTACCCTATTTCATTTATAATTTATGCTATATATATGCGACACCTCTTAAAACGTATTTATATTAATATATTCATTATATATTAATTTACAAAAAGCAATTCTTTAATTCTAGTCATTAATAACAAGACATACTCAATCACAATAATTAAAATGCGTAGATGAACACATAGAAAATCTTACATTGATTTTTAGATGTATGCTTTAGGTTAATCATAATATTTAATGTCGAAATTTAGATGCCATTAAATTTATTATTTGTTTTCATAGTAGATATAATAATAACTGCATAACTGCATATTTAAATTCAAGAATTGTAATAAAAAATTAAAAATGATATAATTTTTATTGCTTTTAGAAGTTATTTAGACATAATATATGTCTTTCTATTTTTATACTTCACGCGATTATATAGCAAGTTTTATATATTAAATATTAAAAACGAGTTTGACGTATTTTTACTTAAACTTGCAGATTTTCTATATATATTTTTTTACTATTTTTTATATAGAGTTTTCAGGTTAATAATAGATTATATTGGATGTCGGATATAGAGTTGAGAAGTCATTAATTTTATATTTTGTTACTCTAGTAGAGTTATATTAAAAATTGCATATCTAAGTTCAAATATTGTAATGAAAATGATATAATTATAGAAGCTTTTTAAATAGTACATCGATTTTTTTACAAATTATTTGAAAAAAAAGATTTTTACTCATTTTTTTTACTTTATATAATTGTATTAAATATTGAAAATGATCTCGGCGTAATCCCTAATTCCAGGTATCATTTGGCAAAATTAACCATAAAAATGCGAAGAAATACATTTTTTTCAAATTTAAAGAAATCAATGTGATCTCTTCCCTAATAAATCATTTAAAAAGCTCCTATAATTGTATCAAATTTATTAATTCACTAAAATTTAACTATGCAGTTATTTGTTCATTTGACGGATCAAATAAGTTGCAAAGCTATGGGAGTAAAATTATGATATTATGAAAATAATAAAAATATCTGTTTTCTAACAAAAGTTCAATATCAATTTCATTAGTTATTACTAATCTCACCTGTCATTGTAAATATGCCAACAAAAAGCCCAATGCTTCTCCCAGCCAACATAACTTCTTCTTCGGAGTCATTTCCAGACTCTTTTTTCCGGGCTGCCCAAATACCGACTCCCAAAATTAGTAAATAGAAGAGCACTATGCTCACAACACCGGCTATGTTTATCATGATGACCTGAAAATAAATATAATCAGATATTAGATAAAGAAAAATCTATTAATTAAGTCTACACGAAAGAGAAGATGGGGAATTGCGCTGATTAAGTTTTGTAATTAATATTTAAATATGACCAGCAATTATATAATAGCGTGATACTATTTTGATTAAACTATTTTTCGTTTTCTTGTAATAACAATTTAAAAATGACAGTTTTAATATCATTATTAAATTATATTAATAAATATTTATTTATTTATTTATTTATTTATTTATTTATTTAAATATATAGCCCACAGATTTCTCCAAGAGGACTCAAAAATACAATTATTTGACATAATGAATAACAATTAAAATATACACAAAATTACAATATATAGTTAGTAACATAAAATGCTAAGATAAAATTTCATATAATGCAGAATGTAACAATAATATTTATAAACAGAAAATAATAAGATATTTGAAAGAAAATAAAAAGATTAACTTGTGCAGATGGAGATTATTTGATTAGGTGATGTGTTGTAAAATATTAAATTATAGATTTCCGCTTGGACATTGCAAAAGTAATACGTATTTTGTCGCCGGAGCGGCGGCATCCGAGTGGAAAGGGTTAAGTTTTTATCATGGTTATGATAAAAAATTAGTTCAAAAAGATAAAACTGCAGATTTAAAAATAATGAATGTGAAAAATTCACGTAAAATTTTTAAAAATGAAACTTAAAACTATACTAGATATCATCATATCATGTTCCATTCCACATTTACTATTTCCAAAAATTTACAGAAATTAGTAATTTTTAATAAACAATTTAAATATAAGTTTGCTATATAATAAGATAAAATATTTTTAGTTAATAAAATTAAAGTGATCGTGATTAGTGCTACGAGCGCTTCTTTAAACATAGTTATTATTATTACTACTATTATTATTGTTATTATTATTATTAACATACATACGTATTTCTAAATATTGCTTATGCCAATGTATTTAAAAACAAAATAATATATGTTAGATGCGATTGTTACAAATAAGGATGAATTTCGAAAGTATGGTGTTATTCTTTTGATTTAAAGTTCATTTTAGTCGAGCTTTAAATAAGTTTGGTTTATAACAATAAGTAATTTTCTTTAAGATATAGATAATTATAAAAATAAATATTAGTGAGATGCCATTGTAAGCAATATTAATATGTAGAGTGCAGTTTTCTGCATTTTCTAAATTTTTGTATATGCTCAAGAATTATTTTATTTACTCAAAATTTTTTTTACTAAATTTTTCGACACTTGACAACATGTTTAATATTGTTCATACATTGTTATATAGGAAATATTTCCATATGATGGTTCAGCGATTCTATTACCAATATAAAAACGCAGAACTAAATGATCTTTAAATTATTTTTTACAAAGAGTTACAAATTATTTTACCGTTATTATTATTATTATAATACTCAATTAAATATTATTAATAATTCATAAATAGAACGGTCCAGACCAGCATCTTGTAATGTGCATCATTGTACTACTAAACTAGGATTATTTTTTTGAAATTGTAATGAAAACCGTATGATGTTATATATTAATAGTTACTATATTAATCCAGATATCAAAATATATTACAACTGGGCGAATATTTGCTAATATATTAAGTTACAAGGGGGGCTAATATATTAAGTTAAATTCGTATTGAGCAAACAATGGAATAACTTGCATCTTTTAATGTGCGAATTTTATTTTAATAAGTAGACCAATTATTTACAATAAATATATGATATTGATTATATTAGTCTATTAGATTAGATTTGTTATTGATTAACAATGCCAATTAAGTAAATCAAATTAATCAAATTTTGTTTATAAGTAAAGGAAGGAAATTGGTAAATATTTTATTTCAACATTGGAATATTAAATTAAGGAAATACTATTCGGCCTAATACAATCTCTACAAATCTGAGATCGAACATTATTTTATTTCTTAGAAACAATCTTATACACGTCATTCAAATGAGATTACAAATTGTATAAAATATACTGAATATGCACTTTGTGAACAAAAATAATAAAGAATAGAATCATTTGTTTCATTTGGAAAATTAGCAATTATTTAAAATTACAAATGAAAAATTCTAGTAGTTCAATTTACAATCATAACGAATTAAAACATTATTTTTATTCTCAAAATAATTTATAATTATCACGAATCCTGTAGATAGATATATGTTTTGCCACTTATGATTTATTAATGAATCGTACACCCTTGTATAGGTGCTTTTAATAACCTATTATAGTCGAATGAGATCAATAATCACTTTAATAGTACATTATTAATGTCCGGATAAATTATGCGCACAATATAATATCCAAAAAACAGGATATCAACAATAATTAAGAATAGATATTTATTTTTTATGAGTGTGGAAAAATTGCAAAATTAATGTTAAATATATTATCTGATTATTTACTGTATCTTTCGTATAGTTATATTTAAATTTCAAGATTGGCTTCATTAAAATTATATTCATAGTTAGCCAAATATACTCTGATTGTAAAATTTTGTTCTATTGATATACGCACAAAAACTGCTAAGCGAGATAAAAATTGTTAAGTTATTAAATGAAGCACGTGTTCTACATTACATTTCCATTATTACTTTTGTACTTTATTACAAGTTATATAAGTGAATGAATAGTTTAATGGGGGAATATAATAAGAATATGGTTTACGTAAAAAATTTGATAAAATTTTGAGAAGGTCCTAATTTATTACGTGCCTTGCTGAACATTTAAATGAATGTGTTATTGATTTATTCCGATAGTAGGGTATATATATGGATGGATGGACACATGATATGTATATATCTGTATTTGTATCAATACGTAAAGCTTTTTCATATTTTTAGATTTTGCATGCTATTCGACAGCTTTGAGTTACTTGTAAAATTTGGTAAGCGCTTTTTTGATCGTCAATAAAACTTACTCTGGTGATATATTGCTAATAAATTTCCGCTGCTTGAAGACCCGCTTATAAATGGCGACCTTGAAAAATTGGTATGGTGGTTCTTGCTGCGATTTGAATAATCACAAATCAAGAGAAATGTGCACTTATTATAATATCATGTTTGTTCACTTGTGTAACAACCAAACGCGCACACGTTGTCTTATCGAACACATTGCAATTAACCACATTTGCGAAGACTTTTCGAATTATATATGAACTTTTATTTAAAAATATATTTTTAATAATTCACGGACACTCTGAATTGGTGTCAGTCTTCGACCGGACACTAACACCGGAGGCTGTAGCAACAGTCGCCCCAACGAAGAGAGGTCTTCTGAGAAGGGCTGTTCCTGGTTCTAAATCCTAGCCCGCACATTGAGCGTTGGGCTTCATGCAGACTTCGATGTAGATAACATCGCAGATCTTTTCACCAGGAGGCGGCCAGCACCAGAACGCAGCGCACTTGCTACCTGGTCGACGACGTTTGGCTGACGATCTGATGTCGCTGGTAGTTCGTTTCAGCGATTCTCGCTCTCTGGCGCGCTCGCAGCCGCGTTTCAATTTCGAGTCGGCCTCGTTGTATCGACCGGCGGACGAGCGCGCTCGTGTGACGTAACAGGGTAGTACACCATTGATCCGACGCCGACGCTAAAAACGAACCATGAACGACCTAACAGAACGCCGTACGTAGGTGGTTTTCGTTCACCTACGACGACTATAGGACAGGGTTGACTTTTATTTATTTTCCATTTTTTCATGACAAATTTCAACTGTACGCACTCACGCTTGTAAATATAAACTATTTATCTATCTGCACCATAGAGGGGTAAAAATATATAAAAAACATTTTTAAATTCCCGTAGGGTAAGATATAGTATTTTATATATCTTTACGTTTCAAAGGTTTCTGAATATTTTAGCATACCTTAGAAAAAATGGATGTATGTGTGTATGTGTATGTGTGTGTGTGTGTGTGTTTGTGCGCGCGCGCGGATACAAATTTTCGCCCACGATTTCTGGAACACCGATCAATCGATTTAAATAATTCAACAAACATTTGATTCGTATCGATAACGAGACGTGCTGATTAGTTTTTGACGAAGGCAGGTCTAGCCGTTCCAAAGATACGGGGCAAAAAGTGCCAAAAACGATAATTCAGTTTTTAAGAGAACGGAGCTTCCGATTTTAATAACTCGAAAAACATTTTACTTGTATTGACAAGATGACATCTGATTAAATTTTGGGAAGACGGATCAAGCGGTTATGGACTCTCAATGAAAACAAGTTAAAAAAATGGCGGTCAAAAATGTTTATTGGACATATGTACATCAAATTAGCAGACATTTTATAGAGATTTTAACAATGTCTACACATTTTGTGTAAATTTTTTTGGGTTCCGTACCAAGATTTTTAATTACGGTACGCGAAGTTCCAGCAATTTGCCTTAAGGCGCGATGCCATGCACCCCACTAGTTTTCTTTACTACGGTAAAACAAAAAATCAACCAGTAATGTATGGCATTGTAGCTCAAGGCAAATTACTGTAACTTTCCGTACCGCAGTTTAATATTTTTTGAAAATCGTGAAAATTTTGAAAAAAAAGACATTTTTAAGAGTTTTGAATTTTTTGAAAGAAAATTGTCATTTTTGAAAAATTTAATGTTTTTTTGGAAAATTTGAAATGCGTTGAACTGAAAATTCAATCAAGTCTGCATTCCGACAATGCAAGTGAAATGTTTCCCGAATCATTCCAATTGAACACTCCGTTCCCTCAAAAACTGAATTGCCATTTTTGCACTTTTTATTCAGTATATTCGAACCGACTAGACCTGCCTTTGCCAAAAACTAATCAGTTCAATGTTTTTTGAAACGTTCAAATCAATCGGTTAATCAGTGCTCTCAAAATCATCAACATTTGCATCTGCACATACAAACCTACACACACATACAGCAATTTTTTCTAAGGTATGCCAAAATGTTCAGAAATATAAAAATATGCAAAAATTTGCATTTTTGATTTTTTGCGTTTACTACAACATACCCTTAAGAAAGTTAGCAATAGATAGAGTATTAAGAGATAGACTTCTTAAATTTTATAAAACTCTCAGTAAAGGAGTTCTTTGGGCACTTTATATGTCTTTACTTCGATAGCACACTATGTAAAATCTTTATCAATTGTATCAATTTTTTTCCTTATCTTGCTTATAGATTTGCAAATTGACTCGACGTATAATAGTTGAACGTCATATTATTGAGCATATTTATTCGATATTTATTAGAATAATTTACATATTTATGTAGCTAGAATTTAGTTTTAGTTGCAGTTAGAATTTTAGACAAATTTTCTTTTTTTATATATCAAGACTTATTCTGAAAACGTGCTGAACTATATTTTTATAATTTATCTACCCTTGAACTGGAGACTCTATTCCACCCTACGGCCGCTATTAGATTTTTTGGAAGACGTTTTCGTAAAGGAATGTACAGGAGATCATAGTACGTCAACGTTTACGATAATAAATCACTTATGATAAATTGCTAGGTACGGTTCGAAATCATGAATTCTTCCTCTTTTCTCAGATTATTTATAAATATCAACTTCAATTATATCGAGACGAGAGCTTTCCATGGAAATTTATTCTACTATTTTTACTATCATTTTATACAATCGGTGTAACATTCGCTCCCATTCAATTATTTATGATTTACATTTTGTCAGTATGAGATTATCTTGTTATTACTCTATCTCTTTAAGACCGAGGAAAGCAAGTTGTAAAAGAAAATAATTGCATTTATTTGCTAATATATATATAATATATATATATATATATATATATATATATATATATATATAACAAAATTATATTCGAGTTTAATACGGAATATAGGAAGTTCAATCTGACCAGATCATTTTTCGACATAAATTTTCAATATAAAATTCAATAATTCACGATATGAAAATATAAATTTCAAATTTACGAATGAAAATAGTTTAGAAATGCAAATATTTTCGCAATGCTTATTTTTACTATGAATATTTAAATATATCATTGTATATAAGTCTATGTAGTTTTTGTCGCCGACACCTTATTAGTTAAATTGCCATCGCAATAAAACACATTGTATATGGTATGTTATTGAAATGTCACAATATAAACAAAGAAAAAATTATATATAAATAAAAATAAAATAAAATGAAATATAATTTATATATATATATATATATATATATATATGTCTGTGTGTGTGTTTAGACGTAAGAGCTAATATAAAACGCCTTCCATAGGAGAATGATAAACCCATAGATAAGGAAACTAATAATAATAATAATAGTGGGTAAACCAATAGGTTGCCTCATACAATTTATTAAAATATATTTACATAACATTGTTATGTTGATATATTGCAAATCTCCAAATGCAAAACACTGAATATTTTTGAAAAAACTTCGAATATATGTGCCACCATTCATTGATTTATCTGGTTTTAATTTCTTTTTTAACTATTCATAAAAATATATCGATTTCTTCACAAATCCTATGTGAGCACTTAAAAAAAGGGGCTTTTTCGCCCCCTGTCCTGACTAAATCTGTTTGGAATTGCGGACATCTTTATATAATATGTAATATGCAATTATTATATCCGCTAAATTTTTTTGTTTATAAATATGTGTATATATAGGATGTTAAGCTAATCAATCCAAACTAATTTATTTGATAAAATTCAAAGCGATAAACGAAATGCATAATAATATATACACACACATATAAATATATATATATATATATATATATATATATAAACTTTAGATTTTTTTGTTCGACGTTGAAACATATTCTTGAAATCTTTATTTGCAGCCAAGCTTGTACGTTTCGACACTGTATGTGCGTCGTCATTTAGCACGTTAAACAAATTCAAACCAGGAAAAAACACAGCACCAAATTTTAAAGACATTGTGTAATAAATAATTGTTGAATAAACCAAAAGATAAAAAATAAAATTATGTAGTAAGCAACATTATTAAAGAAAGGTAAATTCAATTATTTTTATTCTTCATCTCATTTTTTGGTTATAATTTTTCTACTCAAAATTTTTCAATAATAAAATTTTTAAGTATTTCATCATTATACTGTATAATTTATACAATCCTGATTAAATGCGCCAACTTTTGGTGAAACTTGCCAACACACTTTAGTACATTTTTCTTCAAAGGCATCTCAAATTCTACCGACTTTAAACATTTTAAATTTATTATAATAATAAATAATAAAATTAAACTTATCTTTGTAGACCAACAAAAAGTCTTAAATCTTAATAAATAATAAAATTAAATTTAAATTTCTAATTTAAGAAAAAGTTAATTTTCAAAAATTTGGCGTAATTGTGGTATTTTCTTTACTGTAGTCCTAATAGAAATGTTATTCACGGTTACGGTTTCAAAGTTTAAATGAACAAAATTAATAAAACTTAACCAAAGCACTAGGTTGCAATTAAAAGCTCATAATTTTAAACAACGCGTGATATTTTTTTCTAATTTTTTTTTAGAACAGTTGAGGTCCATACTATAACCCTTTTTCGGCTTGACGTCAAGGTCTGGGACACCCTATATATTAAATTTAAAAAAAAATTCGAAGTTGTATATTAGCATCTACATTTAAATATTAGAATCAAAACTAGTGGGGTGCATGGCATAGTGCCGTAAGGCAAATTACTGGAACTTCCTGCACCGTAACTAAAAATTTTGGTACGGAACCCAAAAAAATTTATGCAAAATGTGTATACATTATTAAAATCGATATAAAATATCTGATAATTTGATGTCCAATAAACATTTTTGACCGCCAAATGACATTTTTTTAATTTATTTTTATTGAGAGTCTATAACCGCTGGACCTGCCATCCCAAAAACTTAATCAGTTCTTCAACTTGTCAATACAAGTAAAATGTTTTTTGAATCATTAAAATCGGACGCTCCATTCTCTTAAAAACTGAGTTACCGTTCGGCTAGACCTGCCTTTGCTAATCAACACGTCTCCTTATTAATACGAATCGAATGTTTTTTGAATTATTCAAATCGGTTGATCGGTGTTCCCGAAATCGTCGACGAAAATTTGTATCCGCACGCACATACACACACACACATACATCCATTTTTTCTAAGGTATGCCAAAATGTTCAGAAACCTCTGAAACGGAAAGATATATAAAAAATTTCATTTTGGTTTTTTTTGCGATTACTATAACTTGCGCTACGGTAAGTTAATTATATATTTGCATCATAGATAAATAATTATAAATGATTTGCATCTACATTTAAATATTATTGTCGAAATTAAAATATACTTTCAATAAAACTTGAAATTATATATAGGCATCTACATTTAAATATTAGTGTCAAAATTAAAAAATATACTTTCAATAAAACTCGACATTATATGTTTGTATCTACATTTAAATCTTAGTGTCAAAATTACAATATATTTTCAATAAAACTCGAAATTATATATTTGCATCCATATTTAAATACTAGTGTCAAAATTAAAATATACCGAATGCAATACAAATGTATTATTATGCCAAATTCAATTGGATAACTAATTTATTGTTTTTCTAAGCATGTTTATATATTATAAATATCGTATTTATGTATATAAATACACATTTCTATGAATATTTTCATTTCCATCAACTTAAGGATATGTAAGTTGTAATAAAACAAATGCCGGCTGAGCGTGTAGCCCATTGAAAAAATATTGATCTTTATTCTTATTCTCCACTATGTGCAATTCTGTAGTCTCTGGCAATCCTTTATTGAGCGTTCTTTGGAACATATCCGCTCCCACAATGCAATGCGTTATGAGCCGGTAGTGTTGTGAATACATCGATTTGATGATGGATCATGAACATCGACATTAATGGAACAATATAGCACTAGAAGTCGAAATACTTAATGCTCATATACAGAGAAATATTGATGTTTTGATATATTTTTTATATCAGTGATCAGATTTATACACATTATATGAGTTTTTATTTATGAATAGTAATTTGATTCAAACATTTATTAAATTGAAACACGGTTTTTATATATGATATGTGATGCATAATCTTTTGACATAAATATGTCAGATAAATCAAATTGTCATATGCATAAATATGCACATATATCCTTGAATATAAATTCTTTCAATTGATATAATTTTTGTTTAATTCTTATTACTATCAAATCATAATTGATAACACAGCAGATAAAATTCTTGATTCTAATTACTATTCGATCACAATTTTATATATTGTATTGATACGTTAAAACTATGGCAATTTTTAATAGATATCCGATGTTTATACGGCATCGTGTATTGAACAAATTTATTTTTTTGACATCCACTGTCGATTTCGGTCACTAGCATCGACATTTAATGTGTTCGTTTACCCTCACTGACTGGGTGTTCTTCCGGCATTTCGACTCGGCGCGTACCTCGTCGTGAAACAAGCTAGCCGTACGCAGCCATTGTTGTTTCGGTAGCAGTAAGAGAAGGTGTTCAGTGAGAATTTTAGTAATAGACTTAAAGTAGTTTCATGTTATCTAAGGAAACAATGGCAGAAACACAAGAATATACTATGAATGGTGGAGAAGATTTTGCTCAAGATGTGAAAGAGCAAGAACAAGTTAACGGAGGCGGTGAAGAAGGAGCCGGCGATGCGTCTCGTGAAAATGGAAGCGCCGAAGCTCCTGGCCGTGACGACGATAGGTATGTGTTGTTTATAGTTATTTATTTACATTTAAAGTCTATTAGATGTTCGATTTGTTAATAAATATGTATTTATATAATTTCGGATGCGTAAATTGAAACGTAGTTTTAGATTTCATATAAGTATTCGAACGCTAATGATTATATTTAATGTTGTATTGTTAAATGATTAAATGTAATCTAGCTTGAAATGCTGCTTGTTAATGATATTGAATTAATTCGTATATAAATAGATCAATATTCTGAGCATCTAAGCGGCTTTAGCATAATTATACAAAATGGCGGATCATCGCGGTGTTTAATGCGATCTTATATCTTTACTATTACTGTTGTTTGGAAATGATAAAATTTTATAGTGTCACTTTTTTGCAGCATTCTTTATGATTAACTTAACTTTAATTATTTGCCCACTTTCAGAAATTATTGTTTAATATGTTAAAAATATTTTCTTTGAAAATTTTCGCCGGATAATTTAATGAAAGTTTTGGGCATCTGTAATATTGTTTGGAGGATTTGTATCTAGGTTTTGAGTCCATATAAATCTAACCAGCTTCCCTCTTGGCAGGTGTGAGTGACCCGGAGCCCTGTGCGCTGCAGCTGGGTTGCTGATGATGGTATTTATCAGAACAAAAGGGTCACACACATGGCTAAGTCCTTGTGGCTTAGTTATCGTTAAAGTTTTCGATATTTTTGAGCAAATGCCATCTTTGGCCATGTTTATTAAATTTTTTTCTTTGATCAATTTAGTTGTTGCAGTCATTATTAATTGTAAATTTTCTGAATTTACATAATCTACTTGGATCTTACATTTGTATTTTCATGTTGTACCGTAATCTATATTTAAGTGATTTTATGGCATATACCTGTTTTGTTTTTGATAATGAAAATTAGATCACCTACTTTGAACATTTAAACAACAGGATTTGTTTGCTGAGCAGTTTTCTTTGCTATCGCACACTAGTGATTATTATTTCAAATGTCGGTCGATCTGTTTTCTCATTTTGACACATTTTGATAATTTTCATGTCAAGTTTAGTGTAAGATCCTTTTATGGTAATATTTTATTTTTAATTTTTGACTATTTAAATTCATCATGTATATGCCAGTGTCACAGTAACTTTTGTATACATTGAATCATAAGTTCATTGAAGTCAATTAACAATTCTCCGCCAGAAGTGGGGAACCAGTAAGTTATCATTTCACTACTTATAATAAAAGTCTAGTGTTAATCTTTAATTTTGCAAACATTTGTATATAAAGATTTTCAGATTCTAAGAGGTTCACTTTTGCAGCAGTGCTTGTTTGGCGTTAACTTAATAGATTTAGTTTAAACATGAGGTTTCGTTTTGTGAAAGTACTGCATTATAATGTTAAAATTAAATCAAAAATTAACTTCATTCTAATTGTAGTTTAAAATTTGGTTTCTATAATATATTTTGTTACATTCACAGGAAACTCTTTGTTGGTGGACTTAGTTGGGAAACAACTGATAGTAAGTATATCAGTTTAAAATTATTTGTATTCAATGTTTTTCTTATACTAAAGAATATGTTTATGTTTATAGAGGAATTGCGTGAACACTTCGGTGCATATGGAGATATCGATAGCATTAATGTTAAAACTGACCCCAGTACTGGTCGATCACGAGGATTTGCATTCATCGTGTATTCATCTCCTGAATCCATTGATAAAGTTGTTGCTGTATCTGAACATATAATTAACAACAAGAAAGTAGATCCAAAGAAAGCCAAGGCCCGCCATGGAAAAATTTTTGTTGGAGGTTTGACGACTGAAGTCAGCGATGATGATATCAAAAACTATTTCAATCAGTTTGGGACGGTAATTAATTTTTTTTAATTTCTTGAAACTAATTAAGAGTATTATATTATAATAGTATATGTAATCATAGATCATAGAAGTTGAGATGCCATTTGACAAGACGAAGAATCAACGGAAAGGTTTCTGTTTTATAACTTTTGAATCTGAGCAAGTTGTCAATGAGTTATTGAAAACACCAAAACAAACGATTGCTGGTAAGGAAGTAGATGTGAAAAAAGCCACTCCCAAGCCGGACAACATGCAAGGAATGCGCGGTGGTCGTGGCGGTCGCGGAGGCAGAGGCGGACGTGGAGGTAGAGGTACAACTAGTTTATTTTATACTAGTTTGTTTTCTTACATGACGCTTTGGCTTGATGTGTCACCACATTTGGACATAAGTGTTGTTTATTGCTTTGAATTGGTCTAACGTAGCTTGTGTTGCTTGTTGCAGGTTACGGTCAAGGTGGTTGGGGAGGTAACCAAGGAGGTTATGGCGGTGGTTATGGTGGCTACAACCAGGGTGGATATGGAGGTGGTTATGATGGTTATGGCGGTGGCGGCTATGATTACTATGGAGGTGGCTATGGAGGTTATGGCGGTTATGATTATGCTGGCTACCCCAACTACGGTAAATATAACAATAGGAAAAATGTAAACGGAACACGTAGCAAGTGACTCTAATCATTCCGGACAAAAGAAAATCTCAGGGGTTTATACTGTCTGTGTATATATTTATTATATATTTGTATATGATAAACTTATGCTAATGTTGATTTTTTAATTTTAAGATTATATTTTTTCATCTATTTATCAATAGTTCTAAATGACTTGATTTTTATTTCCTGTATATGTATCATACACCAATGATTCCACCTGTTATAAATCTATTTGTTATACCCATATTTTATTAATTGCAGTATTTTTTTCATGTTGAACTGAAATTTGATTTCTTATATTGTAGTTCATAAAATTGGGTAAAATGATATATGGGACAATACATTGTGAATGTTATATGATAAAATTTATTGAAAATAAATTCTCAATGTGTTTACCATATATTCTTTCTTTTATTTCTTATTATTTTTTTGTTTTATTTTCTTTATTTTTCTCTATTTTCTCTTCATTTTAATTTTGTATTTGCAACTTCTGCAGTCACTTTCATTAAGTTCACCACCTCCGCTGCATTTTTTATTGACCATATCCAAAAACAGTAGGCCTTTGCAGGACGTTCGTATATTGCACCAAGAAAAAATTATGCTATGGTTTAGTTTGTGTTGTGTGCTTGTCGTTTAGAGTAGTATAATGAAAGATTTGCATTCCATTGGTTTCCTTCTTAATGCCATATTGTTTGGTTACTATTATTTAGTCTTTCTAAATTTTAAACAATTTTTAATTCATCAAAAATCTTCTAAGCAGACTACGGCGGCTATGGGGGATTTGAAGGGGGCTTTGGAAACGGTGGTCGTACAGGGGGTCCCCGTGGTGGCAAAGGTATAGACTGTTTGTCGTTGCCTTATTTCATTTTACCAATTTTGCCTTGATTAAGATTTAATTTTGAAAGTTAACTTTTTGCACACTAATCGACGTAACAAATTACATGTTTTGAGTATGTGAAGTGTTGAATACAAACATTGCATATGATTGAAACTTATAATTTATTTCTGTGCAGGTGCAAGCGGCGGATATGGCGGTGGAAAGCAACGTGGTGGTGGTGGTGGACGCCAACAGAGGCACCAGCCCTATTAATAACTTGTAAGTTTTAAGATTTGTGTTTGACACTTCACTTTTGACTTTTGTTTCAAGTTGATTTTCTTTATTGCAGATAGTGATCCAGTTCATCTTCCATTCAGTTCATAATATATTTCGTTCATGTGGAGCTCTTTCTATACTTCCTCAGAAGTGGAAGAGGAAAGATTTAACTTTAAGTGCGTTCTAAACATCTGTACAAATCTTAGTATTTAGTTAAGAATGCTCATTGGCTTCTTACCTAATGGAGAGTAAGATAAAATACTATGTGAATTAATTTAGGTATAGTTTTGTATTAATTTGTGGGTAAATGTAGAGATTTTCTCCTTTTATTTCATTATGTAATTCTCATTGAAAGTGTATTAGGAAATGTATAAATTAATATTTTTTGTTTTAATATTTTAAGTGAATGAACGATACTCTTTTTGAGTAAAAACAGGGACAAAAAAGTACTTTGACTATATTAATTTTGAAGGTATGAATCTTGTATATATTTATTTCTAGACATGTACACTTCACTTTTTATATTCTGTGTAAACAATATAAAATAATATAAATGTATACCAGTCTTTTATTTAATTAATTCTGGAAGTTTGTATGGATTTGAATTACTTGTACAATTCATGATAATAATTAGTATTTTGAGAAATACTTCATTTTTGCATCAAAATAATCATAAAATTTCTGTTGATCTAAATGAAGGATATGAGTTTTTCTTTTTTAGTAAAGCGTTGGCTAACGTACTTTCGATCAGTTCGAATAAGTGTACGCTTCTGGCAATACTAAGTCAAGTTGCAAAATGATACCGGATTTTATTGTTAAGTTGGTACCGTGATCTGATCTCGTGCGCATATAGAGTGCGCATTCTAACCATAATATTTAACATCCTGCTATTCTTCGTCTTTAGATATATCGCCTTTTTCGTTTGCCGATAAGTGAGCTATTTGTTATTTCTTTACTCTGCGAAGTTCTTAGTGGAGTTTCTCTATTACTTCTGTTTCGTGCGTGATATTATATGCAGTTTAAAAAGTCGAAAAGCTCACTGTTTCGATCTGAAATTCAAGTAAGTCATCGAACCATTTAATAATTGTTATTGCTAATTTACATACGACGCTTTAATACATTTTGCGGTAGAAGTTTGACAAATGTGAAGGTTTGCCGATTAAGTGTTTTTTACGAAAATCCTGCCGATAGCTAGGCATCTGAAATAATAAGTGTGCATTCCGCCCTTTTGGATCTTGTTAGTAGCTTGTTTTACTAAATTTTCATGCGTTGATTCATTTGTTTTAAATTTCGTCTTTTGTTTCTGCTAGTATCAAATAAAGTGTATAACACATAACCTTCTTTGATAAAGTTATATATTTTCTTTGTTTGTTTCAAATACGTGTGACAATTATCTCTTTATTTGAATTTTCAGGGACATATGTTTTATTGACCAGTTATTAACCAAATTTAAGCTGGAATTCGCTCATCAAAGTGAATTGAAGTTGACTAGATTTTGAGCAATGGTAATGGATGTGACACCTTCACCTCAGTGTGTGGGACGTGAATTCGTCCGGCAATACTACACTCTGCTTAACAAAGCTCCCACTCATTTGCACAGGTAATGTAATTTAATTTTATTTTATTGTGCACTTAGACTATTATCTATTAATTTTGTTCTATACAGGTTCTATAACAATTATTCAAGTTTCGTTCATGGAGGTCTAGATTCACCAAACAGAGAGTCAGCTCCAGTCATTGGACAGAAGCAGATACATAATAAAATCCAGCAACTCAATTTCCGTGATTGCCATGCTAAGATCAGTCAGGTATATTTGCAATTGCTGAAACTTCAACGTTGTATGACATTTCTCTTGTCATAATTTAGCAAGAGGTTTATGAATGAGTTTTGTCTGTGGTGACTTTACAAGGTATTTGTTTAAATCGTGCAGTGCTGAAAATAATTTGCTTGCATCATTTTGCAGGTTGATTCTCAAGCAACTCTTGGTAATGGAGTTGTGGTTCAGGTTACTGGGGAGTTGTCCAATGCAGGCCAGCCAATGAGAAGGTTCACCCAGACTTTTGTTTTAGCATCTCAATCACCCAAGAAGTATTATGTCCATAACGACATTTTCCGCTATCAGGTTAGTTTATAAAAGTTACGAATAATTTAAATGGATTTGTTTACGGGTATATGTATTAAATAAATAATACTTCAGAATAGTGTTTCTTAATGTTAGACGTGCATAATTTATTACCAATTTTTTTGTTTTATTAATCATAAGAGTAGAAACTCTTTTACTGTACTAGTACAGTATAAAAATTCATATGTAATATTTACTATCTTCTCTTTGTTTTCTTCAGGATCTTGTTTTTACTGATGATGATGTTGAGGCTGATTCCAGCCGATCAGAGGCTGATGAAGATGTCGAGTCCGAATCCTCATTGGCCGTTACCTCAAGTTCAGTGACTCTGACTGAAGGAACAACATCTACTACGAGTCAGAATTTGACTGGCTATTATAACTGCAATGCTGGGTCAGTCAATTCTGAAGGTTTCCAACAGAATTACACCACGGCTAATCAAACCCCACCCCAGGTCAATGGCGTTTCATCTGAGGAAGCTGCTCAAACGACAGGTAAAGAGTATTTAAAAGTTTTTATATGTGGTTCCAAGTAATTTGAGTTTGATTTTCAAATATAATTTATGTAGCTGCTTCAGATGGAAGTGCAGGAGAGATCTTAGAATCTTTTGAGTCAGTTCCAGCCTCAAAAGATCAATCATTAGAGAAAGAACCTGTGGTGGAGAAACAAAATACCTCACCGCCTGTTGAATCTACAAATGATTTGAACTTTGAAAATGCTGACACCGTAAACAAAGAACAAGGTATTACTTGAATTCTTAATAATATTACATTTTTTTTTAATAAGTTCTCTGATTTTTGTTTTTCAATATTTTTTTTTCATGACAGCTGCTCCACCAGCAAGTTCTGAGCCTAAAACTTACGCTAATTTGGTGAAATCTGGTACAGGCAGTACCTTATCATTTTCATCAGCTATTAATTCAACTCCTGCTCATAGTACAGGAAACTTCTGGCCGGATGGACAAGTAAGTTTGTTTTGCTTGAACTTGTTTCTTGGTGATGGCGTTATTGATACTATGCAATATTGTATCAAGCAGTTATTTAATGACTTTCGATAAAATTGGCACAATGTAGTCTTTCATGGATAGTTTACTAATAAGTTTTGAATTATTTATTCCCTATTTATTAAACTATTATCAACAATTAATATGTAAATGCATGTCTTTGATACTTGTACTATTTCTTATAGCTTACGACATTTATTTCAATATCTTTATATTTTTCTCTCAGGCTAATCGTAAAGCTGATAATGGCCCCGTTAGCAATGCGCCTGGACAGCAGCAATACTGGGATGTAAAGTCACCTAAAAGGCCTGCAGTTCAACAACCTAGAGCTCTACCACCACGTCCAGAAAGAGGCCAAAACGCTGGCTCGAGGAATGCAGCAGATGGTGGTAAGTAGGAGCATAATGCTTAATGTATTAATATTTTAAATGCGTAACTATAATGTGCACATGCATTGGGGATCTCCATATTACAGTTTTAATGTTCACTGTGTTATTTTGCAATAGTTGAATGAATGTTAAAAGTGCTATATTGAATTTAGATAAAGATCATAGACGAGGAGGTATGGGTAACAGCTCTCATTACAATGAAAGCTATCAACTGTTTCTGGGCAATCTTCCTCACAATGCAACAGAGGAAGAATTGAAGCAGTTATTCACAAAGTTTGGTCCTGTTCATGAGCTACGTATCCATTCGAAATCTGCAGCTACCTCAAAAATGCCTAATGCCAGGGTTCCCAATTATGGATTCATAACTTTTGAGGACCCACAATCTGTCGCTAACTGTTTGGCAAGCAAGGTACACATTTGATATAATTGAACACATTAATCACCATGTCAGTCATGTGTTTCTGACAGTAATATGTTCTACAGGAGCCATATCAGGAATATATTTAATAGGCCATTTGTCGAGAAAAAAAAGTTTTTAAATAGTCATGTCAGTCATATATTTGCGATAGCAATAGTATTTTTCCAGTAATTAGTCAAAAAAAAATTTTTTTTGATTCTTTTAAAATTGTTCTCTTAATGCATTTTTAACTGAATAATCCAATGAAATTAGCATGACTCATAGGAAAATTTTTCTGACATTGTGGTGATTAATATGTTAAAAAAAAAGTTTTAACTAATGTAATACTTACATAAGCAATTTTTATAGTGATTTCAGAATATAATAAATTATAAATGAATTTGTGTATAATACTAATTTATTTGTTGTATTTTTTTAAGGGTGTCTACTTCCCAGAAGGATCACCAGATGGACAGAAACTGAATGTTGAGGAAAAGAAACCTCGAGTTCGCTCTAACACTGAGTCACGAACAAACAATGATGCTTCTGGTCGTCAAAATCCACGTGGACCGGGTGCTGGCCAGAACATGGGAGGTCAAAATGCCCGTACTGGAGGTCGTGGGGGCCCTGGTGGTCAGAATCGTCAATCTGCGGGTTACCAACGAGGTAATGGTCAACGTGTTGCAGCAACTGGTAATTACAATCGACGTTAGTAAAACCTTGACAATGATGGAAAACTTTGAAACCACTCCTTTTGTTTCTTTAGTTATTGTTTCTTCCTATTTTTTCTGTAATCAATTTTAAGATTTATTGATTTGAAATTATTTCCTGTGTACATTATAATATATCAAACTGTTACATATATATTGATTAACATTTTGATCAGTGTCTTTAGTTTAATAGTAAAACCCACACTTTGATTTTAAATGCTGTGGGTTTCCAGAAGTCTTATTGAAATTCTTATGGGCTATTATGAATGTAATTTTATTTTATTAAGGTGAGTATGAGGATATGGAGACATATTTATTATGATTGCAATATGTCAAATAATTAAACAATAGATATTTTCATAATGTTGTTGGAAATAGACTGTATTCAATTGTAATGTTTGACTTTGGCTCGAGTTTCGATCATTTTAATTTAATTTTAAATCACAAGTCATAAAATTCTGTTCAGTGAACGATTAGTGATGGAATTTAGCAAAATTCTAATGTTTTATACTATATCATGTAATTTAATTAGATAAAATGTGTATAGTGTTCATAAGATACTAAACTTATAAGATAATCTAGTGATATTATGTAATGTAATGAGAGTCCATAATTTCAATATAAGTATCTTAGTTAATCACTTCATTTTTAAATGGCAAATTATAACATTTTATTTATGTAAATGCCATTGAAATTTGGAATATTTATAGGTAATATCATAATTGTATATTTGGAGAATCTGTGAAAGAGTTGATTTCATATTTTAGTGTATTGGACTATCTATAAGTGCAGGCAGTGCCCAAATAAACGTGATCTTTTTTATAAATGCAATTGTTACATTATTTCTTTTGTAAGTAATCGTGTGTTTTTATCACACAAATATTATGATGTAAATTTATATGAAAATGCACTGAGCAAGCGATGATATGTATTGTGTTAAAATGTTATTTCTTGCCATATATTTTTAGTGCAAGAGGGGTATTATTAATTTCATTTGGTAGTTATGTTTAAATTAATTTTTGTAATTTAAAAATCGCACTAAAAATACATAGAATTCCTGAGAATAGGTGTTTCAACATTTTAATTTGGAATACTAAAGATGTACTTACTTAATTTTAATTTATAATAATTTATGAACACATTGAATGGTAATTTAATAAAGTAATTGACTTTGAGTATCATAGTCATTACAAATTTACAAGCCTGTTTTGAAAAGCATTTTTCTTTTTGATGGTTCTATATAATAATTACTTGTATGAATGAAGACAATTTTTGTTTAATAAAACAAATTAATTTAAAAATATAACCAATTTAATGTGTATTTAGTATACAAGGTAAAATTTTAATACAATGACTTATTTCCTATTTGCACCCATCATTCACAAATCCTTAATATTCAGTTATATACTATAAAATGCACTTTTCAAGTTAACAGCCTATGTATGTATAAAATTGATAAAAAAGTTATAGATCATAGACTGCTTTTGGAATGCCATAATAAGGTAAGTAGTAATCTGCAAAATAAAATAATCATTATGAATGATTCGAATACATTTTTATACACAATAAAATTTTGGCAAATACAAGCCATTTGTCAAAAGTAAAATTGATTTGGGAATCACGACTACAAGGCACGAAATTCATCACAGCTTAATTCAATATAAAAATGTATCTAAAAAAGTTTCTTGTTTAGATTTTGTTGAGCAGCTCGTATCAATGGTGTTAAACTGCGCAGTTCCATGCAGTTCTTAAGGAATTTATGTTGCAGCAATTCATGTGCTGAAGCACGTTTGTCAACATCTACTTGAAGGCACCGATCTAGGAAATCTTGAAGGTCTGGGGACAGCTTTTCCCATCGAGGAATATTAGGCCTGCCATTTGCAGCAATGAGGTAAAGAGCCCTAAGAGGGGATTCCTTCAAATATGGAGGCTCACCTTCTAACATCTCAATAATCATAATACCCAATGACCAGATATCAACTTTTTTACCATATTTTTTTCTAGTGACTACTTCAGGCGCCATCCAATATGGAGTACCTACTAATGTTTGCCGCTTTTCATCCCCCACAATGTTAGCACAAAAACCAAAATCAGTAACTTTAACAGAACCATTCATTCCCAATAGGACGTTGTCTGATTTTATATCTCGGTGTATTGTTCCTTTGCTATGCAAAAAGCATATTGCTTTCAAAACTTCATGACAAACAGCTGCTATCTGGCCCTCTTTCATAATACACTCGGTAACCACATCAGTGAGGGGGCCTCCTTCCAGGAGCTCCATGATCACCCACAAATTGTCATGGACTAAGTAAGCATCTAAAAAATTAACCAAATTAGGATGATTAAAATCCTTCAAGACTTTAATTTCACTGAGTATTAATTCTTTTCTCTGCTGCTTTGTCATATCGATATCTTTTATAGCCACCTTCTGCTGGGTAACAACATCGTTGGCTATGAATACTGTACCAGAAGCGCCAGCTCCCAACTCTTTCTGTCGTTCAAATCTGCGATGTGGATCATCACGATTACATATGGATTTGAGTTCTGCAAAAACTTGCTCATCAGATAAGGTTGAAACATTCTTTCTACGTAACTCAGGACTATCGCCTGTAACATTTAAATTATTGACACTACTAGATAAATCATTTATTGGTGTGGGCTGCTGTTTATTGCTCCTCTTTGGCGGTAATACTGGAAGTGTATTGGTCTTACTAGGAAGTGCTGGTGGCGGTGTATTGGGCTCTGGGGGGATAGCTTTATTCGACTCTTGGCCTTTGCTTACATTTCTGTCGCCGACGTACGTATCGATTTCCACCGTTTCTTCATCAATTATTTCTTTCGTAACGAATGGCTTAAAGGGTTCTGTTGTGTCTTTTTTCTTAATGGAATAATTATAATATTTCACAGCTTGTATAGCAGCGTCTAAATTTTCATTTTGCTCCGCCTGCGTTATTTGATTGTTCATAATCTTTATCCATGATGTAGGTAAACCTTCCAATTTACCGGTCACTGCGTTTTTACTAACATGAAATTCATGCATCACGTTAGTTGGCAGACCAATTTCGGTCGCCGATCTATCCTTTGGATCATCCTTTGAATGTGATATTCTTGAGAATATCTTACTAAAACCTTGACTTATTGCACTCATTTTTGACACTCTGGTAGCTCCGTAGTGTTATATACGTTTTATTTTTTATATTACGTATTATCAACACTATCACAAATCATTATCACTTATCAGCAAAAGGAGTGGTCGGAGACCCCTTGGACTTTCTTTACTCGTCAACTCGTCATAAACATTTACGAAATACGAATGTCCATAGACTGCTTAACAATTTGACACATTTGACATACGAGATTACCACACGCAAACAAATGAAATCTGTCAAATTGGTGTTGCCGCACGTTACCTTTAAAACTTTAAGAGAAACTCTGCATCATAGATAAATAAGCTCATTGGTAGGCAGCGGGCAATTCGTGGTGCGCGCTTGTATGCGAAATTGCGAAAGGCATTGCACATTGCACAATTGGCTATGTGCGAAGGCATGGAAGGGGAAGTCAAATCGACCGAAGCGTTCGTTGTGGCTACTTTGAGCATTAAAGTAGGTCATTATGACAGAAATTTTAAAGAAAAACACATACCAATATTTGTTTATTTCAAATTTAAATAAGATAATTAAAAATGAGCCACCAAAGCTGTTGTGTAGTGGGTTGTAGAAATAAGAGCAGAAAAAGTGACTGCATATTCTATACATTTCCTACAGATAAGTGGAAAGAAAATCAACGGGAAAAGTGGATCGCGGTTAGAAGAATAAAGTAAGTATCATAACCTTATTGTTATAAAAATTCAATTTGGAGTACTATGAATATTTGTAAAATTGTTATGTTTAGCAAAAAGAAAAATTATAAGTCAATAAATTGTTATTTTATCAAAATTTAATGCTTACTAGAAAAAATTGTTTTGTAAACAATGTAATTAATACAAGGCTGAAATAATGATAAATATATATTTATATATTGTATATTGATTATGTATAACTATTATCTATCTATTAATTACATGTTATTATATAATAAATGTAATTTTATGATTGAAAGAAAAATAAAAGTTATCACATAGCGTAAAATGTTTATTTTACAATCAGTTTAATTAATACAATGCTGAAATAATGCAAAAAATATATTTGTAGTGTTGATGAATCACCGTGGGTTCCCAAGCCCTATGATCGCATTTGCAGTGAATCGGACGAGGTATTGAGCCCAACCTACTTGTCAACAATATTTCCTTCAATTTACAAGACTCGAAAAGTTAAAGTCGCTTTTTTTCCTGCAATTTTATTTGATGAGTCTTGTCTTTATAATAATGCCTAAATCATGTCTTTATAATAATGTCTAAGTCTTTAGTTTGACCAAAAATAATAAAAAAATGAGTAAATTAATTTATTATTTACTTATTCTATTGATAAAATATTTTTATCATTATTATATTGTTTTTATCAAGAACTATTCCGAGCTCATGACATAAGCTTTAAGGCACTTAACCTTAAAAATGTTTACTGCATTTCTTTATTAAATTAATCATTACACTTAACTATGTTTTAAGTGCGTTGAAGTAAATTTAATAATTTCAATAAACATTGAGCGTTCACATTATTATTGTATAATGTTTATTATTATTTATAACAATTATTTAATATCTTTTTTCTTTAACAAACATATAAAACCCATAAAAACCACACACTGATAGCCTTAATTAGTTCATATTTATTCCGGCGCTGCATGGGCGCTGCAGTCACGCTCTGAGCGAATACAGATGTCGAACCTGACAGTTTTCATTAACCGTCACGTGCTGTTTTAGTAAGGTTAGTACACTAACTATAAAAGTGAAATTTCTGTTGCGTTATCGTTATTTTGAGTTGTGTAAACGCGGTCAAATGTACGAGATTTTAGTTTAGCCAAAATTAAAAGTCACGGTTGTAATATGTCCTACCAGCTGTATAGGAATACAACCTTAGGAAATACGTTGCAAGAGAGCTTAGACGAATTAATCCTGTATGGGCAGATAACGCCACAATTAGCTATTCGAGTTTTACTCCAATTCGACAAATGCATAAATCAAACCCTTTCCAATAAGGTTAGGTCTAGATTAACGTTCAGGGCTTCAAAACTGAACACTTACCGTTTTTGTGACAATGTATGGACATTTATGCTTGATGATGTTGAATTTAAGGAAGTCCAAGAAATTGCTCGGGTAGACAAAGTTAAGATTGTTGCCTGTGATGGAAAGATTGTTGAAGGTGAAGGCAGCTCGAAAAGATGAAGCTAACCGATATCAATTAATATTTTAGTTCATCTTCTTTAGAAGAAACATGAACTTGTTTTGCAATTATTGTATTAATATTTATGTATAGGTAATAATTTACATAGACGAATCAAGTTGTTCTTGTACATACATTGTCAATATTTATTTTAATTCTGTATTTTATATAATGAACACTTAATAAACTATCTTTTTGCCTAACAAATTTTCTACATACTGTAGTATGTAGATTTATTTCTAACAAAGGATAATTCCAGTGTGGAAACAAATTCCATCATTGCCATTTTGAGTTTAAATATATCGTTGCTCTAATTGTCCTGCAACTCATGTAATTCAACTTCTATTCAAGGCAATAAAATCTGCATGTGCGATAGAAAGAACAAGATTTACTGAGGTCTGTCTCACCTTTATTTCTCGATACTGGCCATAGCATAAGTCTCTCATGAATTTTGTTTTCTTGGAGTTGATTTTGGAAATGTACATAATGCAAAAAGTCTAAAGAAAATACATAAACAAAATATTACCAATTACAATTATTACACTTACATGAGTCACTTTTGGAAATTTCATAAATAGATCAAAGTAATAAAATGTTTCATAACTTTTGTAAATATTAAACTGGAACTAATAATCAGTGTGTAAACATTCAAGAATAAAATTAACCAGACATGGCTCAAGATAAAAGTTGCAAATGTCTTTAGTCGATTATGATATTTGCTTTTTGCAGGCTGTCTGAATGTAATTGTTTTACATATTGCTGGTTTCTGAAATTAGATATCCAACTGGAAAGCGAGGTTTAGGTTTGACAATCTTATATTACAGAGTCGACTATTTGTCCAACTATTTGAATGTGGAATAGTATAATGTCTATATACAATGCCTTGCGCATTAGATTTGGGGTCACTACTTTCCAACAAAATTTGCTCAAAAGTGCTTCATAACATAATTTTCTATAATTATTGAACGTTTCTCAATTAATTGAATTGTTTAATGAATTGAATTAATGATTTAGTTTTACCTCTTTGAAGCCTATTGTTCTTCGAGAACAAATACATTTCTTGTTGCGGTAAGTTTCAGAATTGTTTTTTGTTGATCTCACAATTTTAGTTTTTGAAAAAAAAATCTAATGGAATATTTGATTTGCTGTTTGATATTTTTACGTTATTTGTTAATTTTCTGAAATGACGATTGAAATTTATGGAACTAAGATATGATAGTATTGAGGACTAATCACTGTAAATATAGTTTCTTTCATTACATGATATATATGTATAAATGTATACGTATATATATATATATATATATATATATATATATATATATATATACTAGCTGACCCGGCAAACGTTGTTTTGCTAAATAAGGTATATTCTAGACAATTTCTAGAGAATCAAAAATATTAATACTTTAAGTGTATAAGGATGTGTTGTTTGAATGCTATATACAATGAAGTATTATAAAAACAATAAACCCCATTGGTTTATCTATATTTTGTCAATACAATCAAACTGGAAGATTTATACACTTTCTATAGGAAACAGTATAGACCATCCAAGTCTTTTTTGGTCTTTCGACTAATTGATTACGTTTCAAGTTTTTCATATTGTTTTTGGATTCTGGATTTTGTGTATAATTGTAAATAATACTACTGAGTTTATACAAAATTTTCAAATTTTTGCGAGGAGAGATAGAAAATAAATATTTAAAATTCAAAAAAGTATTTCTTTTTTTACCTGCTTTTTGAAAAGTTTCAAGTAACATTCGGTGAAAAAAAGTAAATTTAATATAAAGTATATATGTAGAGCAGGGCGAGGCACAAAGGCCCAATTTGACTTTGAGCAAATGTAAACTATATTGTGAAAACCATAACAATTATATCACAGCAAATAACACATATCAAACGAACAATTATCTGAGTTCAGTAAACTGCCTTCTACTTCATCATTGTAGAAATGTGCTTTTTTGCCGTCTTTCAAAAATTTGTTATCTAGACCTTTTTACCCTGTAGGCGGGGTAACTTGAAACGGGCAGGTGGCAAAAAGATTTAAAGCCTTATTATAGTTTTAAAGGTATTTTACAAAATAATTACATTTTTAACTAATGCTTAAAAACTACCAACGGAAGAAAATACTTTTATTATGGGTTCTCAAAGATTACCGTTTATCTCCCCCATTTCAAAGATTACCGTTTTCAAATCAAGCTTGTAGCTGGCTATAAATCTTTTTTCCTCTACTTTCAAATATTGTTGTTAAACAATGCTTAACTTTACTGATTTTTGACAAATCGGTGGTTGGCCTTTTTAACCCCGGACCTTTATATATTACTATCTATTCTGCGATAAATTCTAGGAAATTATAACTGGAAAAATGTTATTCGACAAAAGGTCCATTTGATCGATACCAAATTTAGGTTCTGAATTTATATAACATAAATAAAAAATAATATAACCTAGAAAATGTTTTATAAATACCAATAAGCATATAATTATACAAATAAGATCTTTCAGAGCACCGTGTTTGAGAAAAATATGCCAAAAATGCATTTTCATATTAACATATCAAAAAAGTTTATATTTTGAATCTCTAGTAACACTTGGGGCCCGTTTACTAACGTTTTTGTATATAAATAAAACTACAAACAAAACTACTTACTACAAATTTATCACAAATAAATAATATTCGCGTAAAACATCCTATTAAACGTAATTGAACATCATCTGTCAAAAGCGTTTGACATTTCACGAAATTGCCACCGTCCATTGTTCTATTTAAATTACGCTTCTACAAAAATTTTCAAATTATAAATGTAAAGTTTCTACGCGGATTTGAAATAATTTCTCACCTTTTGGACATTCTCTGGATTGGCACGAATTTTTCAAGACTAAGACTGGCCAAATCGATTCAGCCGTTTTCGAGTTTTATTCGGACATTTGAAAGAGAGCTCCATTTTTATATATAAGAAGATATATATATATATATATATATATATATATATATATATATATATATATATATATATATATATATATATATATATATAGAGTATAGTATAGTATAGTATAGTATAGTATGAATAATACAACAGTTTGCAAATTATAATGGTATATTTAAAATATAATAAAGGGTATGTTTATATTGACTATGCACTTATAGAGGATATTGTTTATATTTTATTTATTAAACTTTACTGACATTCACCACATGGATTCTACACTGATATGTGTGTTTAAACAATGCACAATGGGAAGCAACGGAATATTTTAATCATACATTGATTGTCTATCTTCATCATAAAAATATTTGTCGAATCCACTCATTTTATCGTCCATATCCTTCTGCAATAGGTCCTCCTAGAATTGAAGCAAGTATGTTAATGCTGATCGGTTAAAAAAATTATATTACAAAGCCCAGTAAAGTAAGATAAAGAACGAATTGAATTTTTGACTGATTTTTGCATAAATCTTCCATTGTTTGTAATAGTTCTATTGATTTTTTATCTTTTGAATACTTATTGAAAGATTGTTATAATAAATGTACTTTTTTATGTAATATGATACATTTTTTTATGATTTTGATAATGTTAATTTTCAAATTAAAATGTACATAAATGAAAGTGAGTATCCAGATTTAGTTACACAATGAAAATTTTAAGCATCGAAAATCTGAAGTAAGAATTTAATTGATGGTAAATTATATGAGTAGCAATCTCTTCAAAATTATAGTGTGTTCTTCTTCTCTATTACGTTCTACTCACAAACAGTCACTAATTATTGTATAAGATTTTGTTAGGTGCATGAACCAAAACAGTAGAGTCAATAAAGGTTTTTCGCAGAAGGTCCTAAGAAACAGCTCCCATTGTTATTTAAAAAAATTTTTTTTTTTTTTTTTATTTTTTTTATGCTTTGGAAACCAGAAAAATCAAGAATATAATGAAATAAGTGTTTGAATCGTTTTCTTTGAATTTTTGAAGCATTACGAAAAAAGGAGCTTTTTTTTGTAAAAATTTGATTTTCTTTTTTTTTGAAAAATATTTATTCCATAGCAGTCAATTATAATATTATTATGTTTAAATTAATTTTAGGCGGTATACGGTAAAATTGAATTATTTTGGAAGAAATGGCATTTATGAAAACCGTTGTTTTTTTTTTATAAACCATAGCCCATAAATATTTTTTGACCCGCGCAGTAAATTTTCAAACTGTAAATATTGTATTATTAATAACAACTATACTTACAACTATTCTTAACACGAAATTTAATACACGGATATTTTTTTAGAAAAAAAAATGAATCGAGAACTTACTTTCTTATATAAATAAGTATATACTGCAATAAAAATAATTATTTCCTCCCTTTGAAAGGTTTCAAATTTAGAATGCTATTAAAAAAAATTACGAAATCGGAGCTGTTTCTGAGGATTGTTTAAGCTTACTTTTTTAAAATTTTCAATCGTTAATTTTAAAAATAATCATCATGGAAAATCCGTGCAAAAAACTTTTTTTTATATAATTTCTTTATGAAAATCTTTATTTCCTGGGCTTATTTTCGTTAGCGTCTTATACAAATTTCGAACATGCTTCATAACATTAAGGAAAAAATCTAGTATTTTAGTATAGCTAAATGGATCTTTTAAGCGTTATATTTATTTACTAATTAGCAATTCGTTAGTAGAGGTTGCACTCAAATATACTTTAGAAAACTTTGTCTGCATACCATTCTGTTAGAGTAATAACAAGGACGGGATAACGTTTATGAATTACTATGGATAATTTGATAATTTTATGCGTTAAAATTCATAAACGTTCTGGAGATTTTGGTTACTATGTTAAAGGAATTAAAAGCGAGCACCTTACACATTACAAGAATTTAGTATAACTGTCTATCTAAATTAAATTTAAAAAAAATTTCATATACACAGCCGACAATATAACTATTTATACCAGCAAAACTTGAGGCATGCACTTTCCAAAATAGGTTCAGGAGTTTGAGGCGCTTATATCTACAACGCAATACATACATACATTTTTTTTTCACGTAAATAACTATATATTGCTGTATGTGTATATATATTTACATTTGTACACATAAGACGCCTTTATCCAATAACAATCTATATTAAATACTTTCATAAATTATTTTCTCAATTTTCTACTGTTAGTAAATGCTACGAAAGGTCAGTTAGTGCATCGCGTGTTAGTAAATGTTACAGAAACTGAGAATCTTACTGTCATATTTTATTTTTAACAAATTTTTCATCCATGGGAACCTTTGTTTTGGTTTGGAATTCTTCGCCCCATTTTGTTGTTGTTTTCTCTGTAATTATCAATTAGTATACGATATTTAATGATGCTACTTTACAAATTTTAAATCATATCACTCTGTAAGCAATGGTATGCAAACGAGTTTCAATAGTACAAATTATACATAAACGAGTTGACAAAAAAGCTAAAATTATTTTTTCATTATTATACTATTCAATTTCTATTGCATAACAAGTTAATTTTTAGTTTGTTTTAGTTAAAGATGAAGAATGGCTATTATAAATTAAAATCTCGATAATATTTAAAATAATTACTTTGGAATTGGAATAATAAAACTTTTGCTCATGAGACCCAACAAATTTGCCAGTAATTATTAACAAATTCCATTTACAAACTTTTAAGTGATATTTTCCGATAATAAATATATATCATTTAATTATTAATCAAATCACAACCTTCATAAAAAGGTCTTGATTTCTCTATCGATTCGATCTCGAAAAGAATTTGTTTATATTAAAAATACTAGGTTTCTCCTATATTTCCATAGTTATTTTTAACCTATTTTTAGGCTCAGAATATAACGTCATTAAAACTATTTAACCCTCTCGCTACGAGTGTCGCCTATAGACGACATCTAGTGTGTCGACTTTTACTTCAATAATTATGACTCTGTGTTAAATTAATAATGAATTAATGAGGATTTTAATTGGATTTATTCCTTACAATTAGTAGTAAAATTTATAATTTTATAAGTGACACAAAATTTATAATCTTGTAATAGTGTCACTCCTGCGGGAAACACTCTCGTAGCGAAAGGGTTAATAAACTCCATAACCTATTTGTTTTTCATAATTATTGAGTTTATATACGGATTCATGAGCTTCGACTTTGAAAGCATTTTTAGTCCAGCTTAAGACTTGTTCACACGACGCTTGTTTCGTTGCTTTTTTGGTTTGCTGGCTAGCATGCTGATTATCAAGTAGGCAAAATGATCTTCATTTGTTGCCAGCAAGCGAGATTTTGATATTAAAATGTGCGCAATTTATGTGAATGGATCATAGACCTATGAATAAAGCCCGAATCACACTACATTTGTTTTTTGGGCTGGTTACACAGCATGCTTGATTTTTAAGTGTGATTTGTTTTAGCTTGCTTGATTTTTGAGTGAGATTTGTTTTAGCTTGCTAGATTATCAAATGTTATGAATCACATGACTAAATACTGCCCATCGAATTCTAATATTGTCTAGGATACTGCATCCCTATTGGTTCGCACGAACACATCCATCTACAAAAATAGCGCACATTCTACTTTTTCCATCACGACAACCAGCATGCTAGCCAGCAGACCAAAAAAGCAACGAATCAAGCTTCGTGTGATTAGGGCTTTGAAAATGCGCTGTGGATGAATTCGATAGTTCGAACCAATAGGAAAACAGTATTTTGACATGTGCTTTATCATATTTGAAAATCAAGTATGCTAAAATAAATCTCTCTCAAAGCATGCAAGCTTTCTCATATCGTGTGCAACTAACGGCTTGAAATCCATCATGAAATCTAGCGTCGTGTGAAGAGGGCTTTATATATAGCGAATTGAGACTAAATATTTGGTTTTAATGTAAAAACTACGTTTTGGAGAATTGTAACATTTGTAATTACTGAGCAATTTAGTACCACATACTAACTTAATAGCTTGTTTCAATAACTTTATAATTATCATTGCGTTATAATTATCCTTTTTTACGATTCTTGCAATTATTAGAAGTACTTGCTGTGACTGCAAGATCATTATTCACCATCATTTATGTTGAGCACTGTATGGCGTGATTTATTCAAATAAACTATGGGGTAGATTTATTAAAATCAAACACCAAAACGCAAAGCATTTTTTCGATATATTTACGAGACAGACTATAATTTATAAAAATAAAAATAAAAATACATTATGTTGTACATTTTTTTTACAAGTTACAGTATCCTTACCAAGGCAGTTAGCTTGAAATCGACGCGTTGTGCTGGCGCATGTTCCTTTGAGGTAACCGTCACGATTTTCGTTTGAGGCATGTAACCCGTTTTATATGCGGTCACTTCATATTCTCCAGGCGTTAATAACCTGTAATAGTCGCCACGATACACTGAAAGAAATTTTTGAGATATAGTAACAATTAACATATTGCAAATAAACTGTTCAATACAGTGAAAATATTTGATGTTTGGAAAAATAAAACAAAAAACAAGATATAGACATTCGTGCAAAATTAGTAATATTCGGTTCGATTCTGAAAAAACGAAAATTAGCATAAATCCATTAGTTGCACCTGGATTCTGTTCACGAGTTTTTTTTGAATTGCAATTTATCCATATTACGAATTTATTCAGTACTAGTTTTGGCAGCTTTAGTATATGAGTTGTTTTTAGCAGGCAACCTGTAGTTGTGCAATCCTAGTTGTGATTTATTATGACTATACTTAATACTAGTTTTTGACTTCATTATTTGAATGCACCTGTGCCCACGAACGGTGACCTCACGTGAGATTATTTCGAGATCTATAATTTCAAATTGAAACTTGATATAATGCTGTCTGATATCGAGCTGGCCAAGTTTCACCCGGGACTAGTTTGTGCTAGTACGCGCCCTTAACGTTTTCGCCAAGGAGAAGGAGATAGGGATTGAATATTCAGAAAAACAAAAACAAAAATGAAACAAAAGTATTTAAATTTACTTAAAGGTTGGTTAATTTAAGTTAAAATTATTTAATAAATGTAATTTTATCTTATAAGGAAAACCCGCGCCTTGCTCTTTTGGTATGATGGTAGATTTTATGCCGAAACTGATCGGCGTAAAATATGAGAGGCATATCAAAAGTGGTTTCATTATAAGATTTAAGTAAAATTTGCATTCACTTAAGCTTGCAACGCTTTAGAAAGATTCAACCGATTTGCATGTATTTGCGCCGATTTTTGATGATGGACAGGTGCTGCCGCTTTATAAATAGCGCAATTTTATTTAAGATTTAGAATTTGATGTGTATGCATTGTTTTGATTTTTAATTTAATAATAAGCTTAATTAAATTTTAATTAAAAGTTGGCTTCCTAAGTGGATCAATTATATCTATTCCTGTGAAATGTACGTAAACATTGTTATGGCGACTTGACTCCTCTACATCGATAATTTTTCGAAAATTTCGAAATTTGGAGCAAAACATTATAAAAATAAAAATTGTAAATTTATTTTCGAATTTCTAAATTGCTCGTTAACTTCATTCGTTTTCGATACCATTTGTACTAACCAGGAGAATTTTAGATTTACTCTTCTGGGATTTTGATATCACTTCGCATGGTGATAGAGTTGATATTCTCAACTCTAAACCTCATAAAATATTATTGGCTTATGAGAAGTGATTTAACTATGATATTATTAGATATAATGACGTTTGCATGTGCGATTCCAAGTATCAATAGTCCATTCTCTTACCTGAAGTAACATCATGGTCAATCTCATGTCTCATGCCATCGGTGATGTTCGTAACATGGACCACAGCATTTGATATAGGACGCCCACGAGCGTCCGAAATTAGTCCTTTGATACCTATGTGAGATTGCCAAATATAGTGTATCATTGCCTCACGATTTCGTTCCCATTCCTTTTTCAATTCTGAAGCTGGTGGGTACTTTTTGCATCCCAACTCGAGAGTGATTTCGTAGTCATTCGATGATAGGTAGTTAAAATCTTGCATGCCTCCCGATACGCTGTACCTGAAGAGAGTAAAAGATTCTAAATTGTTATTTGGCCAAAATTAGGATGAAATTTTAAATTACGAAAGATTATTATCGTTAATTACACGAAGGAGACATGTATGGTTCTCGAAACGTGCAATTTTGAATAAAGTATGTATGTTGGTATTATTATTATTACCATTGTGCTCCATTGACGATTCCTCCATTTTCTCCGAAATTAGGCCCATCACATCCACTTCTCGTCTTGGACGCCATGTCGGCATGTTTTGTCGCATATGACAATGCCTAAAACAATCGATGTCGGATTAAATTAACATACAACGGCCGCAAGAATTCAAGAACAATAGAAAATGATTATATTTTTTGTTGTTTTGCTAATGATATTGCGATAATCATTATAACGTAATCGAATCGGTACATTATAAAATAATTAATAACGCAAAAGGTTAAGGTTGAATTCATAAGAAGTTAAATATTCATGTTGCGAAAGACTGAAATTCTTGTAATTTTTATCCATACAAATGAAGATGAACATGAGAAATGTATTATTACTTACCAGATGTCTGAATGTATTATCATCTGGTGTTCCAGTATATTCATCATAGTCAGCACCAGACCGACTGCTATCGTATGGATAGTTTGCAACTAAGTCTCCTCCATGCATATTAGCAGATAAAACAAATGGCACTTGCATTATAAGACGCATTACAGCTCTCGTTTCTGGTTGAAGCTAAAAAACGAAAATATCATAGATATTGCAAATGTGTTAGCTAAATCACGCCGAAAACTTACTGGTTCATTTAATCTATCGACCATAGTTAAGTGGTGATTGTTGAAGTCGTGCGTCTCTTCATTATCAAACATAATCCTATCGAGATCTGGGAAGTTCCTGTTGAGATCTATTGATCTATTATTTGATCGACCTATTAAGTAATCTTTTCCGCCCTGGAATTGATTACAACATTAAAATTTAAATTCAATAATTTTATTCATTCATATTTATATAAAGAAAAGCTTCAGTAATTTATCTTGATGCATGTGATGCACCTATATTCAATTTAATTTATACGGTTAAAATAATGTTTTAACTTACGACTTCGGTAGCAGTTTGCCATCCATCAGGATTCATGCTGGGCATGAGATGGATGCGAGTGTTTGCTAAAAGTGTCATAAGATCAGGATCACCGGTGCGATATCCTTCACAAAGGTGATGAGCTAAACCTAACAGTAACTCTCTTCCTAATACTTCGTTACCATGCATGTTTGCAATGTATTTGAATTCCGGAACAACTAAAAGAAAAGGAGAAGGCAATGTTTTATATTAGGCTATTAGGATATTAGGCAATTTCTTTGCCTTGAGAGTTTTTGTAGTTTCATATTTTTGGGATAACATCTAAAAAATCTTTGAATAAATTTTAAAGTAAACTGGTAAAAATCATCAACCGACGCTTACGTCCTATAAGTTGCTGGGCTAAAACTTCTCCTTTCTTCGTATTTTCAGATGGTAACCCAATGGATAATCCATCCATATTTGATGATTTTATTATTACAATTTATCTAATAGGACTAACTATTTATTGGTGCAGCAATATCGGGCAAGGGCTATTTTCACTTGGAAACCTATTGCTATCTATAATTTCAGATGAAAATCGTTGTCACTGCTGCCTGACAACAGGTTGCTCGAAGTGGATATCGAACCCGGGATCTATGAATCAAGTCCCGTCGCTCTTAACTGCTTATAGGTATTCTTACGGGAAGGCCAATTATGTTTTATTATTATTGCTATTGAAGTAGCCAAAAGGTTAGTGATTTATAATTGGTTAAGTTGTATATGCAATTGTGGTAGAATAAGCTTAGCCAGTGTAATTTTTTTTGAAACCAGGTGGTATAGCGAAACCACGAATTTTCTAACAATACAAGTCTTGTTAACATCGTAAGGGACTAATTCTGCCGCATAACAGAAAAATGTTATGGCATGGTAAAGTTACGCTCCAACTTCTATTATATACATTATGCTACTGAATCATACTAAATATTGTCAAAATGTCATGTATTTGCTGTGCATTCAGACAGTTTTACACATAAACTGCAACGTCACTCGTATGTTATGAAGCTTTGTCAGAAAAACCCTGTTATCTAAGATCGTTTTTTTGACATTTGTGCGGTTTCTAGGTTAGGTTTACTATCTGATAACCTGAGAAAAACGCCTGGCTGCACAGCAACCACATTGCTTTGTCAATATTTAGTATGGATAGTTCTTCATAACATAGCCTTGCCATAACATTGGGTTGTTATGCAGCAGAATTGGTCCATAAATTACATGTCATAAAATATGATCGAAGCGAGGTTTTACTGTCGTATTTTATCACAAATCTGTTCAGTTTTGCTTTAATATAATTTGCAGAATTTATAATATTTCTTCCTCTATCCAATTAAGTTTTTACATGTCCTTGCCTGAATAATTTATTTCAATAAAAATAGCGAAATCGTGAAGCTTGGCTGCATTTGCAGTCATCAATACTTTATCAAGATATCGATTACCATGGCACTAATGGATAAGTTCGATACACATAAAATAACCATCACCATGTAGATTAAAAATAAATAAATCCGTAATGAGAAATCAATGTTTTCCTCTGAACTCTACACCCACGCTCGTTAATGGCGGCAATGCTCCATCAACGGCTCGGATAAATATACAAGAATTTATACTTGTATTTTTATCAAAAAGTATTTATAAGTGTTACAGAAATATGATTTATATAAACTGCTAAATAATTTCTCTTTGTGCAAAGTCAGTCTCGCTCTTAAATTACGAAGAATATTGTGTTTAATTTATTCTATGAGAAGTAAATTTAAATTCTGATTCTCACTAACTGAAAGTTTACAAGAAATGATGAAATAAATACAACAATACACGGCCTAAATTTAGCAGTTCTGGCACACTTTGTTATAATAAGCAGATATCGTGTAGAGACAATTGCATTTGCATAGCAAATTTATTCTTCAAAAAACCTCTGAATAAAAATAAGGACAAACTTATTTTTAACCAGTTAGCTGTGATTGACCAGTATGGAGAAGTGTATTCTCGTCATAGTCATAAATCTTTGTCCATTGACTTAGATTGCAATTTTTGGAAAAAGAACCACATCATGTTCTAAAATTTTAAGATATTTAGAATATTTTGAGTCTGTGCCGGTAGATCATAAATTGTTGTAAAGAACATCAGGATGTTAACATGTTTACAAAACAAAGCGCTGCAAAGCTGTTTTAGATACGAAGTATGGAAACGTGTCGCAGTCTGAATGAATAAAATTTGTACTCATTATTAAAATTTCTATAAAACATTAGATAATTTGATCAGAAAATCGCTTGATTTGTGCTTTCGAAATCGTCGACGATAAATAACTGTATCCGCACATACATGCATATATACTACACACACACTCACACACACATCTATTTTTTCCAAGGTATGCCAAAATGTTCAAAAGGGTTTGAAAGGTGAAGATATGTAAAAATGTTCATTTTCGATTTTTTGCGATTACTATAACTTACCCTACAGGAAGTTAATTATGAATTAATTAAAATTTAAAATGCTTGTCGCATTTTTGATTTTTTGTGTTGTATGGAATACAGCATAGAAATCGCTTGGCTTGATTTATAGTAATATTGTTCCGTCTGTCTGTCTGAAAGTGCTTTCTACAAAATCGTGACTTTTCCATTTCGTCGTCGCTTTATCACAATGTGAATGTTTAGAATTTCATTTTGTATCATATTAGTATCGTATCTTGTTCGTAGTTATCATTACCTATGATATTTATGAGATTGAGATTGTTTATAAAGTTATATTGCTTTCATGCAACTAATAAGTTAATGGCTTAGAGAAAGTACTAAAGTACATCTTGTAGTTGTATATATGTATATTGATCAAGAAATTATGATTATTATTAACTTCCCGTAGGGTAAGATATAGTAATTGTCCTAAAATCGAAAATAAATTTTTTTCAATACCTTTACGTTTCAGAGGTTTCTGAACATTTTGGCATACCTAAGAAAATGGATTTGTGTGTATGTATGTATGGACACAATTTTTAGTCCACGATTTCGGGCGCACGGATCAAGCGATTTGAATAATTAAACATTTGATTCCTACTGATGGGAAGACGTGCTAATTAGTTTTTGGCAAAGACAGGTTCAACTGTTTCGTAGATAAGGAGCAAAGAGTGTAGAAATTAGAAATTAAGTTTTTGAAGGAACTGACCATTCGATTAAAAAAACATTCAATTTTTAATGATGGGAAGAAATGGTGATTTGTTTTTGGCAAAGACAGGTCCATCCGTTCCGGAGATACGGAGCTAAATGTGCAAAAAATGATGGTTTTTGAGAGAACAAAGCATCCAATTTGAATGATTTAGATAACATTTTGCTTGTGTTGACAGTGTGAAGAATCTTTTAGTGGGGAAAGCATTTTTTTCTCATTTTTTTAATTTATTATAATTTTTTTTAACACTATGCCGTCCGGCGACACCACAGTGGTGTCGTGCGCGAACTAACGCTCAACAGCCGACGACACCACAGTGGTGTCATGAGCACAGTATCTTCCTTTGGCCAGTGGCAGAAATCTTCCCATCCTGTTGGTGTTTTAATTTAGATAACAAAAAGTTACACCCGTCAACATAAGTAAGACCTAAAAATTTTTAATTTTTCGATAATATCCAGAAAGGGCGGGGACAAGCAAAATGATAACGAATTAGCACTACCGGCGCCAAGCGAATAAATTTTTACAAGACGTGCGGACGGCAAAGTGTTAATATCGAAAATATTTAGAATTTTCAATTTTAATTCTAGCTAAAATTCTAAAGCTCACTTATGTACTTGAAATAGGGGAGCGTTCATTAATAACGTGACCGATTTTTTAAGGATTTTTGAACCCTCCTTTTCCGTTGGTGATACGCGGTGATATTAAAAATTACCCTCTCTTCCCCATCAAACATCACGTGTACTTTTAGTTACGAGAAAAAATGTTAATTTTTTTAATTTTTTTTAAAATGCTTGGATTTTTTTGAAAAATTTCAGGTCACGATTTTGTAGAAAGCACTTTCAGACAGACGGAACAATCTTACTATAATAGAAACCAAGCGATTTCTATGCCGTATTCCATATAACACAGAAAATCAAAAATGCAAAATTAATACACCTCATATCTTACTATACCTTTCCTTCCCCCACGTGATATTTTGTGATTTTTTGTCAAATCACCCCTTACCCTAAAAATCTCACGTGATTAATGGACTCCCCATAAACAATTTTAAATTTGTATTTCAGTTTATATAATTTTTAGAAATATGAGATAAGGTCTTTCATTCTAACTTCGCTTAAGTTTTGTTTATTTACTATTTATTATATAAACGTTATCGTCTAATTTATAAGCTGTGAAAGCTTTTGTCTGCAAAATGCTAGTAATGAACATTACAGTATTTATAATAATCTATTTGATAATATTTAAAATTCCACGAATATTCCATTACCGTACGGAAAGTACCAGCAATTTGCCTTAAGGCACGATGCCATGCACCACTAGTTATAACAGCTATTATCTCGAATGTTCAGAGAGTAAAATAAATTAATTTATCCATGCATACACGATATGGGCATTAATATTTACATAAAGCATATTACATACGCGGTCGATGCTTTCCCGGCGTCATGGCGAATTCTATGACGTAGAGTGGTACCCCTCGAACAGAGGCCTCGCTCAGCGCGTATAACCGCGTTATACCAGGACATCTCTCGTGGATCGCTTTCAGAACTTCCGCCAATTCCTCGTTATTGTGGTGTTTCCACGTGAAATCCTCTCTGGTGGCCACGGAAGCGGCGGTGGTGAATTCGACGACGTGACCAAAGCTGGCGAGCGCGCACAGGAGCGCGACCAAGCGCAGCGTCGGTGCCATTTCACGCTCACGTAGGCTCGCTCGCGCTGGCTGGAAATTGAAAATAATATACAATGATGTCGTTTTTACATTTTACATTTTACATTTTACATATATCACAAGTCTGCGCTTCAGAAATAATGGTACAATCAGTGACATCAGTTACGTAGAGAACAAGTGAAAGTATAGCGTAACAAGTAGAACCCAGAGCGTTGAGAATAGTTTTGATTTTATGAACTACCATGAGAAGACAACTTCGCTGATAAAAAAAAAACTTACGTTTGAGATTATTATAATAAACATCAAGCATAATATTGATTGTAAATTGAAAATAGCTTGTACTATGATATGATTTTAAATCCCTTTTTTTCTGCAAAAAGGCAGAAACTGGTCATCATGTCGAGATGCCCGAAAGAAGTACTCTACATTAATCAACTAATCTAGTAAATAGCGATAGTGATTTTTTTCAACAAACATTAGCTGTGACACAGACAAATGGAAAATAGGGATATTTTTAAATTCAGCTCTACAACCTAATATAATTTCAGGCATCAAATGCTGTCATGACAATGTACTGTCATAAAATGTAGTTTTATTACATGATCAATACGTGTAAGAACAAATTTCTTTCTACAAGAGGAAATACGGACAAATAAGTGAAAATGTACAAACCGACACAGTGGCCTTAATTAAAAACTGGCTAGTTTTTAAATAAGGCTACTGTAGTTTTTAAATAACCTTTTCGCGTTTGTCAAACGTGATAAAAGCCATAATCACAAACCGGTCAGATGTTGAGCGTCATTGCCAATTTATTGTCGCAGTAATCAGTTCAAAAGTGTTTCGCTCTTTCAAAAGTTTATTTTGGGAGCGTTTTTATCGTGTTTTTTGGGGCCTTATTTATTGTTGTTTGTAATTATTACTTTTATTATGCCAGTACTAGTTATTTCGACCAATTTTATTGATGGAATTTTGCTTAATTATTCATTTATGACCAAAATGACATATTTATACAACGGACAAAATGACATAGTACTATTTTGCAAGAACTACAGATAATATATCTTGTTCCAGGTCAAGAAAGAAAATTGGAATCTATCAAAGGTGATTGGCTTCCTTAACCTTCTTCTTTAACTGCTTTTAAAAACAGACGCAAACATCCAACGGTGAAAAGCAGAGACTTGCATTGATTGCAAAACCTAAGGTTAGTTAAGATGTATGATTTGTTTCCTTTGGTCTCATGCTTCATATGCCAATGTCCCAAAGAGGACCAAATGATTTATTTGTTATCTGCCTTCTTAGAAATTAGTATCTCAGTATTATCTTATCCTATAGGTCATTTTATCCGCACTATACGAATAAAATGATTTGTGCAATTGTTTGCATTATTTATTATTCCTACCTATGTTATTATAGTTCTTACTTCAATAAAAAACTATATTACTGGTAGTCGTCTAAAATGAGTAAAATGAAAATTGGGACTGATCATAATATCATTAAATAAATAAATGTCATTAAAAAACAGTACACCATGTGATTTTGTCCATAACACTTCTACTTATTATTCTAAGCAAAATGGATAATTTACTCAAGTAATTTTGAATGGAACACAAGATGATTTCATATCTTTAATCGCGTACTTTATATCTATATGACACTTTTATGACGTTGAGACTTTCGACTGAAAGTGGAAGACTGTGGAAATATTCAGGCTGTTTTGAGAAATTTGCCTTATGTTTTATGAATAAACAAATAAACGAAAGATGGTGTATAATTTATGTATGTATATATATTTATATATATATATATATATATATATATATTATGAATATTAATATACCTATTTTTAATATGTATATTTGATTATTATATTCACTATGATCAAAGTTAGTAGTGATCTATATTCCTTATTCCTTATTGTTAGCTTGAGATAAATCCAGAAATAAATTAATTCCACAATTGACGTTAGCAAATGCAATAGACAAGAGTGGGCAATAATTACTATCATTATTCGCCCTCGGCTGCATTTAATTATTTTACAATTTGCTTTCAGAGATATCTTACAAGAATATTATGGTCCAGCCGTTTCGAATATACGGGGCAAAAAGTGCCAAAAACAGCAATTCAGTTTTTGATAGAACGGAGCCGTCCGGTTTGAATAATTCAAAAAACATTTTACTTGTAAAAACAAATTGAAGAACTGATCAAACTTTTGGTACAGCCATGTAGCGAGAATGCTTTCAATAAAAAGTCAATATTTTCAAAAAAATAGAATATAAAAAAATAAAATTTTGCATAAAAAACATTTTTCTCAAAAATTTCTCAACAATCTAATTTTTTCAAAGTTTTCAAAAAATTTTAAAGCGTTTGAAATTTTTACATCACGCTACGGGAAATTCCAGCAACTTGCCTAAGGCACGATGTCATTGCTCACTAGTTTAATGTTCCATAATTATTGCTCATATAATAGTATACTAAAAATGACATAGCTTCGATAAAATTTAATTTTATTTGTTCATTAAGTCTTATCTAAAACAGTTACGTTATCTAATGTCAGTATATGAAAAATGTGCATATATCAATTAAGGTTTTACGTTGTTCAAATTAAGTATTTTGTTTAATATAATTTTATTAACAAATGACCAGCTATTGAAAATGTAAATAGAATAATAGAAATTGTACTCCTTCCGGCGACACACATTGTTCTGTCATAGTTGAAAAGTAAATAATGTGAAAAAATCAACACATTACCTGTCAACGGAACTAAATTAAGGCACCTCTCCTCACAATGCAAATTAGAATTTAAACAAATGATACACTACGCGAACAATAATTTTAAATAATGACACTAGACACTTATTTAATTTTTTACGTTAATATTTAGAAAAACATTTAAAACTGTTTAAACATACACTACATTGCAATTTCTTATTAAAAAAGTAATTAAAGTTATTTAAAATATTTTAAAATTCAGAAAAATTAAAAAAACTATGCGATTTATGCATTTTGTGCAATCACGCGGAATTGACTAATTGATATCACATACGTTCATTTGTTTTTTCATATTTTTACATATTGTTATATATACTAGCTGACCCGGCAAACGTTGTTTTAAACAAAATTTCTAGTACAAAAATATAAATCTAGTATACACGTTGTTGGGGCAGCTAACAAAAAATATTCCCGGGTCATATTATTAATCTTTGCAAGAGCCAACCAAATCTGAAACTGATTCTATTTAAATTGAATTGACACATTTAATAAATAGTTTTTTGAAGTAAAAAAAGTTCCATGTATTTTTCAATTTCAAATTATAGAAAAATAAAATAAAGAAAATTTTTAAAAAAATTTAGGTGTGGAAAATCCTTAATAAAATATTTTGAAGTAAAAAGAGTTGTCTGTATTTTTCAATTCGACATTGAAAAAAATAAAATAAAAAAAAATCACCCCAAAATTTAAAAATAGTGTTGAGCTTCGACCCTTAAAACAATACATTATTTTTCAAAGAAAAATTTAAGCTTTCTTTTTCAAGGTCAAAAATCTGAATTAAAATCATGTTAAAAATATTCAGTAACTGAACGCGCAAAAAAAAGATTGAATTATTAACCCTTTCCACTCAGATGCCGCAATTTGCGAGTTGAAAGGGTTGAAATGGCTATAAAAAGGCAGAAACTGGTGATAAAGAGGTAAAAACAAAAAAATCGTCAAAAAATTATGGTAAACAATCCTTATTCATCACTTACGGGTATGAAAAATAGATAGTAGCGGATTCTCAGGCCTACGAAATACGAATATAAAATTTGGTAAAAATCGGCAAAAATGTTGAGTTTAAGCCTCCGCTCTGTCAAACCTGACATCGGGCAGCAGCGATGTATATTTTTACTTGAAAATATAGATCTAAAACATATTTCCGATTGAAAATAAGCTTATTTCGGGCACTGTAGTATGAAATGGTAATAGGAAATTTCTACAGTATTATTTCCTGAATTGAGTTGGAGTTTAACTCAGCTCACGGACCTGCCCTATATATATAATACGACCACCCATATATATAATATGAGTTATGGGCAATGCTATGATAAAACGATATTAAATACTTTGAGCTTTCTGACGCATTAAGAGTTGTTGTTTTCCTTCTATATATTGTTTATTCACTAAATTTCATAGTTATCTAATCAAGTTTTTAATTTCTTACTTTATAGATTCACTGATGATGACTTTAAATTGTATGGCGAAACGTTTTAGAATTAAGGATTAATTTATAAACCTTGTTTTTTTATGTATCGCTCTAAAAGTTACTTACTCATATATCTCTACATCAAAATCAACTATTCTATCTATATATTATATACATAATTATACATTATCATGCAACATAAATTATGAAAACATAGCAATAAAGTACAAAATTTATCAACAAATATCTATTTGAATGTAAAGTCAAAGCAATAAGTGTGTTCTTGAACTTCAGAAACATGATGTTTCTATTATGAAAACAATTTAAAATAAGCAAACAACAATCGACGCCAACCAGGTGCGAAGTACTTACGGTACACCGAATTGATTTTATGTCGAATATGTATTTTATGACACAGAATTCAAACGAAATATTAAATAATGATGAGTAATTACATTGTATTATTAGTATTTAAGTTTATGAGTACTTACAGTTTTATTAAGCACAGTTAGATATAAAAAACTTGAATATTTACTATTTATTATGGCACATGTCAGCTCACCGAACGACTAATATAAGAACTGTTGAAATATTCCGAGTTCCCAACGAATACAGTTAGTTTGAATATTTCGACAGCAGCAGTAATGTTAAAATTACCATAATTTTTAATGCATATATATATATATATATATATATATATATATATATATATAGGGGACCTAGGGGCTTATTGTAACAGTTTTTTTTCAAGTTAGTTTTACATTTTTTTTTAAATTTTAAATAAAGATACATAGTTGCTCTAGCTTTTCTTCAACAGAATCAAGTAAAAATCATTTCACAAATGTTATTGTTACATTATTTCATAAATAATCAATTTCTTACCCCATGTTTGGGGCTAGTTGTAACATATACCGGAGCAAACAGTAACGACAAAAAAAACGACTATAATGCTTCAGATAATTCATTCTCCACTTAATTAAAAAAAATGACTTGTTTCTAAGTAAGTCTTTTTATACAAGAACGCAAACTATAATTAACCCTTTCCACTCAGATGCCGCAAAATTAATGAAAATCCCGGAATTAGCGAGAGGAAAGTGTTTAATACAAATAAAATATATAATGTCTTCTGTAATATAAATAGAAATAGAGTTTTTGAGAGAACCGAGTATCCGATTTGAATGATCCAAAAAACATTTGTAATGATTGGGTGATTAGTGTTTGGCAAAGCAGGTCCAGCCATTTCGAAAATAGACAGCTAAATGTATAAAAAATGGTAGTTTTTGGGAGAACTAAGCATCCAATTTGAATGATTCAAAACTTGTGTTGACAAAACAATTGCTTTTTGATAAAAAAAAATATTTCCTTTTTTTTTTTTTTTAATTTATATCGAGAATAATTCAGATTTTAATTTTATTAATATAATAATAATTTTATTTTTCATTATTATTAATACTATTATTTTAATTATTATTTATTCATTTATTTATTCTATTTATTTTCTTTAACTCCTTTTATTCTATTTTTTTTTCTTGATTTTGATTTTCAATACCATAACTTTTAACTTATAGATTGTATTGTAATCTGATTGTTAAAATTAGCAGAAATAAAAAAAAATAATAATTTTGCTAAAGTTCTATAGCTCACTTTTATACTTTAAGTAAATAATTTTAACTTTGTAATTCAGTTTATATAATTCTGATAAATATTAGTAAATGTTACAGTATTTATAATAACCTATTTGACAGCTTTTAATATTCCTCGAAAATTTCGTTATGGTACGGGAAGTTCCAGCAATTTGCATTGAGGCACGATGCCATACACCACTAGTTTTTACTTTAATCAAGATATCTAATAGATATTTAAATAGATATTATCTATTTAAACAGTTTAACAATCACACATATTGTTGCACATTATCAAAAATTGATAAATTTCAGGCAAATTATGATGTATAAAATTCAAAATTAGTCGATGGTAATAAAGTAAACCGAAATTTGATAATAGTACAATTTTATATTATATGTCAAAAATGACGGACCTGCACAGTTGTGTTTATTGCGTCGACAGAAAAAAAATTGAGAAAAATAAATTAAATAAAGAAATTAAAAATATTTTAATATCGTTGAAGACTCTATTGAAAAACGCATGTTACCTCTGTTACAAATAGCCCCTAGTTCCTCTACTCATATGTTTACATACAAATAATGTTATATACAAATTTTATATATACATATAATATAGTTTGTATATGTTCACTAATATACATATTTTAAAAATACGTCAACACTTCTTCAATAAACGGTGGCCAATTATTGTAATTATTGCCAGTAAACTGCACGATTCAATAAACGCGCGCATTGTTATTGAAACCAATAACAAGCGAACGGCGCTCGGTCGCATGAAACTTATTCTCAACGTCTGGACAAAATGTTAAACAACAATAATTTCAATCAATTTTAAACAATTGCACATGCACTTTATTAAACTGATCTTACGTGTAAGAAAACGTCGCAGTCTGCCGTATGAACAATGTGTTTTCAACTTCCAATGTCAGTTCACATACTGTGGCGTTCTGGGTCTATCAGCGCCGAGCGAGGGTTGAGCGACGCGAGAGCATGTGGGCGACGTGACGTCAAAGCGGAGCTATGGATTTTCGCCTGCCTGCGGGCGCTTGCGCCGGGCTCAGGGATTGTTCACCGGTTAACGAACGGCTAAATGATAAATGAATTAGGCGCGATTATGAAATCAAACTGATTTGCAAACGATGGCCGTAGTAAAAGATTTACGCGAATGTCATCTTGATAAAAAAAATTGTGGTGCGTGGCACTGTGCCTTACGGCAAATTGCTGGAACTTTCCGTGCCAAAGTTTTTTTTTTTAAAAAAAACGATTAACATTTTTGAAAACATTTTACTTTGAAAAAATTAGATTTTTGAGAAATTATAAATTATTGACTAAAATTGATTTTTTTTGAAAAAAAAAGACTTTTTGAAAAAAAAATGTTTTTATATTTTGAAATATTTTGGAAATTCTGACCTTTTTTCAAAGAAATCGTACTGCTTTAACTGCATAGAGATGAAATATCAAAGCGCGTAAGCGCCGCGTCGTTGTTTAACGATTAACATTGGTACGGAACCAATAGGAATGTAAACAAAATGTATACTTATTGTTAAAATCTCTATAAAATATCTGATAATTTGATGTGCGATCATTTTAGACCGCCAAATGACATTTTTTTTTACTTTTTTCACTAGATCTGCGAAACCGCTAGACCTGCTTTCATGAAAATTTAATCAAATTTTCATCTTGTCAATACAAGTGAAATGTTTTTTGAATTATTAAAATCGGACGCTCCGTTCTCTTCAAAACTGAGTTACGGTTTGTGGCACTTTTTGCCCCGTATCATCGAAACGGCTAGATCTGTCTTTGGCAAAAACTAATAAGCACGTCTCCTTATCAATAGTAATCGAATGTTTTTTGATTTATTAAAATCGGTTGAACCGTGTTCCCGAAATCGTCGATGATAATTTGTATCCGAACACACACACATATACACATACCTCAATTTTTTCTAAGGTATGCCAGAATGTTCAAAAACCTCTGAAACGTAAATATATATAAAAATTTCCATTTTCGTTTTTTTTGCGGTTACTATAACTTACCCTAGGGAAAGTTAAAAATTTGATTTTTTAGAGAATTCTGAAATTTTTCATAAAAATCGCTTTTTTGAAAATTTTGAATTTTATTTTAATTTAAAAAAATTCAAACCTATTGAAATCGGTTGATCCATATTGTCAAAAATGACAAGAACATTTATTTGAACTACATATATAAGTTAGTTTCAAACATTATAAAACTTGATATGAAACCCAATTCTTCATTCTTATTAATACAAATAAAATATTTTCTGAATCATTCAAATTGACGCTTTGTTATCTCAAATACTGAATTATCATTTTTTGCACTTCTTGCTCCAAATCTTCAAACCGGCTGGACCTGCCTTTGCCAAAAACTAGTCAGGATGTTAACCCATCAATAGGAATCGAATGTTTTTTAAAACATTCAAATCGGTTGATCTGTGCTCTCGAAATCGTCCACGAAAATCTGTTCCGCACTCACATATACACACATTCATCAATTTTTTCTAGGGGATGCCAAAATGTTCAGGGGGACTATGCAAAAAAATTTATTTTAAATTATTTTGCGTTTACTATAACTTACTTTACGGAAAGTTAATGAAAAAAAAACAGTTTTAGATATTTTACTCATATATCTCATATTAAGTTTAGCACAGCATTATTTCATTTGGTATTTGATTTTCGTATTGCAAGATTTTGTTACAAAAGGCACGATGAAATTTATTACAAATAGGACTGAAGTACATAGCGTTTACGTATGTTTAACCCCAAAAACTGTCTTAAGTACAATGTGTTTTACAACATAACAACAATATTTTTATACCGAAAACAAAGATATAAAGTGATTCATTTAAATTGGAAGAGCCAAATTTAGAAGCATTTGTTAAGTAAAAACAATATTTTTTATTTAAAATAGCTGCAACTCTTGGATCCAAAATAAATGAAATGAAATACTGTTTTTTTCGTATATTTTTCTTAAAAACAAACTTTAAATGGCTTACTCTGTAATGCTCTATAAGTTGGAACTATTGAGATTCTAAAACTTAAAAATAATCCAATGTATTCTGTTCTTTTAATAATTTTGATATTTCAATATTTTTTAATCTTAACTTTATTTTTTCGTACTTATTTATAAATATGAATGACTCTATCCATTATTCAAATCTTTTGTTATAAAATAACAAACGCTATTATCGAATATATGGAATTGTAGTAATCATAATATATTGATTGAAGTAAACATGATATAAAAACTACGGAGAAAATGCTATTGCTCATAAATGAATCATGGCAGATAATTTCTAATCATAATCGCAATATTTTGGATATGAAAATATGAAATAGATAAGATAATATTACAAACAATGATTGAATGTCCTGTTTAATTTTTATCATATTTTTATTATATTATGGCGTTGTTTATACCACGGCAGTTTTATAATTGTAATTTGCAAATTTATTATATATATATATATATATATATTTGTGTGTGTGTGTGTGTTTGTGTATAATTTAGTGTCACTTTTGTAAGAACTCAATATAATTCAAAATTAGATTTGAACATTTTACTTTGTTTCATATACCAGACTTATAAAAATGTACACCGCTCGGGCATATTCTTTTACATAATTTTATATACATAACAATATTTAGAAAGTTTATCTTCAACTCCATGCGACTTTGTTGATATCTTGACTATAGAGTCACATTTGTTTTCTTGCGGTGTAATTTCTGAAATTTATCAAATTAGTGGAACAATGCTTTAGTGCATTGTTTAATTATTTAGCTTGTTAACAATATAATTAGAGCATAACATTGCTTTGCAAAGTTTACAGCATATTAAAATGTTGTAAAAATCTCTATAATTATAATTTTATAAAGGACTAGGCTCATGGTGGCGATCACACGCCAATGGTCCTTGGATAGATTCTTGGCAATTACATAAAAAATATGAAAAAATTAATAGAAATTGAATTGTAGATATTAAAAGTAGAGTTTAAAAATATTTAATTTGAAATTAAATATAAATAGAATTGTTGAATTGAATTTGAATAAAAATTAGAAGTACAAAGAAAGCAAGAAAGATTAGAATTGGAGAAGATTAGAATTAAGTTGAGTTGAATTTGAATACAAAATTAGAAGAAAGAAGAAAAAAGCAAGATTAGAATTCGAGAAGTTCAGATTTAGAAGAAAAAGGAGAATGAAGGAATGAGTTGCAAAAAGCTAAAGATTAAATAGGTTATACCGCCACGTAGTATGAAATTTATTAAAACTCTCCTTCGATAACTCAGGTTGTTGGGTTATAATTTAACCCTTGTAGCTGTGGACTGTATTAAACACTAATTTGTTTGTATATTATGTATTTGTTGCAGTTCTAATTACAATAACCGATTTGTTACTAAGTTATAATGAAAGAAGATATATTTATTTATTATTTATTACACATGCTGTTTTGCGGACTTTACTTTTAGAAGTGTACAACTTGTCCCATCAAACTCTCCGCTCCCCCCTCTGCCAGGAGTAGCAACCGTTCCGTGTAAAAGCTCAATGTCATGAAGATTAACACCTTCATGGCCAATATAATAAAACGAAAATACGTCCGAACAGATAGAATAGGATATAAATAACAAGATTAGATAGATAGTATATAATATATGTGCAAGATAGTGTAGAATATATAAAGATGACATAGAATAATAAAATAAAAATGAAATATAATATAAAAAATAATACAAATATAAAAATAATAACAATGAAATGAGGTGGCTAAATGCTTTAAGTAAGCGAGGCCAATATACAAAAAAAACGTTTATTTTATATAACACAGTTTCAAGCTTGATGTCATATGGGTTTCGAGTTATCATTGAAATCATTTGCATTGATTTTATGAGATCTGAAATGAGCCATTGATTTTTAAGTTGTTGTTATTTGAAGCTTTAAGGTTTGCAACCCCTGTTGGTTTCCGAGTGAAACTCACGTTCGCTATTGGACACCTGGCCGTAAACAAGAAAAGTTTACTCGGGAAATTGACAACTCCGGCAAATGAGACCGTAAGCCGTTTAGCACTGCACATCATCTTTGTGTGGAGATGCGGGTGCCATGCAGGTAGCAATTTACTCGTAAATCCATCCGAAGTGGGATTTTTCGTAATAGAAATAGGTCATCTTCTCTGAGTTTCACCTTTTCTAGAATAAGATTTCTATTTATAAAGATATATGCTGGCAATCGAAATAATTTTCCACCGGTCTGAAATGTCTTGAATTTTTTATCATGGAATCGCTTAAATTGCTTTCGCGAACCGAGACTGGAAATATAAAGGTTCAGACGCGTTTAAATATTAAGATTTTATTCCCAATAGATGTTTCTTGTGATTAAGGTAAATTGAAAATATAGCTTAGATTTCTATTTTTAGATCATATTACCTAAAACATTAAAAATGCTCTTTATATTGATAATAGAGTCGGTTTGAATTAATATTTATGTTTAATAAGTTCTCCACACACCTTTCGTGTTTTCATATGCAAAACATAGCGATCATGATTATTTATTATTAAATTATCTGCCATGACTCATTTATGAGCAATAACAATTATTTCTCAGCTTTTAGATCAAATTACCTTTAATCAAAGTTCTGGTTACTAGAATTCCGAACGTTCAACAACAGGTGAACGTACACCTGTTGTTGTTGTTGTTATTTTATAACAAAAGATTTGACTAGTGGGTATGAGTTCATAATTATAAATAAGTATGGAGAAATAAAGTTAATATTAAGAAACATGGAAAAATTAAGATTATTGAAAGAATTAAGACTAAATTGGTTTATTTTTAGGTATTAGAACTTCAATAGCTACATTGCTATAGAGTGAGCCATTTAAAAAATATACATGAAAATTACATTAACATATATTACCTGAACTTCAATAGCTACATTGCTATAGAGTGAGCCATTTAAAAAAATATATATGAAAATTACATTATACATTATATTAACATTACTTTTTTAACTTCCCGTTGGATAAGTTATAGTAATCTCAAAAAAATAGAATATAAACATTTTTGCGTATCTTCACGTTTCAAAGCATTCTGAACATTTCGGCATCATTAGAAAAAATGGATGTGTGTGTGTATGTGCGTGTCCGTGTGTGCATGTGTGGATACAATTTTTGTCGACGATTTCGAGAACACGAATTACCAATTTGAATGATTCAGAAAAAGTTCGATTCGTGCTGATTAGTTTTTGGCAAAGGCAGGTCCAACCGTTTTGAAGATTAGGAGCAAAGGTTGCTAAAAATGTCAATTTAGTTTTTGAGAAAACGGAGCGGTCAAATTGAATGATTTGAAAAAGATTTTACTTACATTGACAGAATAAAGAATTGACTGAATTTTCGGGAAGGCTGGGGTTTTCGGAGATAAAGAGGAAAAAATGAAAAAAGCCATTTGGCGATAAAAAATGATCAATATACATACGCCAGATTAGATTCTCAGAAATCTAATTTATTCAAGGTTTTCAAAATATTTTAAAGCTTACAAAAATTTTCAATTACTTTACGGGAAATCCCGGCAATTTGTCTTAAGGCACGTTGCCATGCACCACTTGCTTAACCTTGAATTGCGTTTATTCATATTGCAAGCAATGCAAAAATTTAATAATATTCAATAATCTAATTTTTTTAACTTAAAAAAAATTAATCTTTCTTTAAAAAAATAATTTTCGGAATGGGAAGTTCCAGCAATTTGCCTTAAGACACGATGCCATGCACCACTAGTTCTAGTTTAATTTAATGACACAGAAAGTTGCTACATCGGGTAATTTTAAATATGGGCATTTTGAAGTAATTATTTATAATTATAGAGATAAACTAGAATTGCAATTATTACAAACGCAATTATTCTCAAAGCATGTAGTGGACTTCCTATTTTCTAAGGTGTGATAAAATTTACAAAAATATTACTTATTGCAAATATAGATTTTCTGTGTTTAAATGTCCCTTTTATACAACGTAATTACACATTTGTAGTCTTTGCAGTATATTACAAGGGGCATATATCAAAAACAGTCTCATGTAATTTTCTCTAACGGAAAAACTGAAGCACGTGCTGCATTCGTCATATTAGAGATAATTGTTTCGAATTGATTAATAGGATGAAAATATTGGAAATTTTCTATACATTTTATATTCATAAGAAAATGTTCATAATATTTTCTAAATATCGAAAAATTTAGAATGTGACTTGAAAGTTGCGCGGTGCGGGCCCATAACGTGTTGATAAAAAACAGTTAATGGTATCTTTTTCACATATCTCATATTATTTTTAGTAGAGCATTATTATATTTGGGTTTTGATTTTTGAATTATGAGAGTTTGCATAAAAATCATGAAGGAGTTTATGCCAAATAGAACTTGAGGTTTTAAAACTTAAAAATGCCAATGTAGTCTGCTATTTTAATACGCTTAATTTTTCCATACTTCTCAATCTTGTATTTATTTTTCCATACCTATTTATAATTATGAATCACTCATTTACACGGATTAAATCCTTTGTTATAAAATAACAAATGCTGGTATTTATAATTATGAATGACTCATGTTAATTATTCTAATCTTTTGTTATAAAATAACAACCACCATTGTCGAATATAAGGAATTTTAGTAATCATAATACATTGATTGAAGCAAACGCGATCAAAAACCTTCGAAGAAATTGTTATTACTCATAAATGATTCATAGCAAATAATTTTTAATCATAAAATTGCAATATATATTTTTGATATGAAAATATGAAATAAATAAATAAAAATTACAAACAATGATTGCATGGCCTGTTTAAGTTAATTTTCACACGCGATGTTTATACTATGACAGCTTTATAATAATATTTAGCAAGTTAATTAAGTGCTTATATATATATATATATATATATATATATATATTCAAATATTTTATATGGAAATATAACTAGTGGTGCATGGCATCGTGTCAACTTGCTGGAACCGTCTCTACCGAAAATTGAAATGTTTAAAAAAAACTTTGAACTTTTTTTCAAAGCACTCGCGCTACGTAGCTGTTTTAAGACGAAATATTGAAACGCGTAAGCATTTTCTTTCTTTCTTTGGCCGCGGCAGCCAAATAACTTTTTTTTTCTCGTTGGACCTCCTGCCCAAAAATTAAAATAATTCTTTATTTCGTCAATAGAAATAAAATGTTTTTTCGGACGCTCTCATTATCTCAAAAACTGAATTACGATTTTGGGCCCTTTTTGCTGTGTATCTTAGGAACGGCTGGACCTGCCTTTGTCAAAAACTAATCAGCACGTGTCCCCATCAATACGAATCGAATGTTTTTAAATAATTTAATTCGGTTGATTTGCGTTCCGAAATGGTCGACGAAAATTTGTATCCGAACACTACACACATCCACTTTTTCTAAGGTATGACAAGATGTTCAGAAACATTTGAAACGTAAAAAAATATAATTTTTTTTATTAACTTCTCGCAGGGTAAGTTATAGTAATCGCAAAAAAATCGAAATTGAAAATTTTTATATAAATTTAAGTTTCAAATCGATGTATGTGTGTGTGTGCGGATACAAATTTTTGTCGACGATTTCGGTAACACCGATGGACCGATTTGAATAACTCAAAAAACATTCGATTTGTATTGATATGCTGATTAGTTTTTGAAGATACGGGGCATAAAGTTCCAAAAACGATAGCTCCGTTTTTAGGAGAGCGGGGCGTCCGATTTTATAATTCAAAAAATATTTTACCTGTCTTGACAAAATGAAGAATTGATTAAATTTGAAGGCAAGTCTAGCGGTTTTGGAGATATAGTAAAAAAAAATGGCGGTCAAAAATGATCATTTGACATATGCACATCAAATTATTAGATATTTTATGGAGATTTTAATAATGTGTATCAATTTTGTTTACATTTCTATGGGTTCCAAAAAGAAACATTTTTTTCCAAAAGTTTTTTTTCCAAAAATCCAAAAATAAAATCTAAAATTTCTCAAAAATCTAATTTTTTCGAAGTTTAAACAAAAATTTAATCTTTTCTAAAAAAAATAATTTTTGTAACGGTAAGTTCCAGCAATTTGCCTTAAGGCACGATGCCAAACGCCACTGAGTACTTTAACTCACCCTTCGGGAAGTTCAAGAACAAAATTAAAACAATTATATTTTTTATAAATATATATTTACAATTCAGATGATATATTATAAAAATTAACAATGCCATTAAAAGTGAGTATCTTATATCTTATATTGAACATTTCCGAAGGTCAATAACAATCTTAAAAAAAAATCTTAATTCTAATATTTATATATCACACGTTTACCCATATATTATTATAATGTAATAGCATACAGAAGCATAAGGTTTCTCTCAGAATATATTTATTCAAGGCGAGAACTTTCCATCTATGCATAAATTACAAATATCATTTCATATTTATGTTGTAGACTATGGAAAGTACGTCGCCGTTTATCAACAGCCTTGTAATAGGAAAATAATATATTGTCGTTGGTTTTCGATAATATATTGATATATTTACGCTTTATTTTCTAATAATTAATTATGGAAATTTATGCGGAATAGTTCGACCTTTATGTTTGAACAATGTTTACTCATTTAAAATTCACGTGTGGGAGACGCCCAATATATCGCGGATTTTTGATAAGATTTGCCAAATCTTCCGCCAATTGTACGTGAGACTCCAACGAATATAAATAGTTTTACTAAAAATGTAAATATACTTTTTTAAAAATTGCTTCGCAAAACAAAATCACTTTTCAACACGATAACGCCACGATGATATCAGAACATTTTTTTGCATGCGTCATGGTAACCTTATCAGAAAATTTAGTTAAAAATGTATCAGGAAAACTCAATGTATCAAAGAAAACATTTTGTTGCTAAAATTGCTAGAAAAACATGATTTTTCATTTTATAAATATGTGACTGACATGACTTTATTGTAAAACTTCTTTTCTCTTTGCGTACATACCTGTCTGACTTGGCTCATGTAGAACTTTTTTGCGTCAGACACATATGACTGACAAGACATAACGTCATATTAAACAGCATAGTAAAGCATAAGTAATGATTTCGAAGCTGCGCATTAAATTTTCATAAAAAACTAAATATTGTTCAATTTTATTTCTTGAATTTCAAAGTTCTTGTTTTTATTTTGTAAATAATATGATATAGGCAGTGCATTGGTATTATTTATTTCACGTGGTATTACTGAGCAAATTGCAAGAACTCATTATCACACAAAAAAAAAATTGCGAAAAAGGGGTTTGAAAAATGATACTGATTTAAAATTGTCTTCTTAGTGTAGTTCTATCTCCTTCATTAAAGTTTTGAAAGTAAAGATGTTTAATAAATTAAATTTAAAGTAACTGAAATTTCCAGAGAAAAGGTTAATCTAATATGTAAATAGTAAAGTCGATGCTTCATTTCTTAAAATTCTGTAATAGCAATTTTAACCCTTTCCACTCGCGAATAACGAGATTTATATGTATTTTGCCGCCGGAACGGCGGCGTCTGAGTGAAAAGGGTCAATAATTTAAATGGACTTTAAATAATAGTTTTTTATAGTTATAATTTTCCTAATTGGCAAGACGATTGAAAATATATTTTATTATTTCATGCTAGATTTCTACTTATGCCTCACTACTCTGTTCAGTGTTATTTAATATTTATGAATTTTTTAGTATTTTTATAAATCGAATCGTTTATAAAAATACCAAATATTTGCCTATTAATTAATGTAAATAAATTTAAAGTAGTAAAAAATCTATTCGTTAAAAAGTTATATCTTATCATTGTCAATAATTGTTTCGCTTCTTATTCTAAATTTCAAGGAGGCAAGAATACTTTGGCCTTGGTCGAAATTTATATAATACGTTTAAGGAAAATTTTGAGTATTGTTAATACTTTATCCTATCATACTCAAATAGACTTAAATTATTAAAACTTAATCATATAATTAAATGTACAGATTGATCTATCATTATTGCTAGATATTAGGAAATCAAATCCAGAAAATGCATGTGAATCACTTTTCTACTCAACGAACTTAAACGTAAGAATTATTTGATTTTTTGCTTCATTTATAATATTTTCTTAGCATTGATAGATTCAGGTAAAAAAAGTTTGATTCTTATAATTTTATAGTATAGCACCAACACTGTGCCATGGCTTTGTGTCACCTTCTTCGTAATTGTCGATTTGTTCTGCAAGATGTTTGTTGACGTCAGTAATATCTGCTGGAACTCCTAATGAATATAATTAAATTAGAATTAATTTCAATTTAATAACATTTTCTAAAAAAAAAGGTATATCATATCAATTGGTGGCAAAAATTATCCTTATCTTAAAACCATCACATTCACTAAAGGGGCGTTTATAGTCACGTGAGTCCTTAAAGGGAGAGGGGGTGTTTGATAAAAAATTACAAAATATCACGTATGGCAAGCGAGGGTTTAGCAAGATAAATCTGAAGAAAAATCTTCAAAATTCTTTGAAAACTTAAAAAAAAATAGATTTTCAGAATATTAAATTTTTTGAATAATTTTTTTTTTTTGAAAAATTAGATTTTTTTATTATTTTGAATTTTTTAACTTCCCGTAGGGACTAAAACTAATCAGCACGTCTCCTTATCAATGCAAATCGAATGTTTTTTGAATCATCCAAATCCGCTGATCCGTGTTCCCGAAATTGTCGACGAAAATTTGTATCCGCACACATACACATGCACACACATATACCCACACATATATCATTTTTTTCTAAGGTATGCCAAAATGTTCAGACACGTTTGAAACGTAACGATATACAAAATTTTTCGATTATTTCGATATCGAAATTAAAAATTTTTCTGGTTAAAATATCACATTAAGGGGGAGAGGGATTCCAAAAATTCTTAGAAATCGCTCACGTAAAACAATGGACACCTTATAAACTAGTAATACAGTCCAAAATTATTGTTGCTACCAATGTTCCGAATAATTATTGCTTGGACTGTACTATTATTTAAGTGATAGTGATAGTTTTACAAGGATATTTTTCTTTCCTACTGAATGACGGTCTTGATTTAGACCAAAACGTATGGATTTAATAAATTTGCAATTTTTTATTACCAAGTTTTTTTTATTTGGTGTTAGGACTGATCAAAATTGTATGTATATATATATATATATATATATATATATACAGATTACCTTGAATTATTATTAATGTTTAGTACACTGGGACTAATGCACTTTTTTGTGACATATTGTGTATTATAGTTCAATATGATTTATTTTATTATTTGACATGAGACGTTAATTAATATTAGCAAAAATAAATCCATTAAACTAATGGATTTTTTATTGCGTATTACACAGTTAATGGTCATACCAAACATGTCAGTTAGTTAAAAAAAAATGTAATTGCAGTTTCAGTTACAATTGAACTATATAGTGCAAAGAGATTATTACAATCGTTTGCAATGTTTGTATAGTAATTTAAAATATAATACTTACCGACGTGTTTGTCTAAAAATCGTAGTATTAAACAATTGTTTATCCTGAGGGCCTCTATTGGCTTCAATTTAGTCATGAACCATTTTAGCCAGTATCCAACGATAAATGGTGTGTCTATTTGATTCTCATGTGTAGTATGTCTATTAAACAAACCAAATTCAACAGTATGAACATAAATGAGGTTTTAAATGTTAACTAAAATTTAAAAAGTATATATTGATAATAAATTAAAAAATATATATTGATTTAAATTGAAATCTATGAAAATCATCATTTCTTCGTCTGTACTTCGATCTTACTCTTAAGGCAAATATAAAATTCGGTATTACATTTTTATGTGAACTTGATCTCAAAATAATGATATAAGTAAACAAATGTATCATTTCCAATCTTACTTGATTGTGTACACAATTCTTTCCGCTTCTTTGCTGTTTTGCGTGAATTTTTCCATCACAGCCAGATTACTGGCTATATGAAATGTTTGCGTATTGATGAAAATCATTGGCTGGGTGACACGCTCCGGTAAGGCTTTCATATCCTTTAGTGGAAACATCCAAGCATCAAGGATAACTCCTGATCTGTAATGTGTACAAATAATGTGTTAATTTTGTGGAAATCTTTATCAATCAACCCTGAACAACGAAACTTCGAAAATCTAAAGACAGTGAAAATTCGCACCAATTGAGCAGCGGCGAAAATTAGTGCCAAAAATTTTATTTAATATTTGCCCTAGCCAGTTCAGCTGTAGAACAGTATATTAACTCTGATGAAGTGAAAGCATCTCTAATCAATATCATTATGGGCTTAAAAGAGTTACAAATAAGTTTCGAATATATTTCTGGCTTTTAATGTCCATGCTGTATTTATATCGTTTAACAAAGATGCAAACAAAACTTTATTCATATTAAAATGCAATATGTATCAACATGCATTGAAAGCATTTCTAATTTAGTTCTGTCGTCTTATGTATCATGTTGAGATTAGAAAATAAGAAAATCTTGGCAAGAATAATGTAACGGAATAGGGCTGACGTGTACGGTTGTGCCAGGGTACGGTAGTGACAGTCGTCAAAGAGAGAAAGATGAAGTATGTTTATTCGAACAAGTTTCCATTATTGCATTGAGTCATCGCTCTACATTAACATGATCTATAGACTTCATTGCTTTTAAAGAGTAAAAGTTTTCATATTCGCATTCTTCTAATAATAACAATTACTTGTTTACAGATAGATCGCTTTGTTTGCTATTTTGCTGTAAGTTGAACATTAGTGGTTATTTACCAGCAATTAGTTTTGTTTTATGTGACATAAATATGTTGTAACATGCAGTTTTTGGCCTTTTTAGTTGAAATTTAAACAGATAAGGAAAAATATAACTTAACTAATAAGACAAATTAGTAAAGAGTAAGGTAAGGAAAATCCAATATGCGAAAACAAAAGATTTCACAAATATTTCTTGTTTAGAAAATTATTTGTACATATTGTTATATTATATTCATAAGCTTTGTTTAAATGATTATGTTGTGCCGCGTTACATATTTGTGACGATAAAAGTCGTTATAAACCATTTTGGTGTTTCAACCTCTCAACCGTGCTGGGGGTGTGGATGGTTATGCCACCTGCCCTTTTCTAGTATGATTTGATTTTATGACTAAACTATCGTATTTAAGGACAATGTTCCAGAATTTCCACGTAGACAAATGCTCAAATTAATATTAATTTACTTTTCTCCCAGCTGCCTGGTAAATTAACGACCGTACCCAGTTGTTTCTGAACCTTTCGATTTCCAGTTCTACTTACTTGACTCTTTTGTCGTTAGCCAATACCAAAAGGCTGGTCGCGGCTCCAAATGATTGTCCCATTACAGCAAGTTGCGACATATCAAGAATGCCTTTAAAATCCAAAAGTTTCATATTATCTTTTTCTCGCTCCATGATATTTATTACGTTTTCTCCGTTATTTATTTTCTGCAACATATCTATGCATTGCTGTACTTCTTGGGCTCTTTGCTTTACCTGGATAATAAGAAAACGATTATTTCTCATGATTAGCGTTTATAGTAATATAATATTTTAAGACTGTGATGATGTCATTAATGTACCGATTCTACCGCATATTAGACAAATGTTATGGCAAGGCTATGTTATGAAGAACTTTCCTAATTCGTTTTAAATATAAAAGCCATGAGGTTACTGTGCAGTCAGGCGTTTTTCTCAGGTTGTCAGTTAGAAAACCTAACCAAGAAACCTCACAAATATAAAAAAAAACGATCTTATAACGTGGTCTTTCTGACACATAACATAACATTCATAACATACGAGTGACGTGCAGTTTATGTGTAAAACGCCTGAATGCACAACAAATACATGGCATTTTGACAGAATTCAGTATAATTCAGAAGCATAATATATGGAAGTTGGAGCGTAACATGGCCTTGCCACAACATTGGACTATTATGAGGCAGAATCGGTCCATAAATGAGTTTTATACTTACTTGTTGGTTTCGGATGTCGTAGTGACCACTGCCAAAACTCACGTACCTGTACGGCAGCCACGTCCGTTGACCAGTAGCACGCGCCTTGGGGTCTTCATAGTGGTACGTGGCGCAGGCGGATCGGTCTCTAATATAAATAAATATATATAGAAAGAAACTGCCAAATATCGATTTAGTAGTCCGAGTACATTAGGGAATGGTGGATGTGATTATGATGTTTGTCTGTGCCTATAAACGATAATGCTCCTTAAAATAAGATTCTAGAGCATAAATCAAATCTGGTCCAAATCTAAAGTTACGCGTTCCAAAAAGTATAGGTATATCAACTTTTGTATAAAAAAGCTGCCTTGCGGTACATCATCCTACCGTGAAGTAATCGAAGGACTTCTGAGGTCTATGCATCAAAATGATTAGGTCATAACTCCCCGTTGCAAAAGGAGCATAAAAAGACATTTATCAATATATTGCCAACATATGGTGCTTCAGTTCCATATAATGTTGTGTATAACTCTTGAAGATTATAAATTATGCAGGCATGTCACAAGTCAGTAACTGATTTTTCAGTCAATGGACAATGATATAACTGAAGACTATATCCATCGCCATAAATTAAACTGAAACTTGTTTTTTTTTATATTTCGTCCTATAAGCTATTGGTTTGATTTGACTAAATACTAAGACAGATGTCAACCCAAAGAGTTGTCCCATCTCTGTGTGATGCATTATTATTACAGTTTTTGTTATCTGCTAATATTTATTGATGAAGCAATGTCTATTTTCACTGGGAAACATATTGCTATCAATATTTCCAAGTGAAAACCGTTGTCACTACAGCTTGAAAACAGGCTGGTCCAGTGGCTAAAACTTAGCACTTGATGTTATTCTTAATATTGTAGGAAATGGAATTGATTTTCGTGCATTTGTTGATGATGCATGTGTGAAACGTTGCCTACTATTTTTTCCCGAATGAAGCGTATGAATTGTTTTTAATTATATACAGTAAACTATTTTACGCTTTAGTGAATTAATGTCAAAAACTTATCTGTGTCAAGAATATTATGATCGAACTTCGGTTTGAGCTCTATATATTAAACTTATCAATATTAGACAATATCCAAATTAATTGATTAAATCTTTGCTATTTGAGATATAAAATCTTAAATATAGTTAATAAAATTTTTAATAACGACATGATAAAGACCTCAGTTCTCAAGAGCAAATTATAGTGAGCAGACTATGAAATCCAAGCAGACGACTGGTCTTAACAGTTGTGCTAATGGTATAAAAATGCTATTCAAAATTGAAATTGTGGGCTTTTGCTTTTTCTATCAATTGTGTTATATTATTATATCAAGAATGCAGATTGAATTAAGTGAGATATTTTTAAGACACTATGGGGTTAATTTTTCTGTAAACTAGAAATGTTAGGGCAATGCTATGTTATGATCCTATCTTCGTATGAATTGATAGTGAAAATTGTAAAAAGCTATGTGTTTATATTAAAGATTATTCATATTTAATATGAACGTTTTATACATTCAGTTAAATCATGTTGATTTGAAGATTTAAATGATTTTTTTGATTATGCAATGAATGAACATTTAACATCTCCTTCACACATCAAGTTGTAAATTATTTTAAAAAATAGGGCGCAACTCTAACAGTTGTTTTGTCAGAACCAAATATGATTTAACTCAATTACTCAAGATATTGCATTGTTACTGCAAAAATAAGCCTTACTGTTTCTGTATTGAAGCACATCCTTTTCAGAAAATTCAAGATATAGTGTAGAGCAATAGAATCAGATAGATTTAAAATAATGCAATTTATTGATTGATTGATGATAGTAAATGATTACTGATATTCGCAACTCCACGGAATTCTATGTATAATTATGTACTCTTTTGGAAGACTGACGATTTAACTATTAGATTCCGAACTAAATACATAAGCTCACAGTTTTTTAAATTTTTTTTTTACTTTTTCTAGGTGATTTACCGATGTTCTACAGCCGCCACGATGTATCCCCTGGAAGCCATGTCATTGCAGACGGTACTGTAGAAAAACCGGGATCCTCCAAGACCATGTGAAAAGACTAGAACTTTGAGTTTTTCGCCACAAGATTTTGAGATAGGAACACCATAAAGAGTTCGCACATATGTCAGACCTGCGAGAAAATCAGGTAAGTGATAGTTTAATAAATTCTTTAAGTAAAATGTAACAGTCTTAAAATAGAAGACATTTCATTGTAGGAGATATAGACTAATAATAACTTGAATAATTAAACTATTAAAATATAATATTAATATTAATACAATATAATATAAAATTTAAATATAATCAGCATCGAACAGTGATCAGTTTTGTGTGAAAATGGGCGAAATTAATGTCAATAACGATGAAATTTAACACAAAAATGACGGAGGTTTGTTGTATACCTATTTCGCCTGATTGAGAGTCAATTTGGGTTATGGTTTAGGGAGATATAGAAATTACTTTTTCTTTTTGTATACCTTCCATTGTACCATGAAAAAACAAAAAATATTAAAAAAAATACTTGAAATTGTTATGTATTCACATAAAAAGTGCAATTTAGTCAAATTGGCTCACTCCGTCATTCTAGTGTTGAAAAAGTTTAAAAACTATTCTATCAGTCAGGAGTATTATTGATTAGATATGGTAAAAGTCTGTCGTGAGATTAATATGGTTATTAAGGGGCCGATTCTACCATGAAATAGACGAATGTTACGTAGGGGCTATGTTACGTAGTGCTTCTCATACAAAATGGTACTAAATACTGTCAAAATGCAATATAGTTGCTGTGCAGTCAGGCGTTCTAGATAGAAAACCTAACCTAGAAAACGCACATAATGTCTAAAAAACGATGTTATCAAAACGCCTGATCGTACAGCAAATACATAGCATTTTGACAGTATTTAATACCATTTTATATGAGGAGAGCTACGTAACATTAGTCTATTTTATGGCAGATTTGTCCCCTAAATGTATAATATATTATTATAAAAGATATTAAGGGACCGATTCTGCCGCCTAACAAGCAAATGTTATGAAAGGCTATGTTACGCTTCAATTTCCATACATTATGCTACTGAATCATACTGAATACTGTCAAAATGTTGTGTATTTGCTGTGCATTCAGGCGTTTTACACATACTGTAACATCACTCATATGTTATGAACCTGAGTCAGAAAGACCCTGTTATTATGTTGTTTTCTATCTGACATCGTGTGAAAATCGCCTGATTGCACAGCAACCACAATGTTTTTGTCAATATTTAGAACAAATTTGTATGGAAAGTTCTTCATAACGTAGCCTTGCCATAACATTGATCTGTTATGCGGCAGAATCGGTCCATAAATTAAGATATCTTTGGGCCCTTTTTTAGATACTAAATATTTTAATCATGAGCTTTTGCTTTTTATTATTATTATTACGCATATTATTAGATATGTGTGAAAGTCTGTCGTGAGATTAATATAATTATCAAATGTTTATTTAAAAGGCATAAGTAACGCACATTGAATTAAAATTTTGTAGGATATTTTTAAGGCACTTTTTTCTGTAAACTAGAATTGTTAGTGCAATGCTATGTTATGGTTCTATCTTCGTATGAATTGGTAGTGAAAATTGTAAAAAGCTATGGGTTTATATTATAGATTATTTATCTTTATTATGAACGTTTTATACATAAAACCTAACTTCACGTATGTGTTATCAAGGACACATCAGAACGAGACACTTATGATAAAATTGTTATTTGACGTTTGGTCGTTTTGTAGGTTAGATTTTATATGTGAAACGCCTGATCGCACAACAAATACATAAATTTTTGATAGTTTTCACTACCAATTTATACGAAGATAGGACCGTACCATAGCGGTCTATTAACATTTTTATTTCATCGGAGAATCGGCCCATATATTTTAATCATCTGCTTCTGTGGTTTCTATCAATTAGGAGCGTAATTTCTGGTGTCTATGAAGGTCTAAGGTGAGGAAATATAATTATTAAATATTTGTATAAAAGGTATTAACCTTTAACGAACGAGCGCATTACCTAAAATTATGCCCAGTAGGTCGACGGATTTTTAAGAAATTATGGGTATAATTTCTAAAGCGAGAGAATTTGCATAAATAATATCGCTTTATTGGATTCGAACGGATTGAAATTTGTCTTGAATTTGCTTGTTGACCAATATTTAAATTTAGTTTCAAACTGCATTGTGCTCAAATTAAAAATCACAGAAAGAAGAGTCCAAAATTCTTCTTGCTATGGCGACACTTTTTCATTAAGTGTTAAATTCGTATTGAATTAAAGTTTTCGTGTTTTTCACAATATATTATTTAAGTGAAAACAGGGCAACCAGCAACCAAACAATTTTAAAATATAACTAAAATTCCCAAAAATAGGCATTATATTTATCAACGATCGTGATACTTCTTAACGACATTCAATTCAATTCATGTCTTTTAACCCAGAACTATTTAGTTTCCAATTATCTATGAAAATGAGTATATATTAAATGCTTTAGTCATAAACGATCATCCCGCACGTGTCATTTTAAATTTTATCAATGGTCGATCAGATACATGCGGAATATATGTTCATCTTGAAAAAAAAAACTCATAATGTTTACTACTGATAAATAAACGGAGTTTAATTAAAATAATATTTTCTATATGCACATCACAAACACAAATACAGACTAGATTTGCATTATCGCGTGCCAATTCTACAACCGCTCTCGTCATGATATTGAAATATATTCTTTCTTCTAGTTTATAATTGCGATAACCACTCTTGAGCGATTATGGTAATAACGGAAATATTACAACCTTAACCTAAATTTAATGATGAAAATGTTCTGTAAAGATTGCATATTTCCTACCTGATTTTAACCAAATCCATAATTTGAATATGTAACTCCACAATAAGATAACTCTTGCGAATCCATCGATGTATTGGATGTCCGGACACCAAGCCATCCATTTGGTTTTAGGATTCTGTGAAGTAGAAAAAAATAAATTTAAAATACAGCTGGTTTGAGTTTTAGTACTAAAAATATTACGAAAAATACTTTATTTTACATCGGAATAATTGCGAGCAAGTTGTTGTTTTTAAAAAATAAAATTATAGAGCTGTAACTGATATGAGCTTGAAAGCATTTCTGGTGTTTCAATTTTGTAAAGAATATTTTAATATTAATTTAATATTGATCGATTTTTAAGGATTTTCGGACACCTTCTCCACACTTTGTGATACTTGCTAATATTTAAAATTAACCTCCCCTCCCCTCCCCAATATGTTTAGTACCTAGAAAAAATGATTTTTTTAAATTTTTTTTTAATGCAGGTAAAAAAAATACACGTGTTCTTACTAGACCCCACCTTCCGCGTGATATTTTGTGATTTTTCGTCAAAACCCTACCCATCCTCTTAAGCCTCAAGTGATTAATGAATACACCCTAAATCTAAATACTAAAAAAATCTAAATACCAAAATTGATAGTTTCATAAAACACAAATTATTAAATAATATGTGTATTATATATACATATAAATATTATTCATAAAAAATAAGAAAATCCTGAAATATTTAAACAATATTTAATAAATCTATATATTTCATAATTTATAAATAGATTTCAGGGACATAGTATAAGAAACGGTATAGAATATATAAAATCTGTTCAAATAAATAAAAACTAGTTTTCTGCAATTTAAGAAAAATAAATCGAATGGAATATTTACTATTTATACAGAACCCTCAGTGCACGTGCCACATGTTCACTTTGTATTTTTCGGTATTTTTGAAGGTTAAACGCGACAATTCTTTATGTAAATTTAGCTTATTCTAATTTGTTGATGATTTTTATCGATATCTCAAACATACATGAATATAATACGTTATAAACATATACACACAATCATAAGCTAAGATTTTTCAGATACTTTTATTACGGATTATATAATTATCTCTATTATATTTTAATCTTATATAAAAAGCAATCAGAACCTTAATGTTCTATGAATTGTTGGGCTGAAACTCCTTACGTCGCATTTTTAGGTGGTCCCTCAGCGGTTGATCCATCCATATTTGATGATTTTATTATTAGAATTTGTCTAATAGGGCTGACTCATTATTCAATTTGATGCAAAAAATGCCCAGGAAGGGCATTTTTACTTGGAAACAAATTTAAGATCTATATTCTCAAGTGAAAATTGATATTAGCACTGCTCGATATCGGGGTTGTTGTTGACGCGAATTGAACCCACGAATTCGATTTTTGATTTATTAGAAAACTATCCGGAAAAAAAAAACAAGTAAAACTTCAGGACTGAAAATAAAGACTTTGACAGTGAATATTTGTCCGACTTTTCTACTGATAGAAGATTAATGTAAAATGAAATTATTAATGTGGTCATGGTATTATTCTGGCGAAACTTTTGGCAAGTGAGTTTGGGTGATCCTCGAGGCTAGACTTTTACTCTTTCTGAAAGAGTTAGCATTTCATTAGTACTGTGCTGATGGAACTTTTATTCATCAACCAATTTGGAACATATTTTCGGAATTTCAACATTTCTTTTGACATATTTGCATTTCCAAAACGTTTGATTTGTATGTGATTCCCAGTCCCACAGTTGTATGCCGTATGTCCAAATTGAGTTAATAATGATTAAAATTAGTGGTGTATGGAATCCTGTCTTAAGGCAAATTGCTGAAACTTCCCCAACCAAAAATTAAGTATTTCAAAAAAGATTTTTTTTAAACATTAAAAAATTATCATTTTTGAAAAAAGACGTTTTAAAAAAATATTCTTTTTTATATTTTGTAAATTTTGAACTTTTTTTAAAGCAACCGCGCTGGTTTAGCTGCATAGAGACGAAGAAATATCGAAGCGCGTAAGCGCCGCGTCGCAACCTACCGGACATACGATGTTATGGAATCCATAGAAATGTGAACAAAATTTATACGTATTATTATAATTTGCATAAAAGTTCTGATAATTTGATGTGCATATGTCTAATGATCATTTTTGACCGCCAAATGGCATTTTTTTTAAATTTTTGTACTAGATCTCCGAAACCGCTAGACCTGCTTTCCCAAAAATCAGTTTTTCATCTTGTTAATACAAGTAAAATGATTTTTTGAATTAATAAACCGGACGTTCAATTCTCTTAAAAACTAGTTACCGAGACCCTAGTTACCGTTTTTGGCACTTTTTGCTCCGTATCCTCGAAATGGCTAGACCTGCCTTTGTCAAAAAACTTATCAGAAGGGCTTCTTATCAATAGAAATCAAATGTTTTTTGAAATATTGAAATCGGTTCAACCGTGTTTCCAAAATCGTCGACGAAAATTTGTATTCGAACACACACACACACATCCATTTTTGCTAAGGTATGCCAAAATGTTCAGACACCTCTGAAACGTGAAGATATATAAAAATTCTCATTATCGATTTTTTTTTGCGATTTCTATAACTTAGCCTACGGGAAGTTAATAAATAAATCATTAAAATTTGAAAAATCGAGTTTTTTTTATTGATGTAATGCAGTAGACTATGTTAATAAATATGACAACATCACTCACAAGTGTGTGAATTCCTACATTTTTTGATTAAAATGAATTACTATAGCGGGTTAGCACGGGTTAGTTTTTTGTATGGGATAATTCTTTGCATTCTACTTGTACAAGTAAAAGATTGTAGACTTGTAATTCAAAATCTATTCCTATTGGATTCATTTTAATCTCGATTGCTTTAAACATCCTAAAATCTTCCATAACAATAAATGCATAAAATATTTTCATTATCATCGAAGAGCGATTTGATGATCGCATTCAAGCATTAAGTTTCTATATGATCCATAATAATCTTTGATAATAGAACAAACGGTGCGTCATGAAGCGTGTGTGTTCTGACATGAAATGACAAATCGCCATGATTGTGCAAAATGCATATATATGATGAAAAACAAAATGCAACAAAATGCAAAACTATTGGAACGTGTTTATTGAGATATATATGTCAAGATGTCAGTAATTGAAAAACTCTCATGCGAGCGATATGGGGCCATGCTAGGAATTTCTTGTTTGACCTATTGTAAGGCTGCGGGCGCATGCCAAGGGTTAAACGACCGACAGAAATTGAAAAATTATGTAGTTGTATGGCCACCAGAAGTAAAGCGTTAGTATAAAATTTGATCGAGGGCCTTATAATCAAGTGAACATATTTTTAACTTTCCGTAGGGTAAGTTATTGTAATCGTCCAAAAATCGAAATTGAATTTTTTCACATTTCTTCACGTTTTGAAGGTTTCTGAACATTTCGGCATACCTCAGAAAAAAAGGATGTGTGTATGTGTATGTATGTTTTTATATAATTTTTCGTGCACGTTTTCGGGCGCACGAATCAATCGATTTGAATGGTTCAAAAAACGTTCGATTTCTATTGATAGGGAGATGTGCTGATTAGTTTTTGGCAAAGGCAGGTCCAGCCGTTTCGGAGATACGGAGCAAAGAGTGCAGAAAATAGAAATCGAGTTTTTGAGAGAACAGAGCATCCGATTTGAATGACCCAAAAAGCATTCAATTCGTAATGACAGAGAGAAGTGGTGATCAGTTTTTGGCAAAGACATGTCCAGCCGTTTCGGAGATGCCGAGCATTCGGCGTGCAAAAAATGGCAGTTTTTGAGACAAATAAGCATCCGATTTGAATGCTTCAAAAAACTTTCTGCTTTGTGGCGGACGTAGCTCAGAGGTAGCATGTCCGACTCACATGCCGGAGATCAATGGTTCGACTCCTGGCGCTTTCAAATAATTGTTAATTTGTAGAATACAAGAAAAAAAAATTGAAGTAAATAGGAAAAGAAGAAGTTTAGAATATGAGAAGAACATATTGAGAAACAAGAAGAAGAATGAAAATTGGATGGAAGATTAGGATTTAAGAAGAGATAGTATATATATGATGAATGTGTAAGAAATATATATGTAAGAATTGTATAGAATATGATGAAGAATAAAATGAATAATGTATGTGGCTAAAAATGCTGTAAAGCGGAGGCCAATAAAATTAAAAAAAAAAAAAAAAAAAAAAAACTTTCTGCTTGTGTTGACGGAACGATTGCTTTTGGATTTTTTTTAAATTTTATTCTCTTTAATTTCCAAAAAAATTTTTTTGTTGAATATCGAAAATAAATTGAATTTTAATTTTTTTTAGCTCTAGTTCTGAAGCTCACTAATATACCTAACATAAATAATTTGAACTTTGCAATTCAGTTTATATAATTCTTATAAATATTAGACATTGACCATCATTTTAAAAACGATCATAATTTTTTTACAATTCTAAAGGTCACAGGGACCTGGAAATTAAAACTGTAAATGAAATTATGAAGACCCGGAGCTGTTCTTATCACAACAAAATCGATGATCATTCGAACGCTGAAATACAAATTATCAACAAAATGGTTCAAACAAGAAGACTCAAGAAGAAATGGCCAAAGGACCTGCAATATTAAATTATATACAGACAGCTATAGAATAATTCTAGCAGAGGATCTCTTCAATGGAGGAGACCTCTAAACGCCAAATATAATTTATCACATAGGCTAATAGAAACTTTGTCTTCTGATTGTCTATTAAATAATAAATAAAAAAAAAAAAAAATCTAAAGGTATTAGCTAATTATGTAACCAAAGTCAATTGCAAATTTTGTGAAAATATTTTTTACAAAGATTTTATTGTATATAACCTTGATATGGTATTTCTGAAAAAATATTTTTCAACAGAGGTCAGATAAATAAATCAATTTAATTTGTCCTGTGAAATTGCTTTTTTAACTTAATTTACTGTTTTATTTACTATTTCTTATTGTTCACAACTTTCCCAATGTAAGGTTTTATCTGGTCTTTTTAAATCCAACTGAGAATATAAATGATTTAAAATGTTATTCACTATGCTTAAAAAACAATAGGCCATTTCATAATTTGACGAATTTTGAATAAATTAGTAGTGCTCAATTTTCCAGTTCATAGCAATCATGGATTTCTATTCGGATTACAAATGTATTCGGAATCACGATCAAATAATTTAATGGAGTCGAATTTATGCCAGGATGAACAATTCTGTATTTATCTATTATATATGTATATATATATATATATATATATATATATATATATATTTCTGACTAAAAATATACACATGCCTAAATAAATTATAAACATATTATTTCAAAACATATTATTTTAATGGCCGGTGTTACATTTGAATATTGGAATAATTGAAATTGGTCAGTTATTTATGGAAAGAATATATACTCGTATAATTCAGCATTTTTGCACCATTAATTATGTATTTGACCACAATCTGGGATAACCCAGATGCAAATCTTTCGCGTGCCTCTATTATAAACATCGTCTTATTATTAATATACACAAACAAATGTGTTTCCTACATATATATGAATTATTCAAGTTTTTATTGTTGAAGAGATAAAACGGATTGACGCAATACGATAAATGGCTTTTGTTTTGTTGCAATTAGTACGATCGCAACGAACGATTTATTGCCTATAACGTGCCTCTACAAATGCTTTATCAATACATTTTTAATATTGAGAAAGGCCAATAATGAAATTTAGCGTATTTGTAAATAATGTACAAATTGCATACTGCGTATATTACATTGTTTGAAAAGTGATTACTTTATTTTCTTCACATTCATGGGGCGATTCTGTCGTAAAATAGGCCAATGTTATGGCAAGGCTATGTTACGTTTCAGTTTTCATGCAAAATTGTACTAAATACTGTCAAAATGCCATGTATTTGCTGCGCGATCAGGCGTTTTACACATAAAATGGAACTTCACTCATATGTTATTGAACCATGTCAGAAAGATGCAGTTATGATAACATCGTTTTTTTCAACACATGGTTTTTGACAGTATTTAGTACGATTTTGTATGAAAACTGCTACATAACACAACCTTGTCATAATTGGCTTATTTTACAACAGAATCGGTCCGTAATATGTTTTATGGCGTAACGGTTAAGCGCAATGCCTCGTGTGAACGGGGTCGTAAGTTTTGCTGTGCTCGCTCTAGATGGTCTGATATCATGCGGTAGTGATATCAATTTTTACTTGAAAATATAGATTAAAAATATGTTCTTAATTAAGAATAGGTACCCATTTCGGGTACTGCGGTGTGAAATGGCAATAGGAAATGTCTCACAATATTCTTCCTTGAATCGAGCTGGAGTTTATCTTAGCTAACGGACCTACCCTAGGTCACTTTTTTACATTTTCTTATATATTACAATGTTGGGAGCTGATATAGCAAAAAAATTGTGTGAAAATGTTAAATTATTTTCTAAAATTCAGGTTTCTGTTGCTGGTCTCCGAAAAATCCAACTTTATGATTTTCTCGACGTTTAATACTATTCTGAATCGTTTGAGACCTTTACTAAAAAAATTATGTGTGCGTGTGTAATTTTTGAACTTTTGTCGACGTTTTCTCGAAAACATTTGCACCGATTCAAAAAAATAAATACCATTTTATATAAATGAGAATTTGATTAGTTTCTCGACGTTGGCCGAACCGTTTCCTTAGCAGATTAGTGCCAATTTTTTTGTCTACATTTTCAGAAAAATTACCGATTTTAAAAATTCAAAATTAATTCGACTTGGGAATAGTTTTTGCTGAAGATTGACCGGGCCATTTCTACGCAATTATTTTTTTCATGATTTTGATGAAACTTTGCCCTATAGTTTTTAATCTGAACTACCCTCTTAAAATATTATAAGCCTACTAAAAATGGTTTAATTATAAAAATTAATCAAAATTTAAAATTCTGGGTCAAAAGTTTAAAATTTTTTCATAACAATTTTAAAAGTTGCTAAATCTGAATTCTTATTTCCACTTCTACTTTTCTTGAGGGTATTTACCACTTGCAACTAGTTCAATTTGATTTTCAAATATCTAGTTCATATTTAGTACACTTTAAATATATTTTTCAAGGAATTGACCTATAATAACTGCGATTAATAAATATTTTAAGAATGTGACAAATATTTTTCATCAGCAAGTATTATAATCCACCATAAATTATATCAATTGCAATAATGTATGAAATCTTATAATATATTTTAAATCGCGAAATAAAATTTCATTATTTTCCATCAATTTAACGAAAGAAGAAACGCGAACACTTTAAATGTAAACAAATAAGATTATCTGGATTATTTTCATAACAAATCTGAACAATGAGTCAATTTTTACTATATTTATTTATATAAAAGTTCGTTGTGTCATAAACATCTCGGAAATTATCGCATCACAACGTCGATAATTAAAAACAATAATAATTATCTACACATTGTAAAGAGTTGTTTAACGTGATCATTATTATTTGTAGTAGTTTTTTTAAATCAATTGTTCAGTTTTATCCGCATTCGTGCAGGTTATTTATGGTAGGTTATATTGTAAAAAAATTGTATTTTCCCAAAATTAAGTTTGTCCAATGTTACTTATGTTCTCTACAAGGTCTTTGAAACTTGTTCCTGATTTTACGGAATAAAACCCATGGAATTAAAATGAATGATTTGTTAAAATTGGAATAATTATTTTTTTCAACCACGTGTTCTACGAGCTATGTTTGCTACCGTATACCTAGTATTTTTTTTTTCTTTTTTTTGAGAGGGCAACCCAGCGGTTAAGCACTCTTTTTTATATGTGTTAGATATATTATATTAGATGTACTATATATATGTATATCTGATAGTTTTGGCTTTTATATGTTGCCGCAATGCCCTCGGAAGACGATCTTCACTTTAAATTATTTTTTAGAACTTTAACCTCATGTGCAAATTCGATATCATACTGCCTTTTATCGAGCTGGCAGAGGTTGGAATCGAACCCGAGACTAGTGTGTGCTATTTTGCGTTCTTAACCATTACATCTAATATTTTTAGGGCAAATACACTATTGGTTTGATTCTTTTACAGTAATTGTTTGTAACTTTTAATATTACAATACGTCTATATTTAAGATTTCCGTATATTTGTTACATACAATATGTTCATTACGTCATTTATATTGTAATTCATATGCATTTGAAATTAATTAATTTTAACTAATTTTAATTTTAATTGAACGGTATTGCATTTTCTTGAATCTTGAAATCGATTTTCTTGAATCTTGAGATTGATTTAGCTGCAACCACAAATTTTACGGCGATGCTTTTCTTTTAAACTATATGAGAAGTTGACAAATATCCAATATAATTTTTATTTTAGAAAAAATGTTTTTATTTATCAAAGACATTATATATATATATATATATATATATATATATATATATGATATGTATATGTGTATAAATACTCTTTTGCCACACCAAACGTGTATTATATCAATAGTTTCGATTAGATATTGTTGTTCATAATATTTGAATCGTTTTATAGAAAAAGAAAGTTATTAACTCACCTGCAAAGCCTCTTGTTTATTAATTGCTGATGGATAATATAATCTGAAGAAACAACCATCACGAGAGTAATCCGTCATAACATCTATACAACCCGGAAGATACGGCCCTAGATATAATAAATATATTATTAAATATTTCATTTATATATATATATATATATATACATATATATATACATATATATATGTATATATATATATATATTAAATTTTTAGATTAATTGTTTCTCAAATATATAATGAATACAAACACTATAAAAATGAGGGAGACTGGGCACGGTAGTCATAACAGCTAAACTGATTTTGAGATAGGGTCTAAAGGGAGAAAGATGAAGTATGTTTAATTGAATAAGTTTCCAATATTGCATGGAGTCAGCGTCCAACATTAACATGGTATGTAGACCGCATTGCTTTTAAAAAGTCATAAGTAAGTTTTTTGTTCGATTTCTATTAATAATGACTGTTATTTGTATACAGATAGATTACTTTATTTTTACTATAAGTTGAGTATGAGTAGTTAATGACCAGGAATAAATTTTTGCGAAGATAATTTAGTTCGATCATAATAGTAGAAGAGCCAGTGAACTATTTGACTAACCTGTTTTCTCAGAGCTAGAATTTTTTTAATGATATTTTATTATCGATCCATTAAGAAAGTACCATTCTAGCAGTCATTCCGCGATTGCGTCATCATCCCCTCAAATTGTGAAAATGTCAAAAAAAAAAATTCATAACTTGCTCCTACAAGGCTCAAATTTTGAGGGTGTATTCTTTTAACTGTTCAGAAAGCATATGTAAAAAAGCCAGCCCATTCTGACGGTTGCAAAGGTCTGCCAGTCAAGTACATAATAGTCTCGACGCGCAAGGGTCTGGGCGCATTGCCATATATAATCGACTAACACCCTTGTATTTAAATAATTCATAGGCCATTTTGAAGGTCTTTTTGAAAACATCCGATATACCATACTTCAACTTTGTATCTCACATTATGGCCGAGATATCATTGAAAATATGCCAAAGATATCAAAAAAGAAATTACGTGATTCTACTCATATTGGCTTAGACCTTTATTATTAGCTAAAAAGGATAAAATAATTTTTCAATTAATGTTTTCGGATAGTGCGTGATGATTTGTCTCCAAAAGTGTGCATTAGGTACGGTTGTGATAAATTTTGTGGGTAGAAATAAATCTAATCTAACTTATATAAAATATGAAATAGAAAGAGAAAAAAAAATTCAATACAAAAAAGTTTCTACTAAGATTTCTAGTTAACTTTATTTAAAAAATAATGGTTTGTTATAGGTTGTATTGTGTTACGTATCTTTGGCAATAAAAGTCTATATAAACCATTTTGATGTGTATAGTCCTGGGGGGTGACGGTTGTGACACTCGCCCTTTTCTTGAATGATTTTGATTTTATGACTAATCCATTCTATTTAAGAGCAATATTTCAGTATTTCCACGTAGACAAATGTTTAAATTATCATATAATTTTTCTCACTGCTAACTGGTAAATTAATAAAATTATTTGCTAATTAATAAAAAAGAAGTGGCACAACCGTACCCAGTCTCCCCTACTAAATGTTAAGAGCCTCTTAACATATAGCACATACATAATTTATGTAATATCTACAAAAAAATCTAATCTATCAATAACACAATTAATTCCAATCTCTACATTTTTTTATAACTGAATGCTCAATTAACTTTTCATTTGCATTCATTACCGGAACGTGTTTCCATTTTTCAAAGTCATTTTTGCTAGATTGCATAGCAATTATCGCCGATGACAATATCGAATGCAGAACAGTTAATAGAAAACATTGTTATTTACAATTGGATCGTGAAAAAAAACACTAAAAATCGTGTGATAATAAAAGTTCCAATAACCGTTCAGGAAATTTTTATTAACTTTGTATGGATCGATTTCATCAAATGGTTCAATTAACTTTAACTTTCACAAGCAAATTATAGTAAAAGTATATATATCATACAGAAATTTTGTTCAATGATGTGGCTAATAGAAATTGTAAAAGTATAGATAATTATTATAAAATTATGTATTTATCATATTTAAATAAACGATTTTTTAAAAGGGTATATTGAAAACATGGTAGCATGTATTACTAAATTGTGAATTGAATTTATTATAAAAAACAAAACAAAAAATAATAAATAGAATCAAATAGAATCGTAAAATTCCCATACTATTATTTATTAGAAAAAATTATTGACAATTGATATCTATGTAATAACGATAATCTGAAGAAAATTATTTAAAAAGTGGATCATTCGTTCTTAGCAGAAACTAACTAAATAAAGTACAAAGAATAAAATAATTATTTTTTATAACTTCAGTTTACACTTGTTTTATATTCAATTTAATTATTTTAATTTTTCTATAATATTTAAAAAAAAATTGTTACCAAATAAATTTTAAGATTTTTTTTTTAAAAAATAGTTCATCAATGTCTGCACTATAGTAATATTACATATTGAGTATTATCAATAGCTGAGATTAAAATTTTTGATATTTCTATTTTATTATTTTTATCAATTTCACAAATGGCATCAGTAGTTTATATAATTATATTTATGATTATTTTAAAGACTTCAATTTCACTAAAAAAAAAATTAAAACTGCTGTTAGCCTTTATATAATTTCACAATTTGAACGAATTGTTAGTATCCTTTTAATATTAACTATGAATAAGCTTGACAAGAGCCTGAAATAATATCTATTATTATTGATTACGGCTTGCTTATGAATAAATAAATAAATAAATAAATAAATATATTTAGACCTGTTATGAAATGAAATTGAATCTTTTCTTCATATTAAAGATTTTTATGATTTATAAATAAACAGACGCATCGAAAAAAAAATTCTCTATCTGGTTTGAAATGATTGCAATCGGAAATTGACACGAATATAAGTGCTTTAAAGTTTTATTTCTTTACAACTTTAGTATCTAATCAACAATCAATCAACAATCTTTTTATTCGTGATATTTTTAACTTCCCGTAGGGTAAGTTATAGTAATCGCAAAAAAATCGAAAATGAAAATTTTTATATATCTTTACGTTTCAGAGGTTTCTGAACATTTTGGCATACCTTAGAAAAAATGGATGTATGTGTGTGTGTGTGTGTGTATGTATGTATGTATGTATGTGCGTGTGTGTATGTATGTGCGGATACAAATTTTCGTCGACGATTTCGGGAACACGGATCAACCGATTTGAATAATTCAAAAAGCATTCGATTCGTATGGATAAGGAGACGTGCTGATTAGTTTTTGGCAAAGGCAGGTCCAGCCGTTCCAAAGATACGGGGCAAAAAGTGCCGAAAACGGTAACTCAGTTTTTAAGAGAACGGAGCGTCCGATTTTAATAATTCAAAAAACATTTTACTTGTATTGACAAGATGAAGAATTGATCAAATTTTCATGAAGGCAGGTCTAGCGGTTTCGGAGATCTAATGATAAAAGTAAAAAAAAATGCCATTTGGCGGTCAAAAATGATCATTAGACATATGCACATCAAATTATCAGATATTTTATAAAGATTTTAACAATAAGTATAATTTTTTTTTACATTTTTATGGGTTCCGTACCAATGCTTATCCGTTAGACGGCGGCGCGGCAGTTGCGCGCTTTGACATTTTGTCTCTATGCAGATTAAGCAGTACGATTGCTTTGAAAAACAGTTCAGAATTTCCAAAGTATGTCAAAATCAAAAAAACATTTTTTTTTTCAAAAAAATTTTGTTTTCAAAAAAAAAATTTTTTTTCAAAAAAAGTAATTTTTTGTCAAATTTATAGTTTCTCTCTAATTTTTTCGAAGTAAAATTTTTTCAAAAATGTTATTCGTTTTTAAAAAAATAATTGTTGGTACGGGAAGTTCCAGCAATTTGCCTTAAGGCACGATGCCTTAATTGCCTTAAGACAGAATTCCACTTACAGCTAGTTTATAAATATATCGAATGACAATTAAAACAAATATATTTTATAAACCTTTGGGACATCATTTTGATCCCCATTTTATATTAGGCATCAATGGTGGCATTGTAGATGATCTACAGTGAGATACTTCTACTTCCTTAAACGAGATCTATTATTTGGACGACTCAATCTCTATAAACAATTGGTTTGTAAATGCTTTCACAATTACATAAATCGCATCATAAACAATTTTGCATAATTCTTATGAATATTTCCAATGCTAAATTTCTCGTCGTATTATATCAAATGAGAGTGAAAACGGTTTGTTTACATCAAACAAATCGCAGCTGATCCATATCATAAACTGTCAATTGAAAAACGAAGTCGTAATTAACGATAATTGATATGGTTCACATATCAAGTGCATTAACTTTTCATTATAATTTGCTTAGAATTAATATTTTGTGAAATCACGCAAATATTTAGATTTCTTTATTATAAAGTACCCTGTAATGAATCTTCTGCGCGTCTCTCTTGAGATTTTTATACTAATATTTACATTTTTTATCACCAAAATTAAGCAAAACATACAAATTTTCCACTGTAAAATGATTTTTCTGATTAGATCGTATCATATGATCTTTTATAGAGTTGAAAATAATAAACTCACCATAATCACTTTTTTCTGAAGTAAAATTTTATAATAACATTTATGAGCAAAATTGAAAAGGCGATATGATCAAAATTTTGACTTAAAATTGGATATGCTCAAACAACACAAGGCATTTTACTGATTTTACTGACTTATTAATTTTGTCACAATTTAGATAAAAATTTTAGTTATGATATAAAATCAATAAGAATTTCATTATACTGATGTACAAAATTTTGACTGCAATATTATTAGCTATGTTCAAAGAGTATAAAGAACACAATATAGATTAGATGTGAATTGAAATCATTACTAAATCAAATCTTATCTTCAGTATTTTTCTCTTGACTGTATATTTCATTTTATTTATTAATCAAAAAGAATATTAAAAATATAAATTTATATTGTATATGAATACTGTCAATTTCTTAACTTTCGTAATTTTGGATCGAATGAGACCAAATTTGGAAAAAGTATGTGTGTGTATGTGAGCAGATTTTTGACCTCTCGCTGACGTTTTGTAAAAAAACGGCTGGACCGATTTCGAAAATTCATTCGATGTAACTCGATAAGGATTAGCGTTGGTCAGTTTTGCGCGACGATCAGCAAAGCCGTTTATTTGTAATAAGCACAAATGTGTAAAAATCTTAAATCGATTTTAAAAATTCAAAAACTGTTAAAAACATTGGTTGGGAATCGCGTTGATTAGTTTTTGGCAAAGATCAGCCAGGGGGCCGTTTTCCTTCTAAATTAAATATTGAGTTTTTTTTAACGATTTTGACGAAACTTTGTGTGAAGATAGATAGAAATAACATACTAAAATCTTATAGGCCTACGATAAGAATTATGAAAATTCATCAAAGAACTTCTTAGCGCGCTTAAGCGATTCTAATCAGAATCTTTCCTATCGTGCAAATGTACGCCTTGTGTTTTATAGGTAGCTACTGATTACAGTTTAATAAAGATACATACATAAATGTACTTAAATAAATATATTTTTAATATATAATTACATATATTATAAGTATGTTTGAAAGAGATCAATTGATTATTTCTTACTGAAAACGAAAATTTTATTTTCCACATTTCTTGTTGACTAAGTTGGTTATGTATACGTATCAGGAAGTTGGTGCAACTTGCTTTAAGGCAAAATGCTAATTTCAGCTAGATTTATTCATCAATTTAAAAAAAAAACTAGTTGTGTATGGCATCGTGCCTTAAGGCAAATTGCTGGAACTTCCCGTACCGTAACGAAATATTCGAGGAGTAATAAATGTTACCAAATAGATTATAAATACTGTAACATTGCCTAATATTCATAACAATTATATAAACTGAATTGCAAAGTTAAAATTATTTATTTAAAGTATATAAGTTAGCTTAGGGCAAGAATTAAAATTAAAATCTGAATTATTTTCAATATACAAAAAAAAAATAGAAATAATTTTAGGTTTTCAAAAACAATTATTTTGCCAAAACAAGAAGAATTTTTTTTGAATCATTCAAATCGGTTGCTTAACTGTATCAAAAACTGCAATTTTTTGCACAATTAGCTCGGTATCTCTAAAACGACTGGACCTGCCTTTGCCAAAAACGAATCAGCAAATCTCCCCATCAATAGGAATCGAATGTTTTTTGAACCATACAAATCGGTTGGAACGTGCGCCGGAAACACAAAATAAACACACACACATCCATTTTTTCAGGTATGCAAAAATGTTCAGAAGATATTCAAAAATTTTCATTTTCGATTTTCGGCCCATTACTATAACTACCCTACAGGAAGATAATTAGTGATATATTTTTTTTCTAAAAATGTAATTTCATTAAATTCAGACATAAGCCTATATTGTGACATTGCTCTTGCTCTATAACTGCTTTCCAAAAAATAACAACCACTCTAAATTTGTAGGTTATAACCATGTAGATTAATAGTAATAACGTAAATTTGAACTATATAAGTTCATAGGTGAACTTTTTTATACCACTTGAACTTGCACTGAACTCATCAATAAATCAATTGCATACTCACCATCTCCTGCAGGCAGATAAGTAGATCTCGTAAACCACATATCGTTGCACCAATATTTAAAACCAATCACTGCAATATAAATTAAAAAGTCCATAAACAACAATCCTTTTACAAATATCCTTTTATTCAACTGTGCTCTTGTTTTTGAAACTGTTCCGCAATATTCGATTCGTTCGCGCGTCCGTATCCTGTCATGAGTCGTTTGAATCTGAAATGCGAATCGGTTTCACTGCCAGTTGCTTTCAAGAACAACACTCCGTCGGAGTCGCTCGTGAAGTTGATCACACACTGACGATGAGTGGCTTAGACGATGCTTTCACCGTTCTTTCGAACGGTCCGAATCAACGGATGAGTAATTTACAGCCGCGGAGGAAATCTGAGGAGATGATGAAGCATATCTTGCACATACGCACACACGCATGTATATGGATCTATTAGGGTTTAAACAAAAACCGACTTTTTGGGAAACCGGTTTTCGAATAGGATTTTACCCAAAACCGGTTTGGAGTTTTCAGTAAAAATATTTGCTTGAATAATTCGAACAAAAAATTGAACAGAGTGGTTAAAAACAGTTTTTAACTGTAATTATATGCTATTTAATATTATTGATAATTTCATTTGTTATGAGATTTAGTAGTTAAAACAATTAATTATCCGTTGTTAACTTTCTGAAGGGTAATTTATAGTAATCGCAAAAAAATCGGAAATTAAAATTTTTGCTTTACGTTTTAATACCTACTGAATATTTTAGCATATCTTCCAAAAATTGATGTATGTTCGTGTATTTGTGCGCGTGCGTATGTGTGTCATTTCAAGAGCACTTCGAGAGCACAAATTAACCGATTTGAATAATTCAAATAACATTCGATTCCTATTGACAAGGAGACGTGTTAATTAGTTCTTGACAAAGGCAGTGCAAAAATGACAAATCAGTTTTTAAAAGAACAGAGCGACCGATTTGAATGATTCGAAAAACATTTCACTTGTATTGACGAAATTAAGAATCGATTAAATTATTTTTTTTTAATTTAAAATTATCAAGAAAATTTAAAGCTTTAGAAAATGTTAAATTACGGTACGGAAAGTTCCAGCAAAATGCCTCAAGGCACGATGCAAATTGCCTCAAGGCACCACTAATTTATGCCTAAATTTTACATTGTAAGTGTGTAAATATTTCTATAAGAGTGATACGAAGGGCGGACGGCTATCGATTTCCAACAGTATTTTCATCAAACTGGTACATTTATCTACATTTGTCATTTTAATTTATTTTATTGTTGTTTATACATTGAAAACCGGTATTTTCAACTAATAACCGGTTTTCAAGTTTCATTTTTTTTCTGGGAAACCGGTTTTTGAAAACCTTCAAAGCTTCGTATCTATGTATCCAAAGTATTACCAATAACGGTTGTATCTTTATGAACCATTCCATCTTAATTATTATCTTTTAGTTAATAATTTTATAAGTACATTTGTTACATTTTGATCTTATTATTTTAATAAATATGCTCTACTTGGTAACTAATAACTGAAGAAAAAATGATCAGACTAAATTCTCTATAGTTGTTCAGTAGTAGGTACGACTAAGGCTACACGTTGTACGACTAATATTTTACCTTTTCTGAACTGGAAAGTCACCTTTTTTTTCAAACGATTTTTTAATAAATTTTTCTTATTTGATTGAAATTTTGGTGACAGTATGTTTACTTTATAAAAATGTTTAAAAATTAAATTAAAAAAATACTCACTAAAAATTAATATATGTAGATAACTAAAAATTGCAATTGATCGCACTATTAATCACACGTTTAAAAAATAAATATCAAAAATATAAATTACGTATAGTGAATACATATAAAAAATATTTTAAATTTGATGTGCATATGCTAATTACTCCATTTTAGTCTTATTGTCGTACTATTTCTTCATAATTGCAAAATGGATTTGCATATCCAAACTCTGGTATAGTAACCACATTGCCAATATAATAACATAATTCAACATAACACATTCAACATTGGCACCTGCAAGAAATCATAATTTGCCAATTGGGCAACCTACGCGATAGCAGGGTGTCAGCCAGAATGCTCAAACTCTTCAAGGCACTCATATTTAGTAAACAATACATTATATTGTGAGTTCATTACATCGTCTGGTGTCATTTTGAACCCTAATTTACCAATAATCATTCCATGCAAAATTTGACATTCTTAAGCAATTTTTTTTCCAAATGTGTTCAGAACCGTCTAAAGTGGAGATCCGTCTGTTTAGTCCTTCTTGTAGAATATAAAACAGATATTGTCATAACATGTCGACTTTTATAATTGATCAGTTTTTTAATTCAGTTTCTTTTCAATAAATAAATTCCTACAGCACTCACAGTAAAATCGATTGTATTAAATTAAATCATGGATTGATCTGTTCTAAAAATAATTTATGAAAAAATTTAAGAAGTAATTTAGGAAGAAAATTTTCTAACAAACTGGTATAATTATATGACATTTACACCTTATTAAAATATTTAAAACGATTATTATTTAATGCAAGTTTATATATTTTTTCATAAAGGAGCATGTACTGGCCCTGAAACAGTTTTATCGACTCGAAATTTTTCATATCTTGGCCTTACGATACCAGACTTGATATATGTTGATAACATATTAATTATTTAATCAAATCTTATAAGCATTTATTATTATCATTGACATCGAAATTGATAATATACAAAGTATATTAACGTAATCGTATTTGATGTTGAGCTCAACACAATACAGATGAATTAAACATTTTATTATTATTAATTTGAGTATAAATTTTTAATTATTATAAAATTTTACCCAAGATCTAATATGTGATTTAAATCTTCTCCTTTGCGCAGTTTCATGATTATGATATTACGTTTTCATTCGACACCTCAAAAGATGCTATACCTATTCTATTCAATTTAGTTTCAATCAAAACCTGTTTCCGTATTATGGAAGCAGTGGTCGCTTTTTTATAATAGGAAATTTTAAATTTGTGAGCATCATTATTCAATCTAGATTATAAACAAGAATTAACAAGGAATTTTTAGATATATGATATTATTTTTAGTAGCCAAATTGACGTTAAATCATTAATTTTTTATAATAGATAAAACAGAAGATACAAAATAGGAAGTGTTTTGTTTCGACACGTGTGTTGTTTTCAAAGACCGATTAAAAAGAACTAGATAAATTCGATGTTTTTTTGCTATGAAAGTGTACAAATAAAAAATATAATTTTCCGTAATTATGTCTTCCACAAGTTAAGAACGTTGATTCGAAAATTCTGGCTTAGACTCGATCGATACCCACTTAATATCAGTCAGTAGTGATATCAGATTTTTACTTAGGGGGAAGTCCCCTAGTGGCAGACACCTAAAGTTATTTATAAATAAAACAAAAAATATTTTACGAAATGTTTATTAAATTATGATTTATGTTAGATAACAAAGTTCGAAATCAAACTAAATTAACAAAACCGCAATCTTTGCTAAAAATAATGAATACTATCAATCAAACTTTGGTATAAAAAATATGATTTTAAACAGTGGCACCTAGTACCGGACATTTCAAAATAATCTGCATTGATCACATATGTAGCCATATCCACACTCTGGAATGTCTGCACATGTGTGTTTGACGCATATTCTTAGATATTGCAATAAAAAATCACTATTCATCCACCCTTTTGGGTGGGCCACACCGATGCTCTCAGCTGGAGCATTCATCATAAGATTTTCTTTCTTTGACTAAGAAATACAAAAAATGGGGGTGTGTAATGACCCGTAGCACTCATACAGAAAAAAATTAAATAATTAAAATAAATTACGTCAACTCTCACAAGAAATATCAATATGCTTACTGTGCGGCGCTAAGGGACGACTTAGTGTCTGGTGCTAAGGGACAGGCATGTTCGTTCATTTGGTACCACCAAACTACTAAAATTGTTTAAAATATCTAATAATATTCTACCATTTTACGGATAACAATCAAGTACTACTTTTATCATTGAATGTCACTCAAATATAAATGCATAAATACACTAGAATTACTTCCATTGATATTTAGGTGACGCCGTGATTTTGCGCCTAAAACAGCAAAGGGTTGCTCCCGCCGTGGCCGTGTGCGCCACAGGTTTCACTTGTATTTTGATATAAAACGATTTATACTCGCTTAAATAATACGTGTTATATAGAGTGTCTAGTATTAGGTGCTGTCCGGCGTTACGGGACTTCCCCCTACTTATATATTTCAAATATGATAAATAAAAAAATATACACGTAAAAATACCCTTGGGCAGTGTTGGTGAGCTAAAAACTTATATGCACATTTTTTCGTTTCAAATTTTCTAGTTGAAATATATTTAAAAAAATATTAATATTGGCAATTCAAACATTTTTGAAAATCCGGGACAATCCGGGACAAAGCACCTAAAACCGGGTCAAATATTGCTTTTAGAAAAAGCCGAAACGCAAGGCGGAAAAGTGGGACTGTCCCGGCCAATCCGGGACGTATGGTCACCTTACTAAAATTCATTTTAAAATCGACTTTATTTTATATTGTACTAATTGAATATTCAAATGTTAATGGTGAAGATAAATATTTTCAATTTTCTGAAAGACCTCATCCAATGCCTTGTGAGATTTGTATCGCTGTGGCTTTGTGGCAAAAATCTACGCCTTCTCAAACGAAAATTCACATACAAATTACCGTAATTTTAATTTATCTTCTATAGATTTATCAATAGCAGAAAAAAACTCATCAACAAATTAGCATTCTAATAATATCTGAATCAAAACAATTACAGATCAATATTTGGTATCGGAAAGTAAATATTGCGACGTATTGTCTCTCGTCAGGAAGCACAGCGCGTGTCTCACAAACAGTTATTGCAAATATAATAATTCGTTATCTAAAATTCTTGTAGAGTTCTGTGAACAATGTATAAATGTATTTGGAGTATTAACAAATGATATTGCTAACGTCATGATAAATATTATTAATACGCCAATGACCATCTGACGTTGATATTGAAGGTCGCCTGGATCACATCGTTGTCAATCACAAATGAGAATGAAATTTTTCGTCAAAGGGAAAAAACGTTTTCTTTAGGATAGTATTCATAATGGAAGTGCGACGTTGTGCGCAGTTGATTTGTATTTAATTACATTTAGATCATTTAATGAGATGGATGAATAACATTGCGTTATCGATGCTTCAACAACGACTAGTATCGACTTTATGTATAGACAACCGATGTTATGAAAACCGTTATTTAATTGATACAAAATTATTAACAAATATATATATATATATATATATATATATATATATAACTTATAATATATATAATATATATATAACTTAAAAGGCCACCTTATGCTTCTTTATAAAAAAAATTACATTAACTTGAAATATTCATATATTGCTGTACTATACTTTTTATCACTGTTCGATCTATATCGAAATTGACAATTTTCACAATTTTTCACACTGCGTGTGTTTGTGTGCGTATCTATGCATGGATACAATTATTAGTCCACGTTTTTGGGAGCACGGATCAACTGATTTGGAATATTCAAAAAGCAATCGATGTCTAATGATAAGGAGACGTGCTGATTCGTTTTTGGTAAAAGCCGGTCCAGCCGTTTCGAAGATATGAAGCAAAGAGTGCAGAAAATGGAAATGTTTTTGAGAAAACACGGCATCCGATTTGAATGGTTCAGAAAGCATTCAATCTGAAATGATGGGGAGAAGTGATGTTTCGGAGTTACGGAGCAAAATATGCAAAAAAATGGCAGTTTTTGAGTGAATAAAAAACCCGATTTGAATTATTCAAAACACCTTTTGCTTGTATTAACGAAAAGATCGTTTATTTGGGAAAAACAAAAAAGAATATAATAAAAGCAATACCTGGCTGCTCTTGCCACCTTCATGCACAAAACACAGTATGTTTTAGCCACATATTTAACGTAGTCCTAAAAATGCAGCCAAAGTTTTGATAACTCTATTGATACCTTGTAAAAGAAAATGCAATTGTCGCTTCAAAGGTGCATCGCCCGTCATTAACAAATTTATGCCCAGAAATCCGGAACGTAGCAGCATACTATCATTTATCTGAACTCTTAGTGGATCTGAACTTGGATCATTTTCACAAACTCACAAACCAGATATACTACACGGCATACCATCTGATGAACCTTCTTCTTTGCTCCGGCAACAGTATTCAAATGCCAACCGACTACACCCTCTTGCGCTTTTCCTGGTTTCTTCAATTCTTCCAGTTCACCTAAAATTTTGGTCATAATAATTATGTTATTGGCATCGATGTCAAGATAATGTCATGCTCCTTTGGCATTAAAATAAGTGAAAAAGTGGAACTTGAAGATTTTGCTGTCGGCACTATTGAAATACATAGAAATTTGAAGCGCCTGGAAGAGTTTGAGCAAGCCTTGCTAATGCGTAGGTTGTACAATTAAAAAAATGATGATTTTCGTGAGGTGCCAATATTGCCGAATATGTTACTGACCAATGTGAGTACTGTACCAGAATTTGGAGATGTAACTGCTCCGAAAGTTTTTTGGACAACTCATGTTGCGTCATGGGAAGACGATACTATATTGCAGAAAATCCATTTCACAATTATGAAAAAAGGACCAGATTAAGAATAAAATTGAATAATTCATAGGAAAATTTAATATACAATAGAGTAATAAGGTAAAATATTAGTCGTACCACCTCTAGTCTTAGACGTACCTACTACTGAACTACTAGATAATTCAGTCAAATGGCTTTACTTTAGTTATTATTTACCAAGTAGGAAACGTGAAAACACAAATGAGATAGCTCAAATGGCCAACACTATTTATTGTCTCGAAGCTGTAATAATTAAAAAATATAAATGAAATGATGTAACCAATCGGAAATGCGACATGTTATTTGATTGGAATGTTGAAAAGAAATACAGATCAATAAAATATTAGCATAATTAATTTATTATTAATTTGTGAGAAACAATATCTTCATAAAAGAATTGCCTTATCATACTTTATTATAAGCAAACATGAATTTATATTATAAATAATATACACTAAGAATCACATTTTTGCACATATTCATTACAACAAATTGTGTATTTATTCATTGTGATAAATCGTTATAACAATATTTATAAATTAATAATACGTGGTTGTGTCATATTATGCATGCTGCTCCGAGTTGTTAAGGAATGTAGACTCGGAACTTACCACTATTTGAATATAATTTAACTATAACTTATTTAACACAAAAATTTAATTAATGTAAATATATTAATTGTACTAAGTTTAAAATAATGCGTGAATATAAAAAAGTTTTAGTTTTATGTTTTTATAAACCAATGTTTAAATTTTTATTAACATTTTGTCAAGCTTCAGATCAAATTTATATATATATATATATATATATATATATATATATATATATATTTGAATGTGTTCAATTTATATATGTACATGTCTTGCGTACCAATTCTTATTCAACATTTTATTAAAAAATCATAAGATAGGTCTTTTACTTAATATTGATGTAGAGTATAGTGTAATAATAAACTATAATTTTAAAAAAATCATATACAATATATATGTATATGTGTATATTTATGTATACATAAATTATGTGTTTGTATGTATGTATATTAGTTAACATTATTATATATATATGTGTATACATAAACAGTTAGTATTTATTCGAGTATATGTTAACTTCGAAAATAATTGCCAATAATGATAGCAATGATGTATGAAATTATGCACGATATTTTATTTATGTAAGAGGTTCTCAATTATCCAAAAAATCCAGTTTTATTTGAATCATTGATAGTCCCGTAATCTAAATATTTTGTCATAGCTTTCGTTAAGTAGTAATTAATTAGATATTTAGTAGTAGTATCTACATTACTAATATTATAATACATGAGGCCCCTTTTATAATATTCGATAGTACAGTATTAAAAGTCTTCATGAAAATGTAACAAATATAAAGATCATCATGCATTGATTAATGTTATTTGTTCCGAGAAAAAATAAATCCTACTTAATGCTATCAAAAGCCGTATGGATAAATCTTCTATTTTAGATTTTGATTCCACTATACAAAAATATAACCCTGAGAATGATTATTTCTAATTTTATAGTATACCATTATTTTTTATTATTAAACCGAATATTATATTTACAATGAATAAAAATAATATTCAACATATATATATATATATATATATATATTTATAAATTATTTTAAAGTAATCATTGTTTTAATTATAAATTATGAATATAAATGGACAAATAAAACTAACAATAAGTGTAATGAGCTATCTAAAATATAGGTTAATAAGATTTGGCTCAATTTTATTATCACACATGAATATAAATCGTATTAAGTACTTTCAAAGCCAATATATTAGTGAAATTCATCACATGGCTAGAATTATTAAAAGTACAACGGAATAATATAAATTATTTGTTCATCATTTATAAGGTACAAAGTAGAAGAGATTAAAACTCAAATACATTGTAGAAAAATAATTTGAATTTGGCGATGTTGATAAATGATATAGTCGTGTAGAAGTACCTAGCTAAGGCTTATAGGCTAAGATTAAGTTCGAACAAGTCTGAATATAATATTTTAGTAAGTACTATTTGGTAAATGAAATAATTAGTTAAAGCTAGAAGTGCATCGATCCACAATTGTTGATCAGGTATTAGTGATCATTAATACTTTGATTTTATGAAAGTTCATAGATGAATCAGTAGAAGCTTCATATAAATATTGTTCTAAATTAGATTTAACTTATTCAATAACATAACAGATGTGTTAGGTTTAAAAATTTGTTATGATAGATTACCAGCGCAGATGCATTGTCACCCAATATGAATTATCTTCATATGTAGATAAAACATAATAAAATTACATTTTCAGAAAATACATATGGCAAATAAGTAAAATATTTTCTATATATTCACAAATACAATAATTTTTCAGTTTATGTGTGCGTATATAGATTTTTTATAGTTATTAAGTCATATTATAATTCATGCTAGGTAACGTGACCCCTTAAAAATGCACATATGCTCGTTTACTATCAAAAATGTAGAAAATATGAATTTTGTTTAAGCAAATTATTGATGATCACATAAAACTTTTACATATTACCTTCACCACCAGATATAATAGATTTCCCAAGATTAATCTTGATGCCCATATATTCTTTCTTATGGTTTATACCTACTACTACAACAATTGTGAAGCTAATTACGTCCTTTAAGATAACCTTGCTCAAGTTTCAGATTAACCCGCTAATAAAGTGATCAAATCACTTTAGTATCGAATGAATAGAGATCATTATTGATTTGTCATACGGCATCGATTATTTTCTTCTCATCCTTGCTTGCTTCCTCTTCAGTTGCCGGATTCAATATAGTTTCACATTCCTTTGTGGAAGGCACTTTGCAATTAGGATAGTTCCAAGGTTGAATGTCAGCAGTTCCAAATATTTGGAAAAATATATATGTACAAATCGCTATCACAGAAGTAACGTAGAACACATGACGCCAGGTCTCCAGATTTTGCTATAAGGGAAGAAAGACATTTTTAATTCGGAGAATAATTAATTTTAAGCGAATTTTAATTTTAATTTAAAGAAAAAAATTATTTAGCCATTATCATGCTATTCCTTGAAGTTAAATAAAAAAAGTAGTTAAATAAATAAAAAATTTCATTTTCGATTTTTTTGCGTTGCTATAACTTGGCCTACGGGAAGTTAAAAATATTAGCGATTTATCATGCTCTATTCCTTGGAGTTAAATAAAAAATTAAGTCATAAATTAAAATAAAATACTTACGCTTTCCCTAGTTAAATATCCATTAACAATCGGCGATAGGAAACTCGCTGTCATGTGTATAGTTTGAGCAAAAGCTAAAACAGGGCCTGAAAAAATATAATTATTTATAATTTATATATTCATATACAAATATTTCAATCCTTAATATTATTATGATTAAATCTCGCTTTGTGCAAAGAAAATTCTGAAGCCATTATACGGTGGATTGTGGTAAAAAAAAGATCTAGCCAAATATTAAAAACCTAGGTATAAGGTATTGTCTTAAGGCGAGTTGCAAAAAGTTCCCGATATGTGTGAATAACTGGCTTAAAAAATTTAGATTTAGCAACATTCAAATTTGTAACGATATTAAACTTAGAAGAATTTTTATGATTACAACACGGTTTGCATGTCTTTCATATTTTGTGATGTTCATTAAATCCACAAACTTTATCATCACAAAAAGTTGCATCAAAATCGTAAAAATTAATTCAACAAGTTATTACAAAGAAACGATCCGGCCCATCTTAACAGCACGATTCCCAACTGACATCTTTCTAACAGTTTTGAATTTTCCAAATCGGTTTAGGATTTTTGGATTTTGCACATTTCTGCCAATTCTGAAGAAATGGCTCGACGGATCGTCGCAAAAAACTGATCAAAGCAAGTTTTAACGAGTTACATCAAATGGCTTCTGAAATTTTAGAATCGGTGCAGCTGTTTTTAAAATCCACGAAAGGTCAAATTTTGGCTTACATAGACACACAAAGTTTTTGCAGACCTGGCCTCGATCGATTCAGAATGAGTTGAAACGTCGAGAATACATAATTTAGAGTACATAATTTAGAGCCAGCCAAATATTGAACATAATCAATGGGGATATAATAAATATGAATTTAAAAATGAAAGTAATTTTTTACTAAACACTAAATTACCTGCAAGATTAGGCGCAATGTCAACTATACTGGCCATGGCACCGGCGTATGAAGCGGTGATGAGGGTCACAGCAATAAACCAAATTATAAGAACTAAAACTATATCACATCCTAGAAATCCGATAAGTAGAACTAACACGCCTGGTGCAACTTGAGCTGAATTAAAAAAATAAATTAGTAAAAAATAAATAAATAAAATATAAATTCTTCTGTATGAAGTATTATAATCTCTGTTAAAAAAGTAAAAACCCTGTGTCGTAGAATGTGAAAGCGATTGAATACAATTATAAATTTTTGAAAAAATTGATTTCCCATTTTTTTTTATTTTGTTTTTTTTCATATTTTTGAATTTTAAAAACATGTGATTTTTTTTTTTTTTGAAAAACTTGAAAATTTCAATAAGTGTACTTGAAGTGTTCGATAATTTAGAATGTTTTGAAAATTTTGTTTTTTTATATTTTTGAAAATTTTGAAAATATTTGGAAAATTTTATTTCTTCTTCAAAAAACTTGAAAAAATCGACTGTTCGATAATTTAAAATGTTTTTGAAAATTTTGAATTTTTTTGCAAAGCGATCGCGCTGCGTAGCTGTTTTAATGACCAAACAATCATGAGGCATACTTTATCATTCATATTTGTCTCGTTAAGATTTTCATGTTTTTATTTTTATTGTTAGTAAAATACTACGATATTTCTTTTCAACATTTAAATACATACAATTACATGACAACTTACAAATCAATTATACTTAGGGTTTAGTTGAGCCAAAACAAAACGAAACAAATTAATAATATTCGTTGAGTCAAAACGGTTTAAAGTGACATTTATATTAGCCAAAAAATAAAATAAATTCATAATTAATAAAAAAATGTATATTTAAATACTCACCTAAAGCAGTAAATAATTTTCTGACATTTGTTAATGTCATAAGTCTTTTAGTTACTAATAAGTCAGCAATGTAACAGAAAAACACCGACGCCACATAACTGCAAAGGAAAGGTGCTCCACTTAACAGCCCATTCTAAAAAAAAAATTTATAAATATGGTAGACATATTTTTCATTATTCGACGCAGAGAATTTTGTTTAATTTGAATAAAATGAATATTGCCCATTACCTCCCCTACATTTTTCATATAAATAACAATTTTGTTATTTTTTTATTACATGAAATCAATAACAGGTATTTTAAACAGCTACTTCATACATAAATAAAAATATATTTCTATTTTTGTTTAAAATGGAAATATATTTCTATTTATGTTTAAAATATAAACATATACCTATTTTTGTTTAAAATATCTGATTATAGATATCATATACGACCCATTATGGAAAATCATGGCATTCGGGCAATTTAGTTAATATAGATACTAATTCCCTCATTAATAATTAACGTATCATTTACATCTATTGACCCTAATCGATCCTATTTATATTTTAAACTGTAACGAATATATACAACAATCCCACATGTCGTGTACATATTAATCAATATACACTAAATATTCATGTGGCCAATAAGAGGTCAAATACATTGAGATATGAGAACTCAATGCACTACAATAAACATAAAAATGTATTTATTCCAGATATAAATAATAACTCTAATAATCATAATCTATGCGCACGCAAAATCCTCGTTAATATCAACCGAACCGATATCATAGAAAAACGATTAGTCTTTGTAAATGTGTATTCACTTGTAAACATGACACTTGACTAAAAAACACAAATCAAAAATATATTTTTGACTATATATTAATGAAATTTCTTGAATTTAAATAAAATAATCTAGCGTGTTACCGGTACATTTATGCGTTTTCATAATTTCGTATGCTTACCCCGATTGAACCTTATAATTATTTATAATTTTAATATGGCTAATTGCTTGAATTAATTTTTAATTCAAGTTTCAGTTGATTATATACCAAAACATAAAATATAAATATAATTTATTATAAATATTATATTAATTATTTCATATTGTTATTTATAAATTCGCAGAAAAACGTACAGTTTCTTCCGCCATTCATATGTGATCTCATACAGATAGCTTATAGTATATAATAATTTTATGAAATTCGGGATTTTATTTTGGCTAGTAAAACAGATTAGATGTTCCAATAAATAATTTCCGATCGTTCCATTACGCTTAATATTTTATGTTCAATTAGCACATTGACTTTCGATTTTTGTTTTTAAATAGAGACTTTTAGATATTAAAAGTATGTTAAATTTTAACGTTTATTACTATAAAATTATTTTATATTGTCCAAACTTAAAAAAAAATCGTGAGTAAAATGCACTAGCAAAAATCATGTAGTTTTTAGGTTTTTATTTTTTTACTCGAAATTTGTCAATGATAAAATTATCAAGTATTTTACAATTCTGATTAAATGCGCCAACTTTTGATAAAACTTGCCAACACACTTCAAAACATTTTTTTTAAAAGGAAGGCTTCACAAAGTCGGAACATTTAAAAAAAAAATTATACTTCTACAAAAAGTCTTAATTCTTGAAAGCTTGGGGCAATTGTGGTATTTTTTAACTGTGGTCCTAAAAGAAATAAGATCTGTATTTTTTATTATAGGATCAACTGAACTTTATATCATGCAATGTTACTTTAGGAATTAAATTATATTAATTAATTAAAATTGAACTATTTCAATTATAATTTGCTTTTTCTTAATTATTATTACAAATATTATATAAATTTCAATATTATTAGTATAACTGGATAACATGAATTTATAAAAGTTTTATTCGTATTTAATAATTTTATAAAGACAAATTAAATATTCAACTAGTGGGGTGCATGGCAACGTGCCTTAAGGCAAATTGCTGGAACTTCCCTTACCGTAAAAAAAATCTTGGTACGGAACCCAAAAAAATTTACACAAAATGTGTACACATTATAAATATCTCTGTAAAATATCTGATAATTTGATGTACATATGTCAAATAAACATTTTTGATCGCCAAAAGACATTTTTTAACTTATTTTTATTGAGAGTCCATAACTGCTGGACCTGCCTTCCCAAAAATTTAATCAGTTCTTCATATTGTCATTACAAGTAAAATGATTTTTTGAATGATTAAAATCGGACGCTCCGTTATCTTAAAAACTGAGTTACCGTTTTTGGCACTTTTTGCCCCGTATCTTCGGAACGGACTAGACCTGCCTTCACCAAAAACTAATCAGCACAGTTTTTTGAGTTATTCAAATCGGTTGATCTGTGTTCCCGAAATCGTCGACGAAAATTTGCATCCGCACACACACACACGCACATACATAAATTTTTTCTAAAATGTTCAGAAACTTTTGGAACGTAAAGATATATAAAAAAATTCATTTTCTATTTTTTTTGAGATTACTATAACTTACCCTACGGGACGTTAAAAAAGGTTATTCGCATATATGAACACTGCCCAAGCAAGCAGCAAGAAACCTCGATTATGCGAGATTAAATGGCTTTTTTTTTGTAGATTTTTTTTTAAAATATGTGTCTATAATCTAAATTTTTCTTACCGTCTGTATGCTGAATCCTAATACTGTCTTCATGTACATCGGCCCCGACACCATGAATGTATAATGCACCCAAATTCGGCCGAAGGTCGTTAGTCCGATGGACCACGCGGGCCATGATTTGAATATCGACATCCACGGAACGGGCATTCCCTAATGAATAAATCGATTAAGTCAGCTAAATGTAAATAAATATCTGGAATATTAATTCATTATATTATACAGCAGAACCCCGATAAGACGATCAGATTTGATACGGCAAAATAATCAGGCAAAATCTGTGCACTTTGAAACAATTTGTCCCTCCTATCGTAACATTTTTTCGCGACACGTTTTTGGCCGGTACCTAGAAAATCGTCTGAGCGGAGTTTCACTGTTTTTACTTAATTTTATTAATTTAATTAACTTACACAAATTAGTCATATATTTTTGTTTTTCACGAAATTCACGAAAAAATATTTTAAATATTTAGATTTGATAATTTACTTGTGAACATATTAACAATATATTTGCACTATTCACTTTTATAATAACTAAAGATTTTAGAAATTAATAAACATTGCACCCATTTTCATAAAATATAATTTTTTTGACCTTATAAAATCGATAACTTTTTTGCTTTATTATACAGTTATAATCAGTTCCCTTTCCACTGCGATGCCGCCGCTCCGGCAGCAAAATATATATAAATCTACGAGATGTTCGCGAGTGGAAAGAGTTGAAAAGTGAGATTATACATTTTACAAAATTCAAGACACTTGATTAATTTTGAAAAAAAAGTTAAATGATACTAATGTTTTTTATTTCAAATTTACCTTGACAATAATAAAATCACAAAAATTATTACCGATGAACCTTTTTACATTCAAGTAATTTGATTTATGTTCAATTTTCTGTTATATTCTGTTGTAATTAAATATGTTTATGAAGTATCAGATTACCTTTTACAACGTTCATATTTGTTAAAGCCAATTCATATATTCTGATATGCCGCAAATTATCAAATTACTTTATTCGTTAATAAATTCATTTATTTTAGAAAATTTATGGATTTTTAGGGAAGCTAGGGGCTTTATGTATCAGGGGTAAGTAGTAAAAGGCATTTTTTTTCAATTAAAAAATTAAACTATTGTAATTTTTTTGTCTCGATTGAACATGTAAACTGCATATATTGCCATAGCTTCTGTCCCACATTTTTGAGAAGTAATATAAAATAGTACTATCATAAAATTTCGGATCACGGACTAATTTTAAATTTTATATATCTTATTTTGCTTCAAATTTAGCAATCTTTGATATGTATAACAATTTTTAATTACTAAATTGTTTAAATAGTTATCTTGATTAATGTAAAAAAATCACACCGAGGGTTAGTTAAAATAAAACCTTGAAGCCAGTTGTAACATTCAAGAATTATATACAGATTCAAGTAAAAAAGATTGGGTGGAATGTATAGCTTGCAAGATATATAGTGTCCACATGTAAATTTTGTTGCAGGAGACGTTAAATATTTTATTTGTATTATAAAAATATTTGTAGTTTACGTTGATTTATGAAAAAAATTATATTACAGGAGACATTATATATTTTATTTGTATTAATTATAGTTAACGTTAATTAATGAAAATAATTTCTTACAAACAAATCAGTTTTCTTAAAAATATGTAAAGAATAAATTATTAGGTATTATTGTCAATTATTAGGTATTATATGTAATATGTGAAGAATAAATTGTTAGGTATTATTGTCGTTACTAATTGCCCCGGTAGATCCTACAACTACCCCAAAAACGTGGTAATTTGTAACACCGCGCTTTTTCTAGAAAATGTTTGGTTATGAATAATGAGCAATAGTTTTGGAACTATTTTCACTTGATTTGGTAGAGAAATAGTTAGAGCATCTATTTGGCTTTTTTTCGTAGAAGTATAATCAGTGAATCTTAAGATATATTAATTAAAAAAAACTGTTGCAAAAGGCATCTAGCGCTTTCAATACAAAATAAATAATCAGTGGATCTCAAGATACATTAGTTGATAAAACTGTTATAGCAAGCCCCTAGATCTCCTATATAGGAAATTATATTACAGCTTCTAATACAAAATAAATAATCAGTAGATCTCAAGATATGTGAATTGAAAAAAAAAATTGTTACAAAAAGCTCCTAGCACCCCTACTATAAATAGAACAAACCAGACAAAAATTCGACCGACGACCTAAATTAAAATAAAATGTTCCTTAAAAATAATACAGCCCCAAACATGGGGTAAGTTATAACACCGCACTTTTTCTAGAAAATGATTGATTGTGAAATACAAACATCATTTAAGGTATTATTTTTACTTGATTTAGTAGAGGAATAGTTAAAGCATCTATCTAGCTTTCTTTGTAAAAATATAGGGACTGATGCTGCCGCATAATAGAAAAATGTTATGGCAAGGCCATGCTACGCTCTAACTTTTATATATTATGCTACTGAATCATACTGAATACTGTCAAAATGCCATATATTCGCTGTGGATTCAGGCGTTTTACACAACTGCAACTTCACTCGTATGTTATGGAGCTGAGTCAGAAAGACCCTGCTATCTAAGATCGTTTGTGCGGTTTCTAGGTTAGGTTTTCTATCTGACAACCTGAGAAATACCACTGAATGCACACCAACCATAGGGCTTTTGTCAATATTTTGCATAGAAAGTTCTTCATAACATGGCCTTGCAATAACATTTTCTGTTATGTCCCTTAATCAGTGGATCTCAAGATATCTTAATTTAAAAAAAACGACTGTTACAACAAGTCACTAGCTCCCCTGTATAGGGTGTGATATTACAGCTTTTAATACAAAATAAATAATCAGTGGATCTCAAGATATAAAAAAACATATTAAAAAAAATTAACATGCAAAGACACTTATAATTTTGTGAAACACTGAGCTAAATTCAAATAAAATGTTAAGGAGCACAGCTAGTGTGAAATTTTCAAAAAATCGAATTTTCAATTTTTCCATATTTCGGATAGTTTATACCTTTAAAAATAACATACCAAAATTTTAAATCGATATCTTAAATAGTTTTTGAGTTACAGCCATTTAAAAAGTATATATGTAATATATAGTATAACGATCATTTAATTTTTAAACGCGTTTTTCTCGAAACAGCATTTTCCGAATTTGCTGCAGTGATTACTAAAAAACAAATGATCCGATCACTATCAAATTTTTTTTACATGTTCTATATATAGTTCTCCGTAAAATGAACTATCGATTTTTTGATCGGATCAAAAATCGAATTTTGGCAGTCCAAAAACGAACAAAATTTTGGGTAAAATTCGACTTTTTTTTAAAAAAACGCCGTCATTTTGTCAATTTTTGATTTTTTTTTATCGTAGTTCATTTTACAGACAATATTATCTAGTTTAACAAGATTTTTTTTTTTAAATTTCATCCACATAGAAGGCCGGAATCACTGCAGCAGTTAAAGGCCTTTTTTTGTCGCGCCGTTGGAGATCGACGATAACTTAAAAAATATTTAAAATAAATTTAAAAATGTTACTATATATTCTTAAAACATGTATAAATATATTCCTAAAATTTTGAAATGATTGATACAGTAGTTTTTTTTAATATAAATTCCCAAAAATCACCCTTTTTTAGACGGTTATACTAGTTGTGCCCCTTAATTTGAATAATACAATAATATAAAACCGCACTCGTGAAGCGAAACATAACACCTTGAACCATGCACAGTGTTTGTTCGTCAAGTGAGGTTTTATTAATGAACATTACAAAAATTCGAATAAATATTCGAGTAAAATCAATATTACCTTCTCGCCCGCCACCACCGAGTATCCGAGATTGCTTTTGATGTAGGAGAGTTCGCTGGGCGAGATCCGCGGGTGTTTGGACGGATTGTCGAACGCTAAGAAATACCACAGAACGCACCACAGCATGCCGATCGTTCCCGAAGTGTAAAACACTCCGCGCCAGCCCCAATGGGATATTATGAAACCGCAAATAGCGTAGGTTAATCCGATGCCGAAGCTAAAACCTATACAACAGTCAACAGGCCAATCAATCACCATCTTTTTAGCAAACAACGTAGACATAATAACTAAGAACTTTGTCAGATTTTGGAATTAATGTGCATGTACGATTTGTATGCTGGGGGCCGTCCATTAATCACTTGATCGATTTTTAAGGATTTTTGGGAACCGCCCTCACCCTTGATATTTAAAATCTACCCCCTGCCCCAACAATATCACGTGCATTTTTGTAAAAATCGTGAACATTTTGAATTTTTTCTGATAAATTCTGTTTTTTTTTTAAAAAAAAAAAAAAAATCGGATAAGAAATAAATACACGTAATACCTTAATATATTGCCCTCCCCCATATAATATTTCGTAATTTTTTCTTCAAAACCCCTTCATCCTCCTTTAAGCCTCAAGTGCATTTTTGTAAAAATCGTAAACTTTTTGGAATTTTCTTACAAAATTCTGTTTTTTTTTTATTAAAAATCAGGTAAGAAATAAATACACATAATACCTTAATATATTCCCCTCCCCCATATAACACTTTGTAATTTTAATATGCCCCCCCCCTCACCCACGTAATATTTCGTTTTTTTTGTCAAACCCCTCCCTCCCTCTTAAAGCCTCACAAGATTAATGGACACTCCCCTAAAAGAAAAACAACACATAATTTTAGAAAAAACATTTTCAGAAAATCTAGTTAGCCACATAAATGAATATATGTTTATGTTTTATTACTAGTCTTTGTTCAAATATTGGTTTGACCTCAACTTATGTATGACTAATGAGGTTGACCATATTTTTATATTTTTAAATCTGATCCGGGAAAGTCTTAAGTGTTTTTTTTAAATTTTAATTACAATCTGTCACACTTAGGACATTCAGTAATTGTTTTGACTTTTATTATATGGATCTTTGAATGGATGGTAACCCAGTGTTGTCCAATCCAATTATGACTAATTAACTATGCTCGAAGTATTTGCTGACATTTTTTACAATTAGTTAAGGGGGTATTTTGGTCTAGTAGTATGCTATTTTTGAAAGGCCATATAAATAGGCAAACAATATTTTTACAAGTTTTAATTCCAAAAAATGATGAAGTCGGGGGTCTCGAAAAATTGGTGTTTGACTATACCAATGATTTTAGCCCTTCAAATCAATATTTTTCATCATTAAATTTTCAGAAAAATCATAATTATAATTATGTATTTTAGTCACGAAAGTAGTTATTAACAAGCTAGAAAATAAATAGTAAAAATTTTATCGATACTTTGTAAAAACTTTTGCAAATATATAAACTTTAGTTTTGGGGGCGTCCATTTATCACGTGAGCGAGTTTTTAAGGATTTTTGAACCCCCTATCCCCTTGTTGATACATGGCGATATTCAAAATTACCCACCCCTCCCCCACCAAACATTACGTGTAGATACCTTTGTCTCTCAGGACACGATTTTTTTTAAAGTCATGGTTGCAGTAAATAATTTTGAATAAAAAAGCACATTTAATAAAATTCATACATTAAAATTTAATATAAACTAATATTTAAATAATGAAAAATAGAAAATGTTTTAAATAAATTGTTCAAAATATTTCTCAAATCGAAAAATATTTATGCTAATAAATTACAAAATTATAATTATTAAAATGAGCAGGTTAAATGCACTACAGGTTATCAAACGATTTCAAATGATTGATAAAATTTTCCATCGTTCAATTCAGTAAATAATTACCTTTTCAAGACTATTTCCACGTCAATAAATTAAAAGTGAGAGATAAAAAGGGCAAAAAAATCATTTCATAAATACCATTAAACAATTAACTCAGAATTACATCGCGATTTATTTTAAATACGGCATCGGCTTTGTGTACAAAGTGAAAATGCATGTCGGAAGGGGAGCGTCAATAATGATCAATATTACCGTGACGTGCCGCGAAAATTAAATATCATTTAATGGCAATGACTAAATTCATCATAATTTTTAATGAATTTATAATAAAATCGTCGGATGGTGACATACAAATATAAAATATTTACTGAATTATAGATTAAATACCTTGAAATGATGACATGAATTTACTCCTTTCAGAAAGCGGAATCCAGTGGCCTACGGCTGCGTACATCGCTGGCCAAGTCAGACCCTGAAAGGATAATGGAAACATGGTTTTGGGTAAGTAGAAATACATATTTTTTGTTATAAATTATTATTAAAATTATCACATGGACTAACGTTAAAGATGTAATTTTATGAAAGTTGTAAATTTATTGTTACTAAATTATTGAAATATCGAATAGAATTAATGAGAAATTTAAAAAGAAAGAGTAGGAGGCGTTGCTATTCGTCTCAACCCTGCTATTTGAATACTCAATTTCAACGGTGTTTTTGCAAAAATCCAAAACATACACCAATTTTTAATTTTCTACCTCAAAATTTGGCTGAAATATTGCAAACATGCGAAATTGTCACTTATTTATAACCAACCACAAATATATAGAACAATCTGAACATTGTTGTATTCATACTGGTTCATAACATATTATTTATACTAACTAATATCACATAATTATTTGATAGTGCATGAACAAGTTAAACTAATTTTTCATATTTTTTTAAAATTTTTTTTTTGGGATTTTTGTAATAAGCCATTTTGTTCTTTTATTTATTATTGATCCATATAAGGCGGTAGTTTATTTGTTGTAGCCCTACAGCTTAATTTAAATAACAAGCCTATTCATAATACAATGGATCTTCGTTAAACGATTACGCTTAATACGATTTTTCGCGTAATACGCAGCTTTACTATGGTTTCGGTCGATTCCTGTACTCTGAAACATATCGTTCCTATCCCGCTTAATACGTTTCTCGCTTAAGGCGGCTTTTCGTTCTTATTATCGTATTTCTTATTATTTACCAATGCCTTTGCCAATGTAAAGATTTAGTTTGTTCTTTTTATTCAAGCCACATTTTATAGAGATTATATTAAAAAAACTGTTGAATCTAAATAAAAAATAACAATATGTTCAGGTATCATAAACTTAATACAAGAGCTAAAAACTAAAAAATACTCTTGGTATAAATATTGATACATATCCATTTATCTCCTGATATTCTGTTGTAAGAATTAAGGTGATGTTTGGTTACACATCTTTTGCCTTCTACTTTAAAATAGGATCATTGAAAAATAATATACTATGCTTGTTTTTGAAATAATGATGGTGAACCTTTTAATCCGCAGACCTTTATGCCCTGCTCTACCCTAATGTGTATATATATATATATATATATATATATATATATATATATATATATATATATATATATATATTTGAGGGCTTTTATAGATGTTAAACTATTTATATAATACAAAAGAGGTATATTCTATTAAATCGCCTAAAACTTTTACTACCAATTTACGGAGTTATTAACTTCCCGTAGGGTAAGTTATAGTAATCGCAAAAAAATTTAATATAAATTTTTTTGCATATCTTTACGTTTTAAGGTCTTCTGAATATTTTGACATACCTTAGAAAAAATGGATGTGTGTATGTGTATGCGGATACAAATTTTCGTCGACAATTTCGGGAACAGGGATCAACCGATGTGAATAGTTAAAAAAACATTCGATTCCTATTGATAAGGAGACGTGCTGATTAGTTTTTGGCAAAGGCAGGTCTAGCAGTTTTGGAGATACGGGGCAAAAAATGCCAAAAATGTTAACTCAGTTTTTGAAAGAACGGAAGGTTCGATTTGAATAATTCAATAAATGTTTTATTTGTATTGACGTAATGAAGAACTGATTAAAATGTTGAGAAGGCAGGTCTAGCGTATTAGGAGATTCATTAAAAAGTGAAAAAAATGCCATTTGACGGTCCAAAATGATCGAACATATGCATATCAAATTATCATATATTTTATAGATATTAAGTACAAATTTTGTGTACATTTCTATAGGTTCCTTACCAATGCTTATCTGTTAAACTGCGACGCGGCGCCCACGCGCTTCTATATTTCGTTTCTGCAGTTCAAAATTTCCAAAATATTTCAAAGTATAAAAAAATCAAATTTTTCAAAAAGGTAATTTTTTTCAAAACTTCAAAAATCTCAAAACTCGTTTTTTTTCAGAGTTCTAAAAGAATATTGAATCATTTTTTAAAATTTTAATTTTTGGTACGGTAAGTCCCAGCAATTTGCCTTAAGGCACGATGCCATGCACCCCTAGTTTATTATACGCCTAGTAAGATATCCTGCATCTCAATTCGCTTAAATCTATTCGAAATACCTATATACCCATGAGTTCTCACAAAATCATTATTATATGAAATAATTATCAAACCACCCAAAAAACCTGGTAGCCAAGACGTGTTTTTATATGGTACGGCTTCGTTCCATTTATACCCTTCCTTTATACTGTAGCAAGTGATCGTGGATAATCATGAACCAACAAAGGCCATATTTGCTTTTGTCTCCATTCAGTTGTGGTAGATTACAAATTACATTGAAATGGAACGATCAATGGCATTGGACTTGTGGGTCACTTGTGGTGAATAATACAATATTATCTACATAGAACATGACAGCTTTCTGAACCACCTGAATGATCTTATCTGTGTATCTAGAATGTATTATATGCAATACTATATGCAAATTTTGAATTTAAATATATTTGTTTACAAGTGCAAATAGCCTTTCCTCTGCATTGTTGTATCAAATTAAAAATATAATAGAGCGACTAATAATAAAAATATATCAAATTCAGATAAGTTAATAATTCTTGGGTTGTCTCAGGAGCTGCATAGTTAGGAAGTATCATAACAACTGCTCATAAGTTCTGAACGCTGTTACTTAAAAAATCTGAAGTCTATATAATTATTATAGGATGCACTTGTATTTGTTTGTTTGCTCGCTTTACACCGAACTGTTTTGGACGACAAACGAATCTTGACAAACTTCATTTTTCAAAAAGTTTTTCAAAACCGGTTGAAAATATCATTTAGATCTAAAATATTGATAACGTATTTTTTAAATATAGTAGCTTCAATACTTTATCTTTTATAAAAATTCTAAAATCATATGTATGCCTCTTCACGTTAGTTTAGTTAACTCTTTTTGAAATGCAACGGAAGTGCGTTACGGCAGATAAGATAAGAGTCAAGTGCCAATGATTCGTAATTCGCTCTCGATGATATCATTTCTATACGGGTCAATTGTGATTAGTCGTCGCGTATGTGAATAGAGATCTGTCGTTGTATGCATGATGAGTGTTACCATATTATTAATAAACATTATTCAAAATTGTTATATGATGTATTTATTTTTACTTAAATGCCATCTTGTACAGTAGCAAATAAGTTTTACTTCAATCGCATGTGAACCTTACGCGCACTCTTTTTTTTATTAAAAATAAAACAATATTGGGATTAATATTTAAGAGAGTGGCACAAATTTTGTATTTCTTTCTAATAAAAGTAAATGATGCAGTTCAGATGATGACCTTTTTATTGACTACTGATTTTAATTTAGATAATGTCATGTTTTTACGTAATTAGGAAAAAAATTAGATCAAGCGGACCAACAAAAAATATTTATTATATTTCAAACTATGTCAACAATTTTTTTGTAAACCATTATAACAAATTTTCAAATATCTGGTCATATAAACATAATTCTATTATCATAGTGATCCATTTTGAAACCCTTAGGTAATAATCTATATTATTACTATTATTGATAACAAATTTTCAAATATCTGGTCATATAAGCATAATTCTATTATCATAGTGATCCATTTTGAAACCCTTAGATAATAAATCTGTATTATTACTATTATTTATATTTGTTGTCTGTTAAATGAAACAATGCAATGCTGCGATCAAAATATTTTCATAGCATTTTTCTAAGGTCATAAGAAACCTACCGTATGGATATGAGCATCAAAAATTTTCCGACGAAAATCGCAAAAATAGGCATGACCAGGGGTCATGGTATGATTTTAGTTTTTTTGATTTTTCGGCAATCGTTGAGAATGTTAAAATGCTACTTTTTTCACGTTATTTTAGCCCGCATTAATGATCTTTTTTTTTTAAAAATGATTAGCTCTGTGAAATGTTCTGAATTTTGGTTGGTACAAATAATAAAAAAATACCAAAACAACAGTAAATCAAATAGGTTTGCAAAAATTGGTTTATAAATACTCTATTCTATTCTCAGAGTGATCATGTTGGAAATTCAAAAGGTGCAACTTCATAAATATAGTAAAAAACACGCCAAGAATTTCCTTTTAATTCCATATATTACTTACCGAAGCAAATCCTTGTACAGAGCGTAAGCCAATGAGAATATTCGGATGCATTGAGGCACCAATTGGTATCAAAAGACTGGATAAAGCTGTGAAAAATTGAGACCAACCAAAAACATTTTTGGTTCCAAAACGTTGTGTAGCTACACCACCTACAATTTGTGATATGATATACCACCAGTAGAATGAACCGATTACTGCTGATTGTGTTGCCGTTGACCAGTCGAATTCTCCTTCTTCAAAATTCTGAAAGTAAAGGCAAATTTTTAGAGAATGGAGTCGCTATGTTCTATAATACATTTTAAATTTTTATTGAATGCAACATAGCCGAGTAAGAGATATTGTTACTTGGTAACATTGGTATCTATATTTTACAAGCAGAAATCGATGTCGCTGTCCAAAGCGGTTATCGAATCTGGAACTTTTGGATAGGTCATAGCTCTCACCATTAAACCAACGAAAAGTTCAACTAACAAAATCAATCAACTAACTAAATCAATATCTTTCCATACCGTTACTACTGAAGTGCTATTATTATTGTCTTGAGTGTGGTTGGTGACTCGATAGCAATATAGTTCAGGCATTGGTTCACTGGAGTTGGTGGTATTTTCCAAACTTGGTGGAGGAATCTTGACCATCGCCACAAGTGCAATATTGATGTCTGTTCTCATCATGAAAGAAACCAGAAAGCCAGACCATGATAGGAAATAGAGCACCAGGCGGGCTGGTATCTGCGCTGTAAAAAGAAAAGTAAATAGAAAATATTTATTATTATTAAGTCAAAAGAACAACTCACAATACTTCTAATAACAAATAATCACAATTAATTTCATAAGTACGTAACAAACTGACAAAATATTATTTTCAGTTTTCATTCAACTATCCATTGGATTTCCTTAAAACCTATACTGATTTTTTTCATATATATTTTGAAAATATTACTAATAAATCAAATTAATTAATTACAAATCAAATTCCTGCACGATGAGAACCATACTTAGTGAAATTGTTGATGTAAATTATTATAACATTCCGTGTTTTGGTTTGTTACTGCTAATTAATTCAATCTGGCATGTTAATTTATATAATATTAATTCGAAAATTAATTAATTTACTATTGCCGTGTTAAAATACGTTAAAGCATAGACTATCCAAATCATGTTTTTATACAAAACCTGCGTTTTGATAATTAATAATTGTTCTGATAGGGTTTTGAGAATTGACATTCAAATTACACATACGAAATTAGAAGGTATTTCTAGATATCAAATTATCATCAAAAGCCCTAAGAACGTTTGTTACTCATAAAAATATATTTATTGTGAGTTCAGTTTGTATTACATTTATGTATGTTTAGTATGAATTTCTCATTCAAATTACAGCTGAGTTTTAAATTATTTTGCTATCAATCAAGACTCGTTAGAAAGTATTACTGGTTGAGCTCATCAGATCAATTGATATTTACAAAGTCTAGTCCAACAATTGAAATATTGTTTTGGCGACATGAATTAACATGTAAAACACACACACATGTGTGGGTGAGTTCTAACCCTGCTCTGGACAACCTGGCATCGTGCAGCACCGATATCCATTTTCACTTGAGAATATGGATAAAAACTAGTGGGGCGCATCGTGCCTCAAGGCAAATTGCTGGGACTTCCCGTACCAAAAATTATCTTTTTTTTTTAAAAAAGATTAACATTTTTGAAAAAAAATTACTCTGAAAAATTAGATTCCTGAGAAACTATAAATTTTTGACAAAAAATTTCTTTTTTTTGAAAAAAAGACTTTGAAGAAAAGTGTATTTTGAAATATTTTGGAAATTCTGAACTTTTTTTCAAAGCAATCGTACTACTTTAACTGCATAGAGACGAAATATCAAAGCGCCGCGTCGCCGTCTAATGGATAAACATTGGTACGGAATATACTTATTGTTAAAATCTCTATAACATATCTGATAATTTGATGTGCATATGTCTAATGATCATTTTTGACCGCCAAATGGCGTTTTTTTACTTTTTTCACTAGATCTCCGAAACCGCTAGATCTCCCTTCCAAAAACTAAATAATTTCTTTATTATGTCAGTATAAGTAGCATGTTTTCTGAATTATTGAAATAGGATGCTCCGTTCTTTTGGAGCACTTTTTGCCCCGTATTTTCTAAACGGCTCGACCTGCCTTGTCCAAAAACTAATCACCGCGTCTCCCTATTAATAGGAATCGAATGATTTTTAAATCTGTATTCCCGAAATCGTCGACGAAAATTTGTATCCGCACACACACACATACATCCATTTTTTCTAAGGTATGCCAAAATGTTCGGAAACCTCTGAAATCTAAAAATGTATAAAAAATTTCATTCTTAATTTTTTTGCGATTGCTTATCCTACGGCTACTTAAAAATGCATAACGACAAATAATTACTTGATATAATATATAAACTGCTAATACCGAAAGAAACACGTAACTTTTTGTAAAATAATTATGTTATAAACGGTTGTGTAATGGATTGCATATTGCAAAGAGTAATATGATTCATTTCTCATATATATATATATATATATATATATATATATATCCATAAATACTATAAATTATATATAGGAATGTAATAAATATCTTCCAATTCGTTCCGTAGACATTCGAACGTTTTCTTCTCGCAATGTCATTGCCTTTCTGTCTATATACGACGTCTTAATGAGTAAATTTCCCTTCTGAATGATTTTTATTAATTGAATCGTAATCCGATGAGGGAAAATTCAAATCAATACAGTCATTGGAACATCTTTATATTATCACTGTCAATATCGAATTTTATTATATGCTTCGTCAGTTAAGATAATTGCTTATTTAATATATTCATGAAATTCCACCCAATCCATCAAGGTATATATCGTTTGCAATATTTTAAGATAAACGTTTGGAAAATCGTCACTTGCTATTCATATGAAACGTTCGCAGATGAATGAACACACTGTATATATATATATATATATATATATATATATTGCATTTCCATGATTGACATTTATTGATGGATGTTTGCTATTTTATCAATATTAATTTAATAATCCAAATTGTATTTGTGAAAACCGGTTTGGAAAAGTGAAAGAAACTTTGTAGATACTGCAGGCGCAATAAATAAAAACAATAGCTCTATACGAACTTTCGAAAAACTTGGAACATAGTGATATTAGTCTACCAACTTTTACATTTTGTATCGTACTTCTGAGTAATTTTCAATTAAACTTATCGCGTTATGTGCAGGCTTTGGTTAGAATTGATTAGTCGGGGTAAACTAAACCAGGAATCCAGATGAAAATTCTGGTAAACTTAGGAAGTTTAATCTTTCACAAATAATTTACATATCTTCAAACATTATATGATATTTGATTGTTAGATTATTCGATATTTTACAATGATCAAGGTTAAAATATATTATTTTTAAAAATATTTATGATTAATATAGTCTCTTTGAACAAGCGCCAAATTTGACTAACATGAGTTGCTGAGACACTGTAGGTGTACGTATTGCGCGCAGACTTTTTTACATGACTTTTATTATTTTTTAAAATTAGCCACTTCTCATAAGCCTATAATATTTTAAACTGTTTGGCTTGACTATCAACTCCATCATCTTACGAAGTTTCATCAAAATCCCAGAAGTAAACCTAAGGTTCTCCTTGTTAGTCCATTATAAAATTATACTATTAGTTCATTTTTGTTCAAGAATTACTGAGTTCGCATAACATTAGACTACTAATTTCTAAAAGTTATTTCAGCATCTCTTTTGTTGTTTTTTTATATATTTGATAGATATATATTAATGAATATCTATTTCTCTTATTTTTTTTTCATTTTAAACTTAATTTTTTAAACTATATATTTACTAGGGGGAATCTATGCGCCATGAGAATAAATATACTAAATTATTTTTAAATTCAAAATGATTAAGAAATCCAAAAATTATTCTCTAAAATGTTAGTTGTATAAATTTTTATTGAAAATTTAATAAAGTTTTAATTTGTATGTATACAAAATTTATATTGGTAGAAAATTACATCAGTGAAATAATATATCATGTTTCAATATTTGTCTTGATGAAGCGTTTCAAATTAATTAACCAAATTTTCAAATTAATTGATTTATCAAGAATTAAATTTGGCTAAAGAAGGGATTTCTACTAAAATTGACATATTATATAAAAAAATCTGTGAAAAATATATATAGCTCAACCAGATTTACATTTAATAACTGTATATAATATTATTATGGGCATACTTCAAATGTTATTCGTTAAAAATTACACATATTAACTTCATAAGGTTACTAAATTATTCCCGTATCATATTATGATATATCTGTATTTAAGCAAGCCCATCTCTTCTAAATAAATTTTTGAAACTCCTGTAAACCCCGTTTTACCCTTTATATGCAGAATTAATCAAATCCGATCTCTCCATGCGTTGTTTATGTAAAAAAAAGAAATCTGTGGAAAAAATATTTTCTCCTCTGACAATGAGTATGATGCCAATGTACAAGATGATCATAGTTACTTTTCCAATTTTTTTTGGAGACTAATTATAAGTAAGTGCGGATTTTTGTAACAAAAATCATACATTTTTTTCATGGAACAAACAACCTACTACAAATTATTCCTTATAACTTTATTCTGAATTGCAATGTCAATTTTAATCAATGACTATTTGTCGTCTTTCAGGAACCTCATTATCCCACTTTCAAAAAAAAAATCCGGTTTTTATTAGCGAGAACTGATCAGGTACGATTTGACCACTTTAAATTCAAAGAGTTTTATAAAGACCGAAACTAAAAGTAATCATATGGTGTAAGGTCAGGGTAACAGTGGATGTAGAAAAACATCCCAACCAAACTCCAATAATTTTTGCCTTATAATGCATTTTTACCTCTGCAGTAATAGTAAGGCAAAATATGAGAAAATTTTTCGATTTGAATTTTCATCTTTCAACAAACGCCAAACGAAAGCTTTTTTACAGGTTGATTGCAAAATAGCTTACTACAATAACAAAAATTATTTTACATTTGGACTTCGTCAGCAAACCGAAAATTTCACTTGAAACCATCTAATCTGAAAGCCGCACTTACTTAGTTTCCAGCCTAATATATATATAAGGTTAATTAATTTTATATTATGCATGGGATTATTTCTAAAAATATATCAAATTATATAACGGTATTCAAATTATAAGGAATTAATTCAATTCATAATTGCTTTTGCCGCGGATGTTAAATTAACATCATGCAAAGCTTTATGACTAAACTAACCACATATATTACCTTTATAACTATGTAACTATAACGTTTGATAGTTACTCGTGAAAATATATTTATCACGAGTTCAGTTTGTATTGTCTTTATGTATATTTAGTATCAATTTCTCATTCAAATTTTAGGTCAGTTTCAATTTATTTTGCTATCAATCAGGACTATCACTACCTCAGTTTAATGTCGTTTGTTATTCACTACCTCAGTTTAATGTTGGATCATCTAATATAGTAAAGTTTATAACAAAGTAATAATCTATGAAATGTAATAGAATTAATAAAAAATAATATATATATAGACATTTGGGTTTATATAGAAATATAAAAAACACTTTTGAAGACTTTAAATTTTATATATTTCTTTAAATTGACGAAAGTAAATATGTTATATTGTTATGCCTGGTTTGAGGGCATATGTAATTTTGGAACACCGCCGCCACCATAATATATTTAATATGATTTATCTTCTGATGATTTTTTTGCTCACTATTATATTTTGGACGTCAAGAAGAAACAGCCAAAGTATCCGAATCTATGTTTGTTATTTAACCAGTTAACTGTGATTGACGAATATTCTCTTAAGGAAAAAATGACAGAATTTTGTGTATTGACGAAAACACTATGGCTATTTAGATAGCAACTTTTGAAACAAAGAAAAAACTAAACTTACGCCCAATTTTTTATATATTTAGAATACTTTGAGGCAATGTCAAAAGAAAATGGATAGTTGTAAGTGATATTTTACTTCAAAAATAACATTTTACCTCAATTATGACGATACAAAACTGTGCGCACAGTTCAATGAGAGCGCCACAGTTACTTGGTTAATAATCCGAGGTTTTCATAATTTATTCTGATGTTGACTTATATTAGTTTGGCACCTAAGTAAGTGCGATTTTCAGCTTAGATGGTTCTAATTAAGTTTTTAGTTTTGCTGACGCAGACCATATGTAAAAAACCTTTTGTTAATGTATAGTAAGCAATTTAGATGTCCATAAGTAAACAAGGGTTTTTGACTTTGATGGAAAATGAAGTCAAAAACTTTTGTCATTTTACTTTTTATTTCTGTAAAGGTAAAACGGTATCTTAAGCTCGCAAAATGTTATGAGTTGTTTATGGTAAAACGGCAAAAACCGGCAGTGTCCAAATTAGTTTGGCAAATTTCGTTCTGGTGATTCTTCACTCAAATATGAAAAACACTCTGGTCGTCCAGTTGAAGTTGATTACAAAGAAATTGACTACTTTTACTCTTGGCATCAAACCGAACGATCAATTCCGATGTCTACATTGAACAACTAACGAGATTAAACGTCAAAGGAAAGCTGCCTAAAATGACAAATCGATGATTTATTACATTATTAACATCACATATCTTTGACCATTGGGTAACAATTATTGGACCTTGGTTGGAATGTTTTGCCATATTCCCCATACAGTCCTGACCTTCTAATTACTTATTATTTCGATATTTAAAAAACTCCTTAAATAGTAAAGAATTCAATAATCATGATGGTATCAAATTCTACCTGATTCAATTTTTTTGATAATAAAAACCAGAAGTTTTATGAAAGTGGTATAATGATGCTGCTTGAAAGATGACAAAAAGTCATTAACTAAAATGGACAATACATTACAGAATAACGATATTTAGTTCCATGAAAAAAATGTCTGATTTTCTAAGAGAAATCAGTACATTTTGTGGTTTATTTAATTTTTATAAATTTTATTGTTTTTAATTGTATACTAGATTGATGGGCCGATTCTGCCGTAAAATAGACCAATGTTATGGCAAGGCTATGTTACATTCTATTTCCCATACTAAATCGTACTGTATACTGTTAAAATGCCATGTATTCGCTGTACGATCAGGCGTTTTACACATCAACTGTATGTTCACTCGTATGTTATTAAACATTATTGGAAAGATACAGTATCTTAAGATCGGTTTTGGAATTATTTTTGACATGTTCAACAAGCATTCGATAAAGTTTGGCGCCCAGGACTTTTATATAAAATAAAAACATACCTTCCATCCAGGTATTGTGGGATTTTAAAATCCTATCTACAAGATAGGATTTTTCAAGTAAAAGTAAATCAAGTAACATCTGATTTCCACAAAATAATGTCAGGAGTTCCACAAGGTAGTATTTTGTATTCTTCTTATATGTTTTATACACAAAGGGCCTCCCATTACTTGAAAAAAGCTGTAATCACAGTGCTGATCAAGCTTCTCGACAAACGCAAGAACATATCAATAAACCACAAATGTGGCTTGCCAAATGGAAGATTTGCATAAATGAAACCAAATCAGCTCATATCACATTTACCCTGAGAGAGGGTACGTGTCCTCCAATTTATTTAAATAACATCTAGATTCCGAAAGAGAACATAGTGAAATATCTTGGTCTCCATTTAGACAACAGACTTACTTGGAAAAGCCACATAAAAACAAAAAAGCAGCAAATAATGATCAAAATGAAAGAATTTGATTGGCTACTGCGTAAAAAGTCGAAGCTCTCTGTTGAAAATAAGTTGCTGCTATATAAATCAATTATTAAGCCAATCTGGACCTACGGAATTGAGCTCTGGGGATGTGCTTACAAATCGAATATAGCTATAATGCAGAGAACTCAGTCAAAAATTTTACGTACAATTCTTGATTCTCCGTGGTACGTGACAAATGAAACCATTCACAGCGACCTCAACATGAAAACGGTGCAATTAACGTCCAAAGCATTCAAGGAAAAATACAAACGCAAACTGGACTCACATTCGAACCCATCAATAGTTGACATTACTCAACCTTTTGGCATAAGGAAATTGAAACGACAATGGCCTTTAGACTTAGTCATAGGTTAGATCTAATATAATATTATCATTATATTGCAAAACTGAGAAGATCTCATTGGAGTTCTTCTTAGGCATCGCTCTTAAATATTGCGATTTTAGCTCATAGGAATCTTTATGTAATTCTGATTGCTAAATAAAACAGAGTTCAAAAAACATTTTTTTTTTACATCTAGGTTAGGTTGTCTATCTGACAACCTGACTACACAGCAACTACATGGCTTTTGTCAGTATTCAGAACGATTTTGTATGAGAAATGGAACGTAACATAGCCTTATATCAGCCCCTGAGTAGCTGAATTAATGGGAGTCCGACTCATTTCATCGTTTTCATATAAATTCAATATAAATACTCTTTCTGATCACTTGCGTACTCAAAATTATGAGTTTGATAATAATGGAATATAGTAAAATAGGCAGATTTTCATACTTCCTTCAAACTTCCATATTTATTGATGGAGAATATTTTCTTTCAGGAGTAAAATTCGTCGAAGTATTAGGGGACATTTTTGATGCCCATGAAGATTGCTTACATTCATTTACAAATTGTTCCATAGTATTTTTTAAAGACAATTCAAAAGAATTGAAAACCTTTTGCAAATGTAGTTGTTGTGGATTTGCTGAAAATCAAATCAAATCAGTTACATAGAGATAAAGTATTTGACGACCACTATTCTTATTTATCCATTGCAAATTGCTACAAGCAAGTATTGTCTTAACAGCAATAAGTTTTTCATAACTATGAAAAAAAAAAGAGTTCTATAATAATTGAATATAGTAAAATAGGTAGATTTTCAATGTCCACTACCGGACAAATTCGTCCAACCCCGCGTATCGTGCTCGTGCAGCATTCATACGAAAGCGATATATGTTTGTCATATGCGGGTCGTTTGTCATGATAGAAGGACCGTTCGGCCGGTCCGAGAGACTCGCTCTATAATACCTGATATTCGTCGCAGGGCCGTGCTCGAATATATATCACACTTTGAGTTATCGGGCAGTATGCGTGCATCCATGGTCGCTCGATCTATGATCTGAAACGAGACAATATTCGCATTAGTTGAATAATCATAATTACACTTGTCAACATCAATTGTTATTATGCGTGCGGCATAAATAGATTACGAGGAACAACTCAACTCGTCGAACGGGTTGGGTTGGTCGCTCGTCCAATTATTGATATTTGTGGATTCTAGCAATGCGCAAGCAGACCGTACGGCTTAGGTTCGTATGAATTATTTTGACTGACTGGCAATACGCTTTTAATCCTTATGTGCCACGCGAATAAAATAAAAATAGCGTTCGTTATTTTTCAGTTTACCAGGTGCAACCAATAGTTTAATAAACTGAATATAGCGTAGGCGTCAGGGATTAGAGTGGATATAGTTGTCCAATCGTGTAATACATGAATGAAAATTGATAAAAGAGATGGGAAAATAAAGTCAAAGATTGCTACTGAAAAACCTGTTCAGCACAAAATTATAACTTCCCTATAATATAATAACATATAGTTAAATATTTTCATAAACACGTTAATCGTCACGTCGGTCATATGTGTCTGACGCTAAGAAGTTTCACGTGAGCTGCGTTAGACAAATTCTTAGTCTTACAAACTGACCAAAATTTCTAGTCTTGCCGAGAAAAAGGTTTAATGTAGGGCCATGGGGGCCGTTCAATCAGCCAAAGTTTAATGTTTAAATGAGATGATGACAAAATATAGAGCACCATGATGAGAACGACGTAGACATTCCAAAATCGGATGAAAGTGAGCAGACTTACAACACTGAGCAGCAAACCAAGCAATCCAATGTCATCGAAAACTTAGTATCATGGATTCGGGTTCCATGGACTGAAGATTGTTAATTTGAATTTAATATGTATACCAAAAATTTAAAATAAATTTGTTATATTCGTAAGATTATAATAATTTTGTTACTCTATGTTGAACGCCATATCAGTAAAATCTCTACATCCTAAATCTATTTTCTTATTTTTAAAATTATAATTATAACCTAATAATTACAATATTTAAAAAAACAATACATTAATTGCAAAATGTTTACGTAAGCATGGGGCTAGGGGGTAAGTGCTTTGCTTACTTTTGCTTTCGGATGGGGGGGGGGGTAAATAATTGTAATAAATCTGATTACGTAATACTTGAACGATCCTATGTCAGTCATATATGTGTGGCATAAAAAATAGTTTTTTCCGGAAATTTTGAGAATTTTTTTTTTAGTTTGATACATTAAGCTTCCTTGATACATATAATTTATCTAATAAAGTTACCATGGCCCATGTGAAATTTTTCTGATATACTCTGATTTTTCTACTTCGAATCAAATCTGAATTCAAAAATACTGTGCACTTTTGAGACAATTTTTTCAGGCTGGGTAAGGTTGTGCCAGGGTACGGTAGTGACACTCGTTATAACAGCTAAACTATACTGATTTTGAGATAGGGTCGAAAGGGAGAATGATGAAATATGATTGTTCGAACAAAGGTCCCATTATTGCTTTCAGTCAGTGCCTCACATTAACAGAGTGGTTTCCAACCTTTCTTGCACTGCGCCCCCCTGCTCTAATATTAAAAAAGTTTTGCGCCCCCCCTTAATTTTTTAAACAATCTAAATTTATAAATACTCAACTGATATTATCAGACTACAAATTAATATGCAATATTATATATGAATATGAATAAAAGCTAATTATGTTTTTTTTATTTTTTAATATTATTTCAGAAATGTTCGGTTATTTTCGAAAATAGTATTCTGGAAACAGATGTACGCGCCCCCCTTAGAACAGCCTGGCACCTCTCTGAGAGGGCGCTCCCCACAGGTTGGAAACCGCTGCATTAACATGATGTAGATCGCAGAAAAGAGTCAAAAGTAAGTTTTCATGTCCAAATTCTTTGTTAATAGCATACAGATAGATTAGCTTTGTTTGTTATTTAGCAGTAAGTTGAGCATTAGTAGTTATTTATCAGCAATTAAGTACTACTTTAGAAGTCTATCTCTACAGAAACAATTATATTATCATTTTTTGGATAATCAGCTATCCCGTCAATTTGATAGGTATAGCACATATGAAATTCAAGATTTAGAAAGTTTATCAAAACTATAGTGTCTATTAATAAAACTATAAATTTAGGACACAAATTAGTACAAGTGCTGTGATTTTTTGAAACTGTTATTTCAAAGTTTAAAGTTCAGTAGCAGATTTATATTATTAACTATGATACCCCATAGATAAATAAGTCTAATAACCCCATGAACTGACTAACGTACTTGCTTATGAGGCCAAAAAAAACAATGTAAAAATAATATCCTAGACCTGGACTGGACATCCAGTCACTGGATTTGAAATCCAATTAAGGGATCAAGTCCGCCGCATAAATGAAAAATGTTATGGCAAGGTCATGTTATAAAGAACTGTCCATACTAAATATTGACAAAAGCCATGTGGTTGCTGTGCAGTCCGACGTATTTATCAAGTTGTCAGATAGAAAAGCTAACATAGAAACCGCACAATTGTCAAAAAAACTATCTTAGATAACAGGGCCTTTCTGACCCTCCATAACATACGAGTGACGTTGCAGTATATGTGTAAAACGCCTGAATGCACAGCAAATACATGAAATTTTGACAGTATTCAGTATGATTCAGTAGCATAATGTATGGGTGTTGGAGCGTAACATGGCCTTGCCATAACATTTTTCTATTTTGCGGCAGAATCAGTTTCTTAGACAAAGTCACTAAGCTCTATCAATAAATTAGCTGATGAAGAAATGTATAATATAGAAACAGGTGCATATATTTAAAAAAACGAATTCTTATTCCTACTGAAACTTCAATGTGTCGAAATCTTTGAATTTTTTGATACAAGTTTATTTTTATTTCCCAAATACTGGTATTACATAAAAATGATCACCAGTTACTTAATTATTTTTGTCCCAATAAATCTCGAATGTCTGGTTCGTAGATACATTCATAAATGTACCTGTTATAAGTTTATAAAGTTGAATTGCCGTAGTAATCTCCGAGATATCTCTTCAGGAGAAATATTGTCTCAGATTTGTCACAAGATTGAGTATAAGTAATGTCCCGAGCCATTTGCAATGGGCGTTCGCCTCGTCGGGATGTGGATGTGACTGTAAGTCCACCCTACACAATGTCTTCAACTTGAAAGCATTATTCATTAGTTTAGTTGTAACTCTCTTCCCGTTATGTGTAAATCAGTTATAAATTATGTATGTTCTGGAAACTCAAGTGGGGAACACGTGGCGGGTTCTTAGTTTCAATTTTCCTCTAAAATATAATTTAGCACGGCTAAATTGCCAAACTTAGGATTCCGCGTGTGTTACTAAACCGCTAGTCATACTGTTACACGGATTTTTTCCGAACACGTTATTTAACATTGAATTTACCCGAGTTTAGGATGAAACAATTTCAGGTTTTAGTAGTACTCTACCGGCTCCACCTTCTGCACATCGTTAATGAATATAATATAAGGAATGACATTCTCTTCGAATACTTTTTCTATAAGAATTTGAAAATGTTTGTTTCAAGTCTTTAGTTATACTCTATACCCATAAAAAAATATTTGGAACGGGATATTCTGGTCTAGATACATGAATTTCATGCAATTTTTGAAAGACCGATAAATTTATTAGATAATAAACATAATAAAGATTAAATGATATTACCATTATTATATGAAGTAAAAAATTGTAATTAAATGAAATTGAGCAAATTTTCAGTACAAACCTAATTAATCCTTTTTTGGTGCCTTTATTATATATGAGCGGTCTACGTATTTTAACTATGACTAGTATTTTTAATTTTGAACACATTAGAAAACCATTTTTTGTAATTATGCTTTTAAATTTTTGCACATACCTCTAACATGTATAAGAAATAGCTTATACTTATATATATATATATATATATATATATATATATATATGAAATTCTATATATATATATCTTGTATATGAAATTCTTTTGTAATGATGTATGAATTGATACTCCCCCTAAACGGTTATTCAGATTTTAATAAATCTTTTTAGAGTTTGTCGAGGAAAATTTTCAATATGTGGGGAACTATAAAACTATAGTAATATTATAGAAATAAATGAAAAAAAAATGCAAAAAACAACAAAACAAAAATTGGGAGTCAAACTAGAAAAAATGGAGATAAATAAATAAAACTGCAAAATCTGGAGATAAATAACAAAATCTTATAATTTCTGTTGTTTTTTGGTCAATTGTCTTTTAATAACTATTGAGTTTTACTTATAAAATCTACTGATTTTTATTTTTGTATTTCAGCAGTAGTTTGCATATATATTTACTCCCCATTGCTCCTAGGTAACACATTCACAATTGAATATCTGAAAATATTTTGGTAAATTACTTCTGAATTATATAAAAAAACTTAATAGATCATTCAAGGTAAAAAGGGTCAGAAAACGACAGAAATTATAAGATTTATTATAATGCACAAGAATGATAAAATCGAAGATTTTCCATTTTTCTCCAATTTTGTAGTTTGACACCCAATTTTGAGGTTAAATTCGAGGTAAAAACAACATTAGAAAATATATATCCAACATAGACAACTTTTTTTGTGAGCCGGTGTAATTTTCAAATTTTATTAGACATATATTTTTTATACTTTGACTATTTCTAAATTGTGATAACTATTGTAAATAATTCACTTTCAGACTAAATTTATACCGAGTTCCATTAATAATTCCAATTTAAAAAACGAAAGAATTAATAATGAAAATTTCGATCGATTAGGTAATAGAAGTTGCATGAATTAACTGGAAATACATTTGAAAACTTGATTAGAATCTCAAATAATTTATTTGAGTTATCCTTGATTAATAATTTATTTCTGAATACTGCGATGATTAAATGTTTTAAAGTTTTGTGAAATAATAATGTAATTATTGATTTAACTCCATAATTGAGAAGTAGACATTCATTTTCTCTTATGAGTCACTTGAGAAAAGAATTATGTTTAATTTTATTTAGTCATAAAATAGTGTTTTTTTTAATTTTTTTTGCGTTTTGGTTATTTGCAGATTGCAGAATAAATGCATTAAAAAATAAATAAAAGACACTATTATACATCTAAGTAATAGTAAAATATTGATAATAATAATAATACTATTTGATATCAAAGGGATTAGATCTGTTTCTAATTTGTCAATACGTGGATTAACGTCAAAATGTAATATTTGCATTAATTATTTGAGACGTCAGCTTGCTCTGGATCAATAAGTCTCATATAAATCAAGACGCACGTATTGATTTCCAACTACACATTAAAATTACTGGTTTATTTTCTCTGTAATCAAGGTTAATCGTAGTCTAATAGTGCTTATTACAATATAATAGACGGATTTACATTTTCTGCGAAATATTATTAAATGCTACTTGTTGGAATTATACGTAGTTACCTTGCACGTCAAGAAAATATCTGTTATAGTAAGGTATTACGTCTCGTCAAACAAAACCCTAAGTCTTTATTAATTGCTTAAATCCCTTTAGTAATTAATCATTTTCTAATTAATACGTGGAGTTTATGTACGCGCACATTATTTCCACACGAATATGGAGGAAACTGACTATGGGTATAATACGCAGAGCATGATATCCTATTATTATTATTTATAGTTTCTTCAATATTTACGAAAAAAACAATTTTGGATAGCAGAAAGACTAAATAGGAACAAAATAATTCGAATATTTTAATTTGCTTCTTTTCTTTCGTAATAGACACTTAAAAATGTGACTTTTACAAACAAATAACAATATAGGCTCGTATATAAATAATAATTCGCAAAGAATTAACCCAGTGGTTTCCAACCTTTTTGCACCGCGCCTCCCTGCTCTAATAAAAAAAATGTTGCGCCGCCCCCTTATCAGACTACTAATTAATATGCAATATTATATAAAAAATGCATAAAATCTAATTACTTTTTGATTATTTTCTAATATCATTTCAATTTTTTTTTATTATTTTCGAAAATATTAATTTACGCCCTCCTTAGAACAGCTTGTCACCCCCTTAACTCGGTGCCGCATTCTGACGAAAACGTAGCTGCTGTAAAATTGATATTATTGTGTATGTTATGAAACTTATTTGATATGAATATGTGGAAATTGAAGAACGTACATATTAATTAGGATCCTGAATTTTCTTATCATTACACAGAAAAGTACTTTTCTATATTACACGTGTAATATATCGTTTTTTATACATATGTCTGTTTTATGGAAAATTTGCTTTACGAATTGTTCGGTTGTTTAACCGTATTTATATATAAAAAAATAGGGTAACAAATACTTTAAAAATAACTGATAGTACATTTTGAAAAGACAACACTCTTATCACTGCATAAATTTTTATTTTCTCGTAGGGTAAGTTATTGTAATTGTCAAAAAATCGAAATTGAAATTTTTTGCATATCTTCACGTTTTGATACCTTAGAAAAAAATGTGTGTGTGTGTGTGCGTTTGTATGTAAAGATACAATTTTTTGTCCACGTTTTTGGGCGCACGGATCAACCGATTTGAATGGTTCAAGAAATATTCGATAGGATCCAGCGGTTTCGAAGATACGGGCCAAAAAGTGCCAAAAATGGTAATTCAGTTTTTGAGATACCGGAGCGTCCGATTTCAATATTTCAAAAAATAATTTACCTATATTGACAATATGAAGATTAAATTTTTGGATAGGCAGGACTAGCGGCGTCGGAGATCATGTGAGAAAAGTAAAAAAAAAACCTTTTGGCGGTCCAAAACGTTCATTAGACATATGCATATCAAATTATCAGATCTTTTAATAATAAGTACAAATTTTGTTTACATATCTATGAGTTTCGTACGAATGTTTATCGGTTAGACAGCGATACAGCGCTTACGCGCTTCAAAAATTTGTTTAGAAACAACTACGCAGCGCGATTGCTTTGAAAAAAGTTCTAAATTTTCAAAAAAATTCAAAATATAAAAAGTATGATTTTTCTAAAAAGCCAATGTTTTCAAAAAATTTAATATTCTCAAAAATCTATTTTTCCTTTTAATCTTTAATATTTGATACGGGAATTCTCAGCAATTTGCCTTAAGGCACGATGCCATACTCCACTACCTATGAAAGTTTTTAAAATATATGTAGTACTTTAATTATATTATGTAGTTTGTTATTTCAAATGAAATCATATGCAAATGTTAAAAATCAAAACCAACAAAGATCGATCAACGATACCTTATGAAAAATCTGTGCGACATTAAAAAGGAGCCGTTTGGCCCGGAAGAATAATGCTCAATTAGGGCCCGGAGCGCACGTGGCTCGCCGCCAACGATCATCATTAGGTGGCATTATAATATGTTAATACACCGAGTCGGCATATTTTGAACAAGTAGAGCAAATTGAAGCATTTCAATGCCAGATTCAATTCTGTACGATATAAAGAACGTTTTGTTAAAGGCATGTGAATATTTTCAGTTCGGGCGTAATGATACGTTTTCGGATTAGATATTCGTTGCTGCATAACAATACGGAGCAGAATTAATATCACTGAAGTCCGGGTGCAACTTGTTCATTTTCTTGAGCAGTATAATACACATTTATTCATATTGATCGGTAATATGCACTAATTTTATGTACTAAGACTGTAGCCGAAATGTATGGATTTTAAACAAATTTAAATAAAAATTTGCAATAATTTTATTGATGATTAGATTTATTTCATTTTATCAAAAAGTTATTTTGATTTTCATTCTCGTAGGGTAAGTTATAGTAATCGCAAAAAATTCGAAATAAATTTTTTTATATATGTTTCAAAGGTTTCAAAGGTTTCTGATCATTTTGGCATACTTTAAAAAAAACACCTATTTGTTGTGTGTGTGTGTATAAGTGCACAAATCAAAAAACATTTGATTCGTATTGATGGGGAGAGGTGCTGATTCAAAGGCAGGTCAAGCCGTTTCGAAGATAAGGGGAAAACAGTGCCAAAAATGGCAATTCAGTTTTTTAGATAACTGGAGCGACCGCTTTGAATGATTCAAAAAACATTTTATTTGTATTGAGGAAATGAAAAACTTTTTTTCGAAGGTAGGTCTAGCAGTTTGGAAGATTCAATAAAAAATTAAAAAAAAACAAAAGCCATTTGGCGGTCAAAAATGATCATTAGACATATGCATATCAAATTATCAGATGTTTTATAGAGATTTTAATAATAAGTACTAAATTTTTCTTTTATGCTTTCTATGGATTTCGTGCCAATGTTCATCCGTTTTAGCGGCGCTTACGCGCTTCGATATTTTGTCTATAGCTAACGCAACGGAGTTGCTTCGAAAAAAAGTTCAAAACTTTCAGAATATGAAAAAACTCATTTTTTCTTATTTTCAAAATTCTCGAAAATCTAATTATCACAAAATTTTCAAAATTTTTTAAAGCTTTCTTAAGACTTTTTATTCTTGGTACGGAAAGTTCCAGCAAATTTCCTGGGAACAGCCATGCACCATTAGTTAATTTTTCATTTAGAGTTTGTTAATTATTACAAATATCATTTCTTGCCGATTTCAAAACCAAAGCATATTTTAATTTACCATCAGTCACTTTTCCCAAAGCATCGTGCAAATACACGATAATCAAACTGATAATATTGAAATAATCATAATCGCCGATTGATGTTTCAATTTTGCATATTGGACATTTGCTCCCGAAGCTCATTTCGTTTAATGGAATATTTGTTGATAGTTTCCAATAGTAGTTTTAAACAATATTTGATTTGAATCGGTTGTTTATAATATTTAGTGAAATTGATGAGCTTTTAACATTCACAACGAAATAACATTAATCAATGTGGATTTTCCGAAACTGATACTGCACAATCAATGTAGCACACGCTGATAATGTACTCAAAACACTACAAATCCATATGAAAATGTATAAAATTATATAAATACTGCGAAATATGGAGGATGGGAAACAAATATTAAATACAATTTTGTTTTTGAATCATAAATAAAACAGATATCAAAAACAAAACTTTTATGATTTATTTAGTGTAAACACAGATTTTGTATAGAGCAAAATTAAATTTATTGACGAATTTTTGCGGCCATTGGTAATATGATAGCTTTATTGCGAATTGGCTATTTATTTATCTAATATAATAGAAATATATGACAAAAATTAAATAATCGAAAATATAAAATCGCATTTTTGCAGTATAATTAATAATCACATTTACTTCACTTACTATAAATTTTAGGTTGGCAACTAAGTAAGTGCGGATTTTTGTTAGAAAATCCAAAGCATTTTGTTCATGGTTCTAAATAACTTTATTCTATAATATATTGTCCTTCAAGCAGCATCATCATCGCACTTTCATTTGGTTTTTATTAGCAAAAAACTGAATCAGGTATAATTTGACATCATCATAATCATTAAATTGCTTACCATTCAAAGAGCTTTCTAAAGATCGAAACAATAAATAATGAGAATGTGTAAGATCATGGCTGTATGGTGGGTATGGCAAAACATCTCAACCAAGCTCCAATAATTTATGCAGAGTGGCCTAAGATGTGTGATGTCAATAATGGAATAAATCACTGTTTTGATTTGTCAATTTAGGCAGCTTTTCATCGAGTGTGTTGTTTGATTTCGTTAGTTGTTCAATATAGACATCAGATTTGATTGTTTGGTTGGAGGATAAGAGTAAAAGTAGACAATTCCTTTGTAATCAACTTCAACTGGACGACCAATGAGCTTTCAATCTTCGAGCGAAAAATTACCAGAACGAAAATTGGCGAACCAATTTTGCTGTTTTTTTAAGTCTTTTTTAACTTTTTGTGAGCTTAAAGTGCCTTTTTATCTTTGCAGAAATAAAAAAGCAAATTATGACAAGAATTTAGGATTTCATTTTCTATTTTTCAATGAATGCCAAACGAAAACTGCGCAAGCCAACAAGAAACTCTTTTATCCTGAGTGACATCTAAATTGAATAATAACAATTAACAGGTATTTTACATTTGGACAACGTCAGCACACCTAAAAATTCAATTGGGACCATCTAAACTGAAAACCGCATTTACTTAGTTGCCAACCTAATAGTTTATTAATTTATTTAACGCCCATGGCAATATTACAAGATTTTTTTTATTTACCATTCAAATTATAATCTGTCTTACTTAGTGAAGACATTCAGTAGTTGATATGTTGTAATATATAGTTTATTTAGAAAGATTATCGATTGGTAGTCATTTCTAATGTGGATTTATTACAAGATATTAATAGATTTACATTTTATAAGGTGACCATATTTTTTTAAGTCAAAACCGGACGGCATTTTTTATGCTAATCCGTGACGAAAAGGGGTAGGGGCTAACAACAAACGCTAGTTAAAGATACAATAAAAAATAGTTTTCTCATATGAATCAATTTTTTAAAATCAGTATAGCGGAATTCTAGTAAGAACTTTATTATTCGATTATATGTAATATTCTTTTGATATGTCTTTCATGTTTTTTTTTTTGCTTTTGAGTCTTGTATAAAATATAATACAATTTTCTTCATAATTAATTTGAAAAGAAATTGCATTTGTTCATTTTTATTCATAATTTTTGTTAATTTGCGTATTAATTTTCAAAAAAACCTTGACAATCCGGGACAAATATTGCTTATAGAGAAACCCAGGGCACAAGGTAGAAATCCGGTACTGTCCTGGCCAAACCGGGACGTATGGTCACCTTAGATTTTATAGTGTACACATTATATGCTAAAGTTTAAAAAAAAGATACGGTATTTTAGACTTCCTGAACATCTTTTCATATAATACATAACACTAACTATGGGGGCGTACATTAATCGCGTGAGCGAGTTTTTAAGGATTTTTGGACCCCCTCCCTCTTGGTGATATTTGGTGATATTCAGAATTATCTCCCTCCAAACATCACGTGTATTTTTAGTTACGTGAAAAAACTGTAAAATTTTTGATTTTTTTTAATGTTCGAACTTTTTTTAAAAAAATGGTAAAAAAATAAATACACGTAATATCTTACTCAAAACCTCACGTAATTAATAGACGCTCCCTAAAGAGAACAAAACAAAATATTCACATTCACTTCACACAAAAAAAATTAGACGGTTATTAGACGTTAATTATCTCCATCGGGTAGAAGGCGATTATCAACTAATGAAATTGATTAGTTCATTGCATACAGTAACTATCCTCCAGTAGAAAAAATGATCATAATATTCCACATTTGTTATCTTTCCTCTATAGTACATATTATCGAGCGTCACAAACGGTTCGAATTACACGAATCCAGCTTCCGGGCGGCCGGGCCATCGATCACCGAAATTTATCACGCTTAATATTGATCAATGCATTTTATATTACATTAGTCATAAATTATACTTTACGCACGATGTGCCAAATCGGTCACAGAGGGAAGCGCGTGTTAATAAATTTCAACTAATTCGCTGCTCATAATTTCGTTCTGTTATAGCTTTGTGAATTAAATAAACAGTAATTTATAATGCGAAACGCGAATTATCTGCAACGATTTTTGCAGCACATGCTAAATTGTATTATTTTGATTGCGCGACAGTAACCAAAAGAATGCCGACGATGTATGGGTGATGCTTTGTAATCGCTGACACTGCATACTAATCATCGACATGAGATAATTATTTGATGATTCAAAGAAATTTCAAATGTTATACAGATCGATACCATTCTGCTATTTTTCGAAATGAACGACGCGGACAACATCTATTTTTCATAAACTTGAGAGTTAAGGGTTGGCCATTCTCAAGATTATTTTAGCTTTTGCACTAATTTCTTTTGGAGTAAAACTTCTTTGGGCGCGACTAAATCCGTACAGCTGCAACGGAAGTCCGTTACGCCCGAACTGTTCGTCATACGCTCTCGATGAGATATCAAGAAGGAAATCGGCATGGATAAATAAACATTTTAAAGTTACATCGTAGTACAAATCTTGATTTAATGAAAAATTCTTGAATCAGAACAATCATTTACCCTGTTTGTTGAAAATAATAAAACAAATTCAACATTCATGCCGTGTACTAAACGTAAGTTTATTGATTAGAAATTATTTCTATATTATTCGTAGTTTTTATAAATCTTTGAAGTTATTGAAATGAAAAATATTTTTTAGGCAAGACAGATATTACAGCTGTTCAAAGAATGAAATTATATCGCCAGAGAAAAAGTAAAAAAATACAAGCAGTCAATGAATGCATGTAAATTTTAATTACATGAAGTTTTTCAAATACAATTACATGATAAGTGAAGTTGCAAAAACAACATTTGTTTAGGCCTTGTTTAACATAATCCACTGTGTGAACGAATATTATAGAATTTATTAATCAGCAATTACTTCATTTCTCTAATGAAGGTTCATTTCTAAATGCTAATTACAATGACAAACCGATCATGTCATATTTGAAGTATGATTTTATTGTTTTTAAATATTATACATATTTTTAATGCTATTATAAATATATAATTTATAATTTCTCAGGTTGACACTAATAAATGTGTGCATCGCGAGTGTTGCCATATTACTAAAAAAACATTATTCAAAATTGTTATATAATGTATTTATTTTTACTTAAATGCCACCTTGTACAGTAGCAAGTAATTTTTACTTCAATCGTCACAAACCCCTATTTCATAATAGTCGTTCTAGTGATCGAATCACTTTCAACCCCGCTTTCAGTCAGTAAATGTTTTTCACTCAATTTTAATTCAGATTTTCTTGATCTTATGAAACGGCTTAAAATTTACTTCAACTAGTGGTGTATGGCATCTGCCTTTGCCAAAACCTAATCAGCACATCTCCCTATCAATAGAAAACGAATGATTCTTAAACCATTCAAATCGGTTGATCCGTGCGCCCCAAAACGTGGATACACAAAACACACATACACAACCATTTTTATAAAAAGAAACAAGTCCAACTGAAAATAATAGATTTTTACAGGCTTTTTGGGAGGAAATCTGAAATCTCTCTCGATAACAAGGTACTTCTGTACAAAACTATCTATCGTAGTGCCCATTTGGACTTATATTATGGAATCGAACTATGGGGTTGCTCTTGTAAGTCAAACATAAACGTCATTCAAAGATGCCAGAAAAATTCTGCGTATCCTAACTAATGCGCCTTGGTATATTTCGAACTTTTGCCTACATAAGGATTTGAAAAAGCAAGAAATGTGTTACCGATCGACCAAACGCCTAGCCCAATGTCTGCATGCGCCCTGACTTAGTACGCGGCATACATCATCACGTCATGGTTCATATATGTTATTATTTTTGTATTGCTGTTATTTTATTTTTATTTTAAATTTTTCATTTTATATTCAATTTATTGTATTTTTTTATATTTTTTCTATTTTTGCACGTATCAATTTTGTAAATAAGACATTAAAGTCTTGATAAACAAAAATAAATTATAACAAAAAAAAACATCCATTTTTTCTGATATACCAAAATGTGAAGATATGCAAAAATTTTCATTTTCGATTTTTGGCCGATTACTATAACTTAATCTATGGGAAGTCAAATATTTCAAATTTTTAAAAATCAATTTATTTAAAAATTTTCAGAGTTTTCAAAAAAATTTAAAGCTTTTTTTTAAATTTCAAATTTTTGGTACGGGATTTTCCAGCAATTTGCTTTAAGCACCACGAGTTTTCAACTTACTTTTAGAACTATTTCGGAAAACACCTTACGTGCTTTTCAATGAGTGCACCTTAAAAGTATTTGTAAATTGTTAGAATGTGAATTCATATTGATCAGTATGATAATATCCCTCGTCAACTCATCCATATATCTGCGTTAGAACCCGATCCAGAGCACTGTGTCAGCGTCGCCTTGGCGCTTTGTGGCCGTTGATAATCAATCTTAAACGGCGCGAATGAATATTAATAATATATGCGATTAATCCCCGTGCGAGTAATGAGACGGTGGCGCTTGCAGGCGTAAAACATAATGGGATAACGGGCACCGGGGGTCGCCGAACATTTTATTTTCTAAATACGCAATCAAACGAGTTTTCGTGCCTATCATGGTCACAGATAATGGCGCAGGTTGCTCTGCAAAGAATCGCTGAATTACTAAGCATGTTTTATTTATTGACGGCACAACGATGACATTGAAGAATTTGCGTTCAATTACCAAAACGAAACTCCGTGTGTAGGAGTGAACGTTATACAAAATGTGAATTATTTAATTTCAAGGGCTCGCTCGCAAGAACCACTGGTCAAATCAGAGGTCCTGAGTTCGATTACTGACTGTGTCAAGCAGTAGTGAATGCGATTTTAACTTGGAAATATAGATCGCAATATATTTCCAAGTAAAAGTAGCCCTCACCTGGCATTGCTGCATCAACAAAAATGTTTGCCCTATTAAATGAGTTGTAATAATAATATTTCGTACATAGTTGGAACTACTGTTTGGGTTGCCACCTATCGAAACAGCTTATCGGACTATTAAGGTCTGATTGTTGTTCAAAAAATTAATAAAAAAAGAGTGCGCGTAAGGTTCAGACGCGATGGAACTAAAACTTATTTGCTACTGTACAAGATGACATTTAAGTAAAAATAAATACATAATATAACAATTTTGAATAATGTTTATTAGTAATATGGTAACACTCGTGATGCACCTATTTATTAGTGTCAACCATTATACATATTTATATAATGATAAATTATAAATTATATATTTATAATAGCATTAAAAATATGTATAATATTTAAAAACAATAATGTAATTAAAGTCATACTTCAAAGATGACATGATCGATTTGTCATTGCTATTAGCATTTCGAAATGAACATTTATTAGAGAAATGAAGTAATTGCTGACAATAATTCTAAATATTCTAAATCTAAAAATAATTCTAAATATTCTGAAGATATTAAATTCTATAATATTCGTTCACACAGTGGATTATGTTAAACAACGCCTAAACAAATGTTGTTTTCGCAACTTCACTCATCATGTAATAATTGTGTTTGAAGAACTTCATGTATCATCAGTCAACATACATTCATTGACTGATGGTATTTTTTTTACTTTTTCGCTAGCGACATAATCTCATTCTTTGAACAGTTACATCTGTTTTACCTAACTTCAAAGATTTATAGAAACTACGAATAATATAGAAATTATTCCAATAAACTTATGTTTCATACACGGCGCAAATGCTGCATTTGTTTTATAATTTTCACTATAATTATTTACGAGGGACAGGGTATATATTCTTCTGATTCAAGCATTTTTTATTAAATCAAGATTAGTACTACGATGTTTATTTATCTATGCCGATTTCCTTGTCGATATCGGTACGCATACAACGACAGATCCCTATTCACGTATGCGACGACTAATCACACACGACCCGTATAGAAATGATATCATCGAGAGCGAATGACGAATCATTGGCACTCGACTCTTATCTTATATTTTCTGCCGTAACCCACTTCCGTTGCATTTGTACGGATTTACACCCTAGTCGCGCCTAAAGAAGTTTTACTTCAATTAATTTCTATGTTTCGTAAGCTTCGGTTAACGAGCAAAATAAATAGTTACATTCGTACAACGCGTGACAAACTGGAGAAAATTTACAGGAAAGTCAATATCTAAATGCAAGCGTTTATCGTCTTGCACAACGAGAATTTCATTTTATTACTACAGTTCTGGAAAGCTCATTATTTGAAAGTTACTTCTCAAAGCATTTTTCATTTCCTGAAGAAAAAGTTGACGTATTCGCCAGAAAATTCTGTTTGCTAATTTTATGTTTTCTAGAAATTCCAAATTATTCTAAATCGATTGACATCAGAATTAGAGAAAATATTTTTGTACATGTAAATCAAAATATGTCATCTTTCGTCGACGGTTTGCGGCTGAATCAATTTTAAAAAATGAATAGCCATTCGATAAAACCCCCAATAAGCTATAGCAGTGTGGGGAGTAGTAATGTATATGAAAGTATAAACTCCACTTGTAAAAAAATATATAAAATTTATTGACTATGAAAATTAATGCTATGAAAATATGACAAGTCCAATTGTTTTTTTACTCTTATGACTAGCCTGCTTGATCCCCACAGCAGCTTGTTTATAATTAGCAGAAAAGAGCAAAATTTTTCGTCCACGATTTAGCCAAAAATCCTGAACAGATTTGATAAAATCAAAAATTGTTCGAAAGACATTAGTTAGAAATCGTGCGATTTACTTTTTGATAAAGATTAAAATGTTTATTGGAAGATATGCATTTTGAGCTGGTTTAATGCAATTAAAGAAATAATTTATAATTAACAAGCATGCATAAAATCCTTGAACCGTATGAGAATAATTCTACTCTTACCATATGTGTAATAATAGTGTATCGAACAAACTGTGCTTATTTTTAGGTTCCTTTGCATTCAAATTAATCAATATCGGTTAAAATGAATGATAATTGATATTTAAAAATTATAAACTGCATTCCATGAAATTCTTGATACTAGTAATGTACTACGAAACTATTAGTATTTTTTTCAACTGTATAGCAGCTTCGTGACTGTTTGGAAAAAAATCGAACTTTGGTATCAACTATTTATAATATTAACTATTTGTAGAGTAGGAAAAATGAAGGAAATTATAAGCTAAGAAACAATATAAAGAAGCATACGAAAGTACGGAAAATAAAAACAAAATGCTTTCATGGTATACATTTGCTTTCGGTACACGTCTACCAGCTAAGTTTGTGTTTTTACGGTTTGCAGTTTCTTCGGGGTTTTAGAGCAAAAGTTTTTGATTTTGTTCCAAAGAGAATGACAAAAGAAATGCAAATTTATCTTCTACTGGTTTTTACAAATGCTTTATCTCTTCATCCAATATAGCAAGCGCAGATTTTCTTTGTTCACAATAGAATTAAAAAACCTCTTTAAGGTTTTGCAATCAAAATATTTGATCAGTATTGACATAGAAACACACACACATACACACACACACATATATATATATATATATATATATATATATATATATATATATATATAGCAGTTCTAGCGGTTTCAGAAATCCAGTAAAAAAGTAAAAAAAGCCATTTGGCAGTTCAAAATGATCATTAAACATACGCACATCAAATTAGAGCCTTTAGACCACGACGCGGCGCTCACGCGCTTTGATATTTCATTTATATGTAGCTAAAGCAGTGCGATTGCTTTTAAAAAAGTTCAAAATTTCCAAAATATTTCAAAATAAAAGAAAACATGTTTTTGGAAGTTCTTTTTTCCAAAAAAGAATTTTATTTTCAAAAATTTCTAAAAAATCTAATTTTTTTAAAAAAATTATTTTTAGTACGGGAAGTTCCAGCTATTTGCCTTAAGGCACGATGTTATACACCACTAACTTTTTTATATTTGAAATTTTTTGCATATCTTTACATTTGAAAGGTTTCTGGTATACCATAGAAAAAAAAGATGTGTGTGTGTATGTATGTTTGGATACAATTTTCTGTCCACGATTTCGGGCGCACGTACCAACCGATTTAAATGATTCAAAACACATTCAACTCTATTCTCCCTATCCTGATCTCACGTAATTAATTCAAATATCATTATTATATGTACCTGTTTTTTACCTCTCATATGTCACCTCTATTTTTTTTATTTATTATATGAATTTCAAAAACATTTTTATACCATAGCCCATTCTGAATCATAATGTATCTATATATACATATTTAAATTTAGCATATGATAACCCTTTTCATAACCTTTATTTTATATATGAATTGTAAGAACATTCATAACAAAATTTAAAAAGTTTTCTCATTATTAGACCGACGGGCAAAATCCAAATAATATATGGGACTATCAACCTCATTCCCCGCCCTTCATGAAAACCCTTTCAAAAATCGCTTTATAAAACTTCAATTACAATAATGAGCCTTGAGCTACTAACTCACACAATCTATACAGATGTATATATATATATATATATATATATATATATATATAACATGAAACCATTTTGCTGATAAATATTATTATTGCAATTATATTATTATGTATCTAGTTCGCGTGTATCTAATGCCGTCGATTCAATCAGTTTAGTAAATGCTAACAATTATGCAAACAGACGTATTAAGTGCTAATTAATATTGCTTAAATCGATCTGATTAATCAAATATTTTAACCAGTAAATTAAGGAATAAAACTGAAGTATTATAATCTAAAACTCTCACCCTTGTCATGAACAGACAAAACTCGCCCTTCTCAATCAGACAAAAATAGACGGATCTGCATATGACAGCAATAAATTAATCCTAAATATGTTGTTTAAATAAATATATAGACCTCGTGAGAATTTGGCAATAGGGTTAAAGTATTTAAATTAAGTCTTAAATCTTTCATCACAATTGAATATTTGGCATTTATGAATTAGCATTTTTAACTTCCCGTAGGGTAAGTTATTGTAATCGTCCAAAAATCGAAATTGAAAATTTTTGCATTTCTTTACGTGTTGAAAGTTTCTGAACTTTTGGTATACCTCAGAAAAAATTGAGGTGTGTGTGTGTGGATGGATACAATTTCTCGTCCATTTTTTTGGGCGCACGGATCAACCGATTTCGATAATTCAAAAAACATTCCTATTAATAGGGAGATGTGCTGATGAGTTTTTGGCAAAGGCAGGTCCATCCAAAGAGTGCAGAAAATAGAAATCGATTTTTTGAATTGGAGCATCCGATTTGAATGATCCAAAAACCGTTCTATTCGTAATGACGGGGGTGTTGGTTAGTTTTTGGCAAAGGCAGGTCCAGCCGTTTCGGAGATACAGAGCTTGATGTGCAGAAAATGTCAGTTTTTGAAAGAACTAAGCATGCGATTTAAATGATTTAAAAAACATCCTGTTTGTGTTGACAAAACGATCGCTTTTGGATTTTTTTTTTATTTAAAAAAAAATTTTTTTTTGGATATCGAAAATTATTCGAATTTTAATGTAAATTCTAGCTAAAGTTCTGAAGCTCACTTTCATACTTCAAATAAATAATTTTAACTTTGCAATTTCAGTCAAATAATTCTTCTAAATATTATACAATGTCTTTCATTTTAAATTCGATTGATTGAGTTTTGTTTACTTACTTTTCTATAAACATATATAAGTCACGGTATTTATAATAATTTGAAAACATTTAATATTCCTCAAATATTTCATTACGGTACGGGAAGTTCCAGCAATTTGCCTTAAGACACGGTGCCGTGCCACTAGTTATATTTAGATTCACCTTTTAAAAATATGTACATTCAGAATTTTTACATAAACATTGCAAAGTTTAAAAGTATACTAGATAATAATGTCACGGCAGTTTTAAAAATTAACGCTATTTCTAATTACTATTGCAAACAACTTAAGTAGAACATATCTGTCCGCATACCAATTTTCAGTCAATATAGAAATAGCGATTGTCCAATTTGCATATTAGATGATATTCCATTTAACCGAACAATTCGTGAAATCTAATCGATAATGACTTTATTATTAAAAGGCTAAATAGAATGTTCCGATATATTTAGATAGTTTACCCAGAGCATACAATTAATTTTAATCGATTCCAGCAGTCGTGACTATATTCGGCCTTTGTAAATTAGCTAGAAATAATGTATCATTACAAAAGAAGATTATGTGCTACGAAGAATAATATATGATATTTTCATTTTCATTTTCAATTTTGTATTGCTTTTGTAGATTCTCGATAAATTTTCTTCTAGACATTTTAGAATTCCAATGTAGCAAGACCACCGATAAATTGTTAGATCGTGTAGGTTTTCTTTTGATCTAGCGAAAAATGTTCCAATAATATTTTCTTGAAAATTTCATACCAACACATCGAGAATATATGAAATATTATTCTTAGTAATACAAGGTATTACTTATATTTTATTAACTTCCCGTAGGGTAAGTTATAGTAATCGCAAAAAAATCGAAAATGAAATTTTTTATATATCTTTACGTTTCAGAGGTTTCTGAATATTTTGGCATACCTTAGAGAAAATGGATGTATGTGTGTGTGTGTGTGTGTGTGTGTGTGTGTGTGTGTGTGTGTGTGTGCGCGTGCGTGTGTGTATGTATGTGCGGATACAAATTTTCGTCGACGATTTCGGGAACACGGATCAACCGATTTGAATAATTAAAAAAACATTCGATTCGTATTGATAAGGAGACGTGCTGATTAGTTTTTGGCGAAGGCAGGTCTAGCCGTTCCGGAGATACGGGGCAAAAAGTGCCGAAAACGGTAACTCAGTTTTTAAGAGAACGGAGCGTCCGATTTTAATAAATCAAAAAGCATTTTACTTGTATTGACAAGATAAAGAATTGATCGAATTTTCATAAAGGCAGGTCTAGCGGTTTCGGAGATATAATGAAAAAAGTAAAAAAAAATGCCATTTGGCGGTCAAAAATGATCATTAAACATATGCACATCAAATTTTCAGATATTTTATAGAGATTTTAACAATAAGTATAAATTTTGTTTATTTTCCTATGGGTTCCGTATCAATGTTTACCCGTTAGATGGCGACGCCGCGCTTACGCGCTTTATATTTCGTCTCTATGCAGTTAAAGCAGTACGATTGCTCTGAAAAACAAGTTCAGATCTTCCAAAATATGTCAAAATAAAGAAATTTTTTTTTTTTTTTTTAAATTTAAAAAAATTTTTTTTTTTTAAATTTTTTTTTAAAAAAATTTTTTTTTCAAAAAAAAGTAATTTTTTGTCCAATTTATAGTTTCTCAAAAATCTTATTTTTTCGAAGTAATTTTTTTTCAATTTTTCAATTTTAAACGTTTTTAAAAAAAAATAATAATTTTTGGTACGGGAAGTTCCAGCAATTTGCCTTAAGGCACGATGCCCTAATTGCCTTAAGACAGAATTCCATTTACAGCTAGTTTGCATTGAAATACATCACAAACTAAAGGACAATGTCAATAAACGATTCATCATTTTTATATTGATACAGATGAGAGGATACGTGGATATTTATAAATACATAAAGTATATTATCAGAGGAGGGTAACCTACAACGAAATAATAAAAATTAATAACTAGTGGTGTATTACATCGTGTATTGAGGAAAATTGCTGGAACTTTCCGTACCAAATTAAAATTTAAAAAATCTGAATTATTTTCGATATTCAAATTTTTTTTTTAGAAATTAAAAAAATTGAAATAAAAAACATTTTTCCTAGAAGCAATCGTACAAGTAGAATTTTTTTTGTATCTGAAAAACCGCTATTTTTTTGCACATTTAGCTCCGTACCTCCGAAGTTGCTGGGTCTGCCTTTGCCAAAAACTAAGCACCACTTCTACCCATCATTACGAAATTAATGCTTTTTGGATCATTCGAATCGGATGCTCTCTCAAAAACTCGATTTTTATTTTCTGCACTCTTTGCTTCGTATCTCCGAAACGGCTAAACCAACTTTTGCCATAAACTAATCAGCATATCTTTCTATTAATCGTTTGTTTCGTACGCCCGTAATCGTCGACGAAAAATTGTATCTACAGATACACACACATCCATTTTTTCTGAGTGAGGTATGTCAAAATGTTCAGAAACCCTGAAACGTAAAGATATGCAAATATTTTCAGTTTCGATTTTTGGATAATATTAATAAAATATATAAGCGGAGCCTCGAAAAAACTTGTTTGAGGGCACTTGGTATAGGTAAAGATTTCTCACAAAAATTTAAAAATCGTAAAACTAACCCTTGATTATGAATCGAATTTTTGTTTTACATTAAAAAACTAGGGAAACAAATAATCAGAAATATGAGCCCATATATGCAAATGAAATACAAAAAATTTTGATTAAGCAAATTTTTTGGTATTGTTGAATTATTTAAATTTCAAGACCCAAGGGGCCTATAAAGTTCGCACTTCTGTGTATGAAAATGTTATTTCAGGTTGAAAAGCCCAGCAAAGATCATAAATATCAATATTGGTTGCCTTGACAACGTTATAGAATTGAGATTTTTGGTGAATATCGAAAAATTTGGTATGTGATCTGAAAGTTACGCGGGCCCATATAAGGTTAAAAAAAAATCATTCATCATAATTATCTATCTGGCTCTTTTTCAAAAAAAAAATTACCAACAATTCAGATTCTCTTTTTTGCATTTCTTCGACCAACTGATTTAGTAAATAATTTATAACTGATAATGACTTTAATAGATGTTCCAAGGTTTCTTACTCCCTGGAAAATTTGGATTTAATTAAGATTTGCTTACGCTCTCGGGGGCCCCGTATAATTGATACTGCGGTAGCTACGCCCCTGGTGGTTCATGAGCTTTTAATGGACACCTCGCCACGAGTTGCTTTATTACATCAAAGTGAAAAATGGCATTGCTTGAACTAATTTAATTTTAAAATTTAAATATATTTTAAAAATCTCTAAAAATTGAAAATGTTCGCTCATTCTGTTTTATGATGAGGTATATAACAAGTTTATAATTGTACAAAATCCATTATCCATTATGTATTTCGTAATAGTGTCGTGTCGTTTAAAACTCTGCGTTTATCTCGTTTCCTTCGTATCAAAACATTTTTATCAATCTTTAATATAGCATGTCAAATGATCAATGTAAACACACACACATTTGAAGAATATACAGCGACGAATTCTGGAACATTCTCGTAAATCTTAAATAAAATTTAATAACAGAGATATTCATAAATGTTAGACAACTGCAAATGTTTTCATTTGCATATATATATATATATATATATATATATATATATATATATATATATATATATATATGGGCTTATAATTTGTTTTCCTATTTTTTTAGATGTAAAACAAAAATTTCATCGTTAAGGGTTAGCTTTAAGATTTTTTTTTAAATTTTTGAGAAATTCTTATCTATTGCGCAAACCAATTTTTATACTAGGCTCTATTTATATATTCTATACAAAGCAAACGCTTCTTTGAGGCACATTCAGAATTTATAATGAATTTAAACTCAAGTTCACATATTTAAATTTAATGTCATTGAAATGCACCTGAAATTTTGATCCAAACTATACATGAAAAGAGAAGATACCGGGATTACCTATCGAAAAGCACTTAATTCCTCTACATAAAAATCCATACGATGGAGATTCTCGTTCAGTTGTCATAAAATAGAAATATTCTTGAATGATTTTAAAAATCAGAGGATATAGAACGTATCACAAATAAAATATATAAAGCCAAGCTATACAAAGCAACATACTCGTACTCTTGCAAGCGCAACTATGCACTATTTGATTTTATTTATTTTCAAGGAAATTCTATTATATTGGCTCGTTCGTTATAATATATGACATGTCAATTCTTTCAGTACAAGAAATCGGATTCAATTCTGTTAGTTGTCACATCGGCATCAGAGTGGCTCGCAGGGCAACTAGGTACAACGTGGATACAAACGAATAAAGGAAACGTACCTAGGGCATTAAACTGACACAGGATATTTATTATGCGAGATTATATTTATGTGAATTTTCCCCGTGCTGTGTAATCCGTTGTTTAAAGCTTATATATCGCTGTTGGAAACAAGTGTATATATATATATATATATATATATATATATATATATATATACATAATTAGGGGAAATTCAGGCGTATCGGTTAAGATTCGATCACGGATGCTTCAAATCAAATAATCCAATTTATTAACTTCCCGAAAGAGAAGTTTGTTTTCATCAAAAAATTCGAATCTCTAATTTTATATTTTCTCGATGTTTCAAGCCATTCTGAATCGAATGAGACCAAATTTGGAAAAAGTATGTGTGCAAAAATTAGTATTGTTTTTCGATTTTAGTATCGATCACAGATGCTTCAAATCAAATAATCCAATTTATCAACTTCCCAAAGGAGAAGTTTATGTTTTCATCCAAAAATTCTAATCGCTAATTTTATGTTTTCTAGACGTTTCACGCCATTCTGAATCGAATGAGATCAAATTTGGAAAAAGTATGTGTGCAAAAATTAGTATCGTATTTTGGCATTTGCCAAATTTAGACCTTTCATCAACGTTTGCTCAAAAACGCATGAACCGATTTCAGAAATTCAAAAGCCATTTGATGTATCTCGATGAGGTTTATCGTTTCTCAGGTTTGTGCAACTATCGGCCGAGCCGTTTTTTTGTAATTTGTAATAATTTCTTTGTAATTGTCTACATTTAGGCTCATACTGCCGAATCGATTTTAAAAAATCAAAAACTGTTCGAAAGATATTCATTGGGAATGATACTGATTAGTTTCAGATGAAAATCTACCGAGCAGTTTTCTTGTAATTAACTGTTGAAAAAAATTTAAGCTAATTTTTATGGTACTTTTTTGGCGCTATATACCATGGTCTTATATAACTTACTAAAATATTACGGCCTTACGACAAGTAGTTTAATTTAAAAAATTCATCAAAGTTTGAGAAAATGACTAGTTTTTTTGACGTTTGTTAAAATTAAAAAAGTGTAATGATAAAGTACTTGGTCTTAATAAACATACTAAATCATTAAAGTCCTACGGAAACTGGTTCAATTATGAAAATTGTTGATTTTTGAAAATTTGCTTTTAGAAAATACTTCGAGTTAACGTGTTCGTTCGTTTTCAATTTCAATCCACTCGTAATACTTTTCATCGTTCATAAATTAATTTATTTTTTATTAAGTCGATTATTTACACATATCGTCAAGTTCATATAACTTGCCTAAAGGCAAAATACCAATACCAACTAGTTTTTATTGGCATTCTATTGGTTCCCAAATTTTTCGTAAACCCCTTGACCATGGATCAATCCTGTTGGTCAAGATTTGACTCGTGCTTTTCTATTCAAAGGGGTAAGCCTGCTTCAGAGGCTTTAAAAACTCGCTATTTTAGAAACTTTTAGGGAAGGAAATAAATATTTAAATGAAACAAAACTTTCAGGTTTTATTGTTATATATTTCAACGTTCTTCTCATTTTTTTTCAATAAAATATATTTCATAATATGCCGAGTACAAGCATTTCGCCGATGCGCCACGAGATACACGTCACAATTTCCATCCGTAACAGAAAAATAAAAAAAAATATAAATTTAAATAGTACAGATTCTAGTTGAACCTAAAAACCAGGAAAGTGAAAAGTTCACCAATTTTTCGCAGTTTAAAAATAAATCATGTCTTTTGATAAAACAAACACTTTGGATTGTTTAAAAAGTGGGTTAATTATAACTATTTTTAAGCCATTCTGAATCGAATGAGACCAAATTTGTAAGATGTATGTGTGCAAAAATTAGTATCGTTTTTTGTCCTTTATCAAAATTATACCTTTCATCGACGTTTGCTCAAAAACGCCTGAACCGATTTCAGAAATTTAAAAGCCATTCGATGTATCTCGATGAGAATTATCGTTTCTCAGTTTTGTGCGACGATCGGCCGAGCCGTTTCTTTGTAATTTGGAAAAAAGTATTGAACTTTTGTTCTAAGTAAAACTAGAAGAGAGACGTTCAGTTTTTTTCCTATTTTTCTCGCCAATTAGGAAGACTCGAAAAAATGAACAAAATATCGAAAAACTATCGAAGCAATCGAAAAAAATAGTGAAAAAGCGAGAAATCGCTAGCTTGCTTACTATTTCTTCTGTAACTCCGAAAATAATTTGAATTTGTTCCTGAAATTTTAGGCTTAGGCTTTAGGCAATATATTCCCGGCTAGTTTAGGAATACATTTTGCAAAAAAAAATCAATTTTTTAAGCCTCTGAAGCAGGCTCCCCCCTTAACTCGAGACCCTTTGGGGTAGGGGGTATAAAAATTTGCATAATATGAAGTAGGTCGATGGAGCTTGGTTAATGAACGAATATTTATAATCAATTATTCAGCCATTACTTTATAATATACCTTCTTGAACTAATTTCCAACTTATCAAATAATTTAAACTTCCACTAACTCATATTAACATGCACTAGTATTTATAGTGGAACAACCATTATTGTTATTATTATCTCCAGTATCTACGGCAGCAATTAACCCATATTAACCCGTCGTACTAGCAATATTGCAACTTTAGTAGTTAAATTACAAACTATTTATATATTAGTTCATTTATTATTTTAACTGTTGAACTTCTCCAATACTAACAAAATAGATAACAAAATTAAATAATCGAATCTTACTTTTTTTTAAACTTATGATTAAATTTGAAGTGGTATGCATCGAGTATGGAGCTTGCAACATTTCTTATATGTATGTTTTATATAAAATTTTATATTATAATTATTTATAGATACTATATAGTATATAGTATCTATAAATAATTATACTGTATATAGTATATACAGTAGACTCTCGATATTCCGACACTAATAAAAATCGGAGGGTATTGAAGTACCTGAGGTTATCATTTTTAGATATAATATTGAAATAACGTTCAAATTTCCAAAAATTTCGGTCGCGATTGTTGGAGTCGGATTACTGGAGGTGTCAGTTTATCGAAGTGTATTAGAGTTTGCTGTATACATATATATTTCATTAAAAGCCTACCGAACAAATGGAATATAAGAAATTCACCAAAGATACTGTATAAAAATCTGATATTAATTTATTCATAAATAAGCCACAATTAATTATTATAAATATTACTTCAGGCTCTTGTCAAGATAAATGAGATACACTTACCATTATACATAGATAATCTAAAAAATGGTCCACAAATTGGGTACCTTGAATGTTTATAAGAGACACCTTGGTAAAGAATACTTGTAAGCGCATTTCTTCCAAGACTCGATCCAAAGCCAAAGCCGAATATTTACCCTACTTTCCCCTATATATATATATATATATATATATATATATCATAAATATTTTCGAGAAAAACAGTAGCCTGGATAAGTACGTAGTGTTATTTCAACGGCAGTCTTATAATAGGTGTTTAATGTAGTTTAAATGAGTTTTGTATAAATTGCGCGGCGAAGGCATTTAAGGACATGCTTGTTGAATAAATTTATTTAGAGAAATCATTTATTATTATAATAAGCTCTGGCTTTGATATTCTCGGATTTTCTTATATACACGACGATTCTTTTTTGGGTCTTCTGAACTTCGATATTTAGTTGCAAGATAAATCTAACGAGGGTATATGATATGATTCTAGAATATTCTTCAATTATTTTTTCACTTCCTACAAAATTTAATTACATATTTGTCCAAATGCAAAAAATGTGTAGTTTTGTATAAATCAGTTATAACATGTAAATAATTTCAGTATTTTGATTATATATGGAAAATATGGTAGCAAGATTTCCAGCATTTCTTAGAAAAAAAAGAAAGGAAAAAAGCTAGAGTTTTCTACAAAGTAAGCTGCATATCACTGGATTTTATCAGAATCCCATAGATGATTCATTATTTCTAACATTTTTTATTATTTATAGTTCTTTATTTTATTTAAAGTATCTGTATTGTATCTTTTTAAATTATTTATTTTATTATTTTTAAAATAGGATAGACCTCTACTGTAAAACTACCATTGGATTTCTGAAAAATGAGTCAACATCAAAACTCAATATATTACGTATAACACATACTATAAGAAAAAGAATTACAATTCAAATATATATCTGTCTATATTAAATCTCCGAAAAAATCTTCTGAAAAAGGCTGACATATCTTTATGAAGCTTTACAAACACATTCAGTACGACTGACAATAAGAATCGGACAAAATATATTACTCATACCACTAAGTGGACCAATTTCTTTTATTTTTTTCATAATTAAAAAACACACACAGACCTAAATTTTCACCCTTTCACCAAAAATCTTTATTTTATAATAAATAGTCATTTCAATGGGCTGGAATTTGCAAATGAACTACGAGTATTTGACAAGAGCCTGAAATAATATCTATTATTATTGATTACGGCTTGCTTATGAATAAATAAATAAATAAATAAGTAAATGTCTATCAATATCCCATGAACATTTATATGTGGCATGCGTTTTAGCTAGTAAACCATCCGTATAATTTGTGTTAGCTGCATCTTTCACTTATATATTATATTCACAATCAGTTAGTGATATATATATATATATATATATATATATATGTGTGTGTGTGTGTGTGTGTCTTCTGTATACTATCTATAAATTTAAAGTGGTCCTTAATATGGATGTTTTCGAATTTTCTTGCTCCCAATCAAATGCTTCCAAATTGATAAAAAAATATCTCTGAAAGTTTTGGCTCTTAATATAAACTTGAAGATAGTTCGCACTCCCACCAAAGTTTCTTGCTTCTTCTTCCTAAGTAAATACTTATTTTATAAAATAAGTCAAATTTTTAAAATAATAAAATTCTAAAAAACAAATCAAATTTTACCCATGTTATTTCTATAAGAAACTTTGGTTGGAGTGCGGACTATCTTAAAGTTAATATTAGGATCTAAAACTTTGAGAGATTTATTTTTTGTCAATTTGAAAGCATTTGAGCGACTGAGAGCAAAATATTCAAAAACATCCATATTAAGGACCACCCTTATATATATATATATATATATATATATATATATATATCAATTTAGAATGAAATTAAAATTCATTTTTATATCGTATATTGGTGAGCAATAACGTTAATGTGGTACTTACTAGGTATCAGACTAAGGAAGTAAAAATAATTTTATGTGCTGCGAAGGTAATGGCAATAAATTTTGAATTCTTAATACCTTTGTAAAAGTTTCCGAGATGGCTATCAGAAAAACGTTTTTCATTTGATTTACCAGAGTGTTCCTAACGCGCAATTATTGCTCTTCTCCCTTGTTCGAGATCACCTCAAACAAGGATCCCGTTGAAAGTAATAAAAGAAACGTAATAATTCGGCGAAGTGAGCTGGCCGGGTCTTCGGTGTAATTGCGATACATATATTATTTTATGACGTCAAGAGTAGCGCTGCTAAACTCGCCAAACGTGATTAAATGAGACAAACACCGAGTCCGTTCATTAATTCTAAAAATTCTTCCCGCTGCATTCCGGGCGCCGCGCGCACAATGCAAAATGAAGTTGAATATTAGACATTCCGGGTGAACATCTCAAAATTGCGAAGGCGATGAATTTAATAACGCGACAATAATAAAAACTCATAAATAAACGAGGGGACGACAGAAAAACAGAAATAACAAAATTTTTCACCATCAGCGACGACGAATAGAGGTGTCTGCCCCGTGCCGGTTCGGACCCCCTGCGCGAAGGTGGAAACTAGAGAAGTCTCAGACCGTGCGGTTAATTATATTAGGTATTGCTCGTGTCAATAGAAGCTCCATCCACCGGCAATTTTAATATTATTAAGAAATTCGAGTTTCTAGAAACAAACACAATAGACCGTGCCGAGATAACTTGATTAACATTAATGAAACTACGATCAAACATAAAAACTTCGAGAATATTATGTTTTCCAATTAAGTGAACCCAATCGATAAATGCTGTGTGGATAAAAAAATATAAATAATAAATGAAAATTTTTTCGTACCTGTGTAATTTAACATATAAGTATGTCGTTTGAAAGTGGTTAATGAAAGAATATTTATAATCAATTATTCTGCATTTACTTTATTGTATACCTTCTTGAACTAATTTCCAATTTATCAAATAATTTAACCCTTTCGATTTTGATGCTCCGGCTGAAAAATTCATATAAATCTCGGAATTCGCGAGTGAAAAGGGTTAAACTTCTACTAGCTTATATTAACTCGCACTAAAATTTATAGTGCAGTAACCACAATAGTATTTATAGTGCAGCAACCATTATTGTTATTATTATCACCATACGTTCCGGTTTAGCCGATTTTCACAGATTAAGTCTCGGAATTAGATTTTTTGTCCCGGATTGTCAGGGCTATTCGAAAACTAATAGATAAAGTAATAAAAATTATACAATAATTCAAATTAATTATGAAGAAAATTAAACAGAGTTTTTTACAAAGCTCAAAAGCGAGAACATCATTAATAAAGGAGTATTGCATATAATTGAATAATAAAGTTCTTACAAAAAGTCCGCAATTTTGATTAAAACAAATTATACATATAAAAAACGGATTAATTCAGTGTATCCTTAAGCAGCATTCGTTATTTTCTATGCAAACCCCCTACCAGTTCTGGAGTACCCCATAGGCCCGTGAGGCCCGGGCCCGAGCACAATTTGGAGGGCGGCAAATTTTTCAGAATGTCAAAATTTAAAATCCGAAAAATTTTCACGGCAATTTATTTTAAGGATTGATCCTAGATAATTTTCTATAAAATAGAATGTTATTCGTTTTCTAATCAAACTTATTCTAGGGCGCCTCATTAATATTTTTATTGATGCATCATGTTTAAAATAAAAATTATCAAATTGATAAACTTTTTTTGGAGAAATATTGAATCTCTTTTCATTTTTTGTAACTTTGTTAAAGTGAATCTAACATACAAAACACTTTAAATGGGTTTCTTGTGTTATTTCACATAAAAGGAAAAGATTCAGGGCGTAAGGTTCTGATTTCTATTTGCACTTTTTGCTTCGTATCTTCGAAACGGCTGTACCAACCTTAGCGAAAAAACAATCAGAATCAATGGGAGTCGAACATACATACTAACATACATACACACATACACATTTTAAGGTATACCAAAATGTTCAGAAAGCCTTGGAACGTGAAGATAAGAAAAATATATCATTTCCGATTCATTTGCGATTAATATAACTTACCCTAAGCAAAGTTAAAAATTATATCTAAATAATTAAAAAAAGAAAGTTTAATTAAAAAAATAAAATATTGTCTATTAAAAAGGCCGCCTTAACGGATAGGGCATAGGGCGGCAGAGAGCTTAATCCGCCACTGCCCCCCACACCCCATCTCGATTCCCGGATTAGCTTAAAAAAATATGGTCACTTTAACATTAACTCATACTAGCAATATTGCAACTTTAGTTATGAAATTACAAACTATTTATATATTAGTTTATTAATTATTTTAACTGTTAAACTCCTCCAATATTAATAATTCGCCAATATTAATAGATAACAAAAGTAAATGATCAAATCTTAATTTTTTTGAGGCTTATGATTTAAATTTGCAATGGTATTCATTGAGCCTGGAGCATTTAACATTTTTTATATGTATGTTTTATATTATATAAAATTTTATAGTAATATAATTATTCATAGATACTATATATAGTAGACTCTCGCTAATCCGATACTAATAAAAACCGGGGGTTGTCGGATTACTGAAATATTTAGATTACTCGATTGTAGTGTAAAGGTTATCACTTTTAACACACGATATTGGAAATAATGTTAACATTTCAAAAAAAAAAAATACAAAACAGAAAATTCTACGTCTACATAAATGGTGTTCAATAAGAAGTGAGAAATATTAGAGCCGGAGTTCCTCAAAGAAGTGTTTTGGGACCACAATTATTTCTTCAAACAAACACAATAGACCGTACAGAGGTAACATGATCAACTCTAATGAAACTATGTTCAAACAAAAAGACTTCGAGTATATTATGTTTTCCAATTAAGTAAACCCAGTCGATAATTGCTGTGCGGATAAAAATATAAATAATCAATGAAAATTTTCTTGTGTCTGTGTAATTTACCATATAACGTATAATTTGTTACAGACTACACCACACTGTACTAGTTAACGCATGTGCTATCAATCCGCTTATTGTCTACACTGAACATATACATGTAATTTCAACCTCCCTTGAAATTTCTCTACGGTGTTATTATTTCTTATTATGTATTATTATATCGCAGTATTAACAATGAAAAATGTACCATAATAGAATAATTAAATTAGATAATAATTACATGGCTATTTCGTTATTCTCAAATAATTATTAAGCAAGTCATACAGGAAATTTAAAATATGTACACGCAAAAGCAGTAGATTTTCTTTAGCTTGAACGTGACAAAAATGAAGAATCATAATATAAAGAATGAAACAAAATAAGGATTAAACCGTATTATAATAAAAAGTTGTGTAACGGTTTTAATGCTTTTGCAAATCCATGAGCCATTGATGTTGGCTCTGTGGGTTTAGACATATGAACATCATGAATATTATGTACATTGAGTAGCGACTTTATGAATAAGTAATAACCGTGTCTATATATAACATCCACTTTGATATTCAGGGACAAATAATAATAATAATAATGGAATTGTAATTTTCGCGCCTGCTTATTGAACAAGCGTTGGAGAATGTACCTCTTTTAAATTTTGCGCATATATTATTGTATTACTCATACTGTTGGTATTAATGAAGAAAACAGCTCTTTGTTATATAAAATATTTCTGGAAACTCATAATACGCATTTATTATGTATCCATTAGTGCATTAGTAATACTATTATTTGCATGTTTTTTAAATAAAACAACTTTTGCAGACAATAATTAGGAAAAAAAAGTAAGAATTATGCTACAGTTCGAAAACGTCGCGCTGTATACAATTGAAACGACAGCAAAAAAAGCACTCGTCGTAGACATTAAATATTGAGAGAAACAAACTTTTATAAATGACAAAGTTTAGCGTAACAATCAATATATAGAGTCGTGAATAATCTATGACAAGTCGACTTTGTCTCCCGAGTTGTGCTGAACTCCATCGTGGGAAGCGTGAGCTCTCCCATTAGAGCAAGTCGTTGATTATGCAACAGTCGCCGGCGAAGTCGATTAGACACCATTAGAAATGCTAAACAAAACAATTGTGATAACTTAATCATATTTTCGATTAAATATAGCGTGAGACCGCAAACGGGACTTTTCGCAAACTCCGCATCTGATCAAACTCTACATCGTTCTTCGATGGTTCGATGGTGATTTTCTCTGTTATGAACGATTCGTATTGAGAATTGGTAGACCGAAATAATTTGTTTGTTAACACTTGGAGAATACAAATGTAAGACGGATTATTCTGGTATTATGATTGTGGGCGGTATTAGGAATAACTAACACTAGGAGGAGGCGGTTAGACGGCTATTTTTTTATCACAATGACATATGTATACGTAGAGGACTATTCATGACTATGCTTAGCTAGTAAATTATTTAATTCTTTTGCTTGTGTTATTTACCCACAATAGTTAAAATCTGAATTTAATACAAGTTTATGTTATTTTATCCCATTGAGGGAATATCATAGACCGTATAATACATACTATTGGGGATCTTATAATATGCACTATAAGGTCTATGGGTGATATACTGTATATACTTTTTTTTCTTTTCATTAATGATATACATTCCACTCGCGAATTCCGGAATTTATATGTATTTTGCCGGAGCGGCGGCATCAGAGTGGGAAGGGTTAATATCATTAAGGGGCTAAACGTTTTGCTTTTTAGCATATTTCCATAGTTCAACTATTCAAGAATATGTGTGCAAGATGATTTTTCAAAATAAAAATAATTACGTAAATATAGAGTTTGACCACAATAATCCTCCTCTGTTTCCTTCCTACGCGAAACTTTATACGCGTTTTTCTCAATACAACACCCACGTTTTCTGAACTTCTACTGGACCTTACTTGAAATTTTCTAGAGTCTTTGTGGACTTCTCTTCAGTATGAACTACTCTCACCTCCAAATTGCTATTCTAAAAAAATCGAGATTGTCAAAAGAGGTTTTAATTTTTCTTTTTAGACAGTCATTAATTTGTGAACAAACATTTTTATAACTTGTTCGTTTTTTCGTTCAGATTATTTGGAAGCAATTTGTTTCCAAGTGAAAATGGCCCTCGCCCGGCATTGTTGCACCATACTTGCCCTATTACAGAGATTGTAATAAAAATTTATCATACAGAGATGTGACAACGGTTGCCATCTGGAATAAAACAAACGTAGTTTGTAAGATATTAATCACAACAGCTCATAGAAGTTCAAATAAAATTTAAAAAAAAAAAGATTATTTGGAGGGCTTAAATCATGGGTGTGGTCAGGTGCCAATTTTTCTACATCATTACCTTCTAAAATTGAAACTTTTATGACTATTTTTAATTTTTACTGTTTTTTACGTTTATTAGAATAATTAATAACTTGTAGAAAGAAGTATAATAAAAATATTGTTAGCTTTTTTACGACCTTTCTAGACTAGAATTTCTCCCTAAGTTTAGTCAAATTCGGCCAAGACTCAAACTTCTATTAAACAAACAAAAATTATATATGCCACAATACTGTGGTAGTTTTCGCATTATGAAACTGATTCAATGTGCACATTTTTAAGATAGTCCCAAATATCTAGAATATTAGAAGAAATTAACTAAAATTGATACCTTACAATTGATCACCTTACAATTTGATTGTAAGGTAATAATAAAATCTGAAGGGCATAATAGGTCGTTAAATGGAACACTTTTTATTCGAATTTCCTATCCATCAAAGTAAAAATCGTTCTACTGTGTCGATTATAAAAATTATTATTAGAACATAATATTCACAATAAAACGGAGGTACCCTATATTTCATCTTCAATAAGTCGATGCTTCAAAATTGGGCCCAGTGGTGGCGTAATCAGTTCAGACGAGAGCTAGCACAAACGGCCGGGTTCGACGGTTCGACGACCACGGTCAAGTCCGACATCAGGCAGCTTTGATGTCAATTTTTCGAAAATCGTCCATCGTGAGCATAGTTGCATATATAACCATAAAATGTCAACAAATACTTCGAGTCACAACTGTGTTATGCCATCTGGATCATAACTCAATATATCTGTTTTGCATAAGGTAATTAGGTCGTAGGACATTGAAACCTAGCAATACGACCCTTTCCGCCCTCTATGCCAAAAAGGCCTCAATTTACATTCCAATTCTAACTACGAATTCTTTCGCATCTACGAACCAGTTTAATTAGTCAATAATTATCAAATAGTAAATAAGTTATAAAAAGTGTAAACTGTTTTATTTTAATTTAAATACCATAAATCTGGCGCAACAACTGGATGTTTTGAATGGGTTGCCATCCATTCAAAAAAAGTCATACAATCGTCAAAACAATTATAGTATGACAGTTTGTAATTAAAATTATAACAAAAAATGCTTTGAAATATTATTCTTATCAGATCAATAAATAAGATGCTGTACTAGAAAATAAACAGTCGTACAGACCGTTAAATGAACACAATCTTAATGAACCATATGGTTCCATTTTGCGTACTGAACTTTTCAAGGCTAAAGAGAGTAATAAACAATCATCACACATATAGAGAGAGTATGTAGGAGAGAGAGCTTTAGTAATCTATAGTTGAATTTCATCAACATTAAATACCCTATCAACTGAAATCCGCTTAAGCAATGTACGTGTAAATCACTTTTCATCGATTCGCAGTCCATGCCGAACAACGGCGGCGTCGTCGACGAGCGAAATGGAAACGTTTTGTAACATATCCTCACATATAGTCAATTAATAATATTCGTAAAATGTAATTGCATATGAAATAAAAATGCGAGCCGTCCGCAGCTCCGCTTCACACAATTGGATTGTATGTTCGGCATTCTCGCGAAATTGCACAAAGTTTTAATGGCATGTTTTCATGCGTGTCTACGCAAGGGAATTTATAAATATCGAGTGGCGCATTGCCTTTTCGAAATTGCCTTTATTATGTGATAGCTTCGGTAACGATTTCGAATTTGTGCAAATTTAATTCAAAAATTCGATATAGGCCATTGGAAGCATCAACTTTTTTACATCCTTGTTCACAGTAATCAACTTCCCGTAGGATCAGTTATAGTAATCGCAGAAAAATGGAAAATGAAAATTCTAATATATTTTTGGATCAATATGAACTAATTTATTTAATAAATTTTGACTAATCTTGCCAGTATTACTAATCTTTAGATTATATTCTATACACAAAACCACTATCATACTTTTTTGTTTTCCTGCCATCAGCTGCCAAACTCCCACATATCCTTACGTTTCGAAGCTTTCTGAACCTACTAAGACCTTAGAAAAAAAACATTTATGTGTTTGTGTGTGTTTTGTGTGGATACAATTTTTCGTCCACGATTGCGAGAGCACAGATCAACCGACTTGAATGTTTCAAAACAATCCATTCTATGGTGATTATTTTGGCAAAGACAGGTTCAACAATTTTGGAGATATAGAACAAAGAATGCAAAAAAATTGAATTTTTTTCGAGAACGGAGCATCTGATTCACATGATAGAACAACATTTTACTTGTACTGACGAAATGAAAACTTGATTACATTTTTGCAAAGGCGGGTCAGACGGTTTCGGAGTTGCAGGAAAAAATGTTAAAAAAAATACATTTTTTGGTCAGAAATGTTTATTGCAGCTCACTATTATTGAGATTAATATACATGTGGAAATATTTATACACAGATAAATAGTTAAGTGGAAAGGTAGACAAGTAAACAAATAGGAAGAACAACATACTGATAGATAGACAGAATGAAAGCTTTATAGGTAGACAGGTAAAATTATTATGTAAACAAAAAGACAGGTAGATAGGTTCGGAAGTAGATAGGTAGACAACGTTGACAGGTATACTCTTAGACATGTAGGAACCAATTCTGCCGCATAACAGAAAAATGTTATGGCAAGGCCATGTTACGGTCCAACTTCCATACATTATGCTACTGAATCATACTGTCAAAATGTCATGTATTTGCTATGCATTCAGGCGTTTTACACATAAACTGCAACGTCACTCGTGATAACACACTGTTATCTAAGATCTTTTTATTTCTTGATTAAATCTATTATTTAACTTGTCTTAGGCAAAATTTAACGAGATACTACTTGCGTCTAGTTTCAGAATGCAATTTTACTACTGTCAATAACACAGCACTCGAAGACGTGAAAAATGCAGTTTTCTATAATTACTATAACCATTACTACGGATAAAAACAAAACAATTACAATTGCGGTTTTCATGTACTAGCTTTTATGTAAACATTTTAAATCCCCTTGAATCGTCAAATAAGAACGTAGTCGTAACAACAATTACTAATTGTTGTTTATTTATGTTTTCTATATAATAATGTTTTTAATTAAAAACCAAAACAAATTATCTAATGGACAATGTTTCCTCTGTTTTTACTGATTGCGCCATAGAAATATGCGCGTTATTGCATTTACGTATGAGGAAATAATTTTTCAATGTTCATCACGAAAATCTGAATTTATATTATCGCTCATTTGAAAAGGGAATTAATAAACATGAAGCACAACAATCGCGAAGTTTTGTTGATAAACCGATTGATCGCAAATATAAACAATTCTATTGGTTATTTAATCCAAGTTAGTGCATGATTTATTGAATATATATATATATATATATATATATATATATATATATATAATAATGTGTGTAATATGATTTAAATACTGTAATACGCACATTCCATATTTAACAAATTGATAATACTATCGAGAAAGAACAAGATGAAATTTAAATAACCTCGACAGCATTGATAAAGTTGAAGCAATATAAATACAAATAATTATCTGACCTACAGTTATGTACGTATGTATCAAATTGACAATGAATATCACCTGGATTTATCTAATTTTTTCATAACATCCAGAAATATAATAATAGATAAAGTATTCTAATAATTTAGGGTAATAAAAAAAAATATTGTCGAAGATACTGGGTACGGTAGTGACAGTCGTTATAACAGTTAAACTATACTGATTTTGAGATAGGGTCCCAAGAAAGAAAGATAAAGTATGCTAGTTGAAACAAGTTTCTATTATTGCTTTAAGTCAGCGCCCTACATTAACATGAACTGTAGACCGCATCTCTTTTAAAGAGTCAAAAGTAAGTTTTTTTGTTCGATTTTTTTTAATAATTACTGTTACTTGTATGCAGATCACTTTATTTTACTGAAAGTTGAGCATTAGTAATATAGTAGTATTCTTGTCCATTTTTGGGTGAAATTTAAACAGATGAAAAAAATCCAACTTAACTAAGACACAATATGAAAAAAAATAGGAAAACAAATTCAATACAAGAAAACAAGAGATTTCGCAAAGATTTCTTGTTTAAAATGTTTTAGTGTTTGATTATATTATGTAATATTATATTCATAAGCTTTGCCTAAATGATAATGTTGTATTATGCGCTACATATTTCTGGCAATAAAAATCGTTATAAACCATTTTTGTGTTTTTAGCTATTGTTTTTTAACCTAACACCTGTCACTACTAATTTTATGACAACTGTTCAAATTACCATTTAATTCACTTTTCTCTCAGCTGGTAAATTAACAAAATGATTTGTGATCAAAAAAATGGCACAACCGTATCCAGTCTCCCATGTTCTAAAAATATAAATATTTCTACTAGCATCTCAAAATGAGTTTATCCGACTCCAACCTTGACATCTATTCTTATGTCAAATTTTATCAAATACTCTTTGTTCAATATTAATATTGAACTACTACACGAAACCAACCTTGTAATCATGAATTCACTTCATATAAACTTATTTATTCAAAGTTTTCAGCAGTCATTCCATATAGGTACTCTGTAAAATTCATTTGAGCAAAATAAATATTTAACTTCATTTATATTCTCAAACATTAATGTTGTGTACATAGATTTTTATATAAGAGATTCATGTTAGTGGAGCAAACAATTTACGCAAAAATGTTTCTTACATTGCGAATTTGTATAAGGACGATGTCAACTTATGCATACATCAATGAAAATATAGAAATCGGTGAAGTTTCAAGAATATGAGTTTATTTTATAATACACACGAATGATAAATCTGTTATAATTAGGCAAATATTTTTATCGTGTGAAAAGAATCAATAATAACATTTTTAAAATATTGATGATTGAAATATATGCATGGAAATAAATAGGAGAGAGGGCGTATGCCAATGAGGATCCAATTTGACTTTCAGTAATTACACTGTCTGAACCTACATCTGAGCTACATCACAACAAATATCCCATATCAAACAAAAGTACTATCGAACTATGTTCAATAACATTCCTAAATAATTCCTAATTATAGAAATAAATTTTTTAGCTATTTTGCCAAAATTTGTCATCTGTCCCATAGACGGACTTGAGAGGGACAAGTAGGATGCTAACAGATCCAATGTTTTATTTTTTATTTTATTAAGAATTAACATCTAAATTATTTAACCAATGAAAAATAAAAATTTCATGGGCACATTTTTTACAAAGGTTGCACTGTATATAACCTTGATCTGATACATCGTCAGAAATTCATCAGCAGAGTTGGAATAGCTTTTTCATCTTAATCATTTTTTTTATTTACTGGTCACACATGTGGTTCGTTAAACATCATTCGTCTTCATCTTTTATAAGGTAGGGCGAGACACAAAGATCCAATATGAATTTGATATATCAAACAACTATCTGACTATGTTCAGTAAAACTCCCAGCTAATTCATCGTTCTAAAAATGTGTGTTTTTTGCTGTTTTTCAAAAACGTGTCACCTGGTCCTATTTACCCCATAGGCGGGGTAACGGCCAGAAGGCGAACAAATCCTAAATATTAGTTTTTAAACGATTTAATTAAATAATAGCTACATTGCTCAACTAATGCAAAATATTAATTTCATGGGTACATTTTTACAGAGATGACACTGTATATAACCTTGATCTGGTATTTCATTGAAAATGATCATGATTTGGAATAAATATTTATATAATTTATATCTTGTAAAATTGCTTTTGTTAACTTAATATACTTTTTCATTGTTTGCTCTTTTGCCAGAATAAAGGGTCAGTTGGTCCTTTTTGCCCTAACCACATGTAAGCTTTTATAGAGGTTATATATAAAAAAACTGTTAAATCTAAATTAAAAATAACACTTAAAATTAACCCTTTCGACTCGGATGCTGCCGCTCCGGCGGCAAAATTCATATAAATCTCGGTATTAGCGAGGGGAAAGGGATAAATAATGTATGCTAGAAAATTATATTGAAGTGTCGTAAACTAAACAACAGTGCTAACAATAAAAAAACTAACAACGAAAGAAAATATTTTTGTCAAGTATTTTCAAATATTGCCGTAAATCTTCTGATAGCGACGTCGTAAGATTCGAAGTGATACTTGGTTATACATCTGTTTCTCTCTACTTTCAAATATTGTTGTTAAAAAAATCCCAACACTACTTGTTTTTGAGATAATGGTGGTGGTCCTTCTTGCTCGCGGACCTATAATCCCCGCAATACCCTAATATCGTTAAAGGATTCTATATTTTTTTTCTTTTGGATATAATTTTGGTGGACCTTTTTACCCGCGGACTTTTAGGATCCGCTCTACCCTATATAACGCAGTATTATTATATATTTGTCAATTATATCAATGCAACCGTTGATTATGTTTAATACAATTCAATTAGTAATAGTTTTTCTATTAAATTCTGAATGAAGTAATTAAGCCCTTCACGTTGGGAAAATCAAATAATAACGTTCCACATTCAATCAAGCGTATGACTGCGATAATTGTGTAAATAACCTATTTGAACTGCAGTTCATCATTGAATTTATACAACACAGATTTCATAATCACTGAGAAAGCCGTAGTAATGAAAGAAATCCCAAATGAATCATTTTCATTTGAAAAGAGAATACAAAAGAACAAGTGAATTAGGTAGTGAACTCATGCCGCACCGAATTAAATAAACAGAGAAAAAAACTTATAAAAAAGTAACAGATGAATAGATAGAGATATAGTTACAGCAATGATGGTGGATTATATAGTGTTATACACAGGGTTAGAAACATCTACCCTTTGATGTCTACGAGGTAATATCATATTAGTTCGGTGTTCATTGGAGCTAACTGCTTTCAACGGCAAAGTTCCCACATTGCGTACGGTGGAAACGGCGTACTGCTAGTGTTAGAACGAAATATCGAGTACTGAGTAAATATCGATACTTTGCGGTCGATTGTGAGTACTTTTGCTATCGATTTTTTAGCTCGATCGTTTGCCAATATCGATTCTTTTCATCGATACGTACTCGAAAAGAATCGACAGCGTAATCTATGAACACCACTCATTGCCAAATGCAAAGCCAAATGTCTCTCTAGGTGGTCATAATTGTTCAAAGAAGTGTCAAAAAATGATCCCGAAGGGTCATTAGTCTCAGAATTTATTGCTCAAAAACCCAAAATGAATATGACCACACTATTAAATAAAGATGTTTATTTATTACTCTTATGTGAAATGAAATGGCTTTTTAAAGTACCTTAAATGTTTTATAAAAACACATTCAACAATCGGAGTATGATTATTTCAAATAATAATACTCACCAATTTCAATATATTAGTATTTTACGTAAAAAAGAATTGAAATATAATTATTTCAAATAATAATATTCATCAATTTCAATATATTAGTATTTTGCGTTTATTATATTTCGATTCTTTTTTACGCAAGATACTAATATATTGAAATGGATGAGTATTATTATTTAAAATATTTATATTTCGATTCTTTTTTTACGCAAAATACTCATGTATTGAAATTTTTGAATATCAACATGCAAACATATGGGTTTGAGTTTCTCAGAACCATTTAAACTTTAAATCCCATCGCTCAGAAGGGATGTTTCTCTACAAGTGTCGAAATATTATCTTGACCGTCATTAAACTGAATGTTTATTGCTTTCCAAAGAGCTTCATATTGCACTTATATGTAAACATGTAACGGTTTTTTGAAGTTGCATGCTCGCTAAAATTATTCATATAAAAATATTCAACAATTATCAAATATTATTTTTCTTAAAAATATTAAAAATATTATTGTACTTAAAAATACTTAAAAAGTATTGCATTTTTGAATATAGAATCAGACTATTATATTGTTTTAATCAAAAACACTCAACTGTTATAATTTTTTTTTTTTGAAGAAGTATAGAATTTGAAATTAGTATTGAAAAATTATTGTTGACATTTTACAATATTGAAAATGATTCTGATTTAACACATCAGATACAAGCAATAGAATTCATTCTAATATTGTGATATGATATTTAATGAGTTTTAGATCTTTCTTGCACTTATGTTTGATTTTTATGAAAAGTACTCAAAATTCGATATTGAGCCCTATCGATACTTTCGCCACGATATTTTTTTGGCATCGATATATTGATTAGATACTTTTTAAAGTACTCAATATCGATCTTTTGCCTCGATACTTCTAACACTACGTACTGCGCGCACAAGACTACTCCACTACTCCGCTACTCCGCTCTCTCGACAAAAGGAACGGCGCGGCGCAAGAAATTAGGGTCAAAATAAAGTAGCTTATTGTTATAGTTTTGTTTGGGTTCGCGACGGGTTTGGGTTTTGGGGTCGCTTGAAATATTCGGGGTAATTTAGTAGCAGCAGACTATAAAGGTTCGACTCTCTTTCACTTTGATATAAAACACGTGCGCCGAATTGCCTGGCACAATGACCTGTTATGTATTTGTAACCGCTGCGTTTCCTATTTTTAATTTTGTCTATATACATTGGATATACATATTATTATTGGTTTCTCCCGCAGAAGCACATACGGTCTTAAAGTTTTTTGCAATGGTCATTCAAATTTGTAATTATATTAACTTCCCGTAGGGTAAGTTATAGTAATCGCAAAAAAATCGAAACTGAAAATTTTTATATATCTTCACGTTTCGGAGGTTTCTGAACATTTTGGCATACCTTAGAAAAAATGGACGGATGTGTGTGTGTGCGTAATATGTGCGTATACAATTTTTCGTCGACTATTTCAAGAAGACGGGTCAACCAATTTGAATGATTCAAAAAATATTCGATTCCTATTTTTTCAAAATTTTCAAAATTCTCAAAAATCTAATATTTTCAAAGTATTTTCAAAAACTTCAGGTTTCCGTACAGGAAGTTCCAGCAATTTGCCTTAAGGCACTTTTTATTACTATTCAATTTACTCAAAATTGAACTAGAGTTCATTACTTCTTCTGTTAGAGAGCTTTTCCATAAATAATTTCTTTGTTTAAGTTTACGGTTGTGCTTACAATGCCATTTTGTTTTGATATGATTTGATTTTGATAATTGGGCGAATTTGATTAAAATTCATTACGTTTTGATTCAACGATGATTTTATTAGACATCGATATTTTTGTACACTTTTTTGTAGATGATTTCACCCAAAGATGAAAAAAGCTCTGGCCGTCCAGTTAAAGATTGCAAAGGAATTGTTGTCTACTTTACTCTTACAACCTAACGACCTATTCTGACCTTTTGAACAACAAACAAAATTGTTGAAACTGAATTAACAAATCGAAGCAGATTCATTCCATAATTGACATCATATATCTTTGGCCACTTGACAAACAATATTGGAGTTTGGTTGAACATCCCAACCATCCCACCATATAGTCTTATCCTTGTACCTTTTGACTACTTTTTGTTTCTTTAAGAACTTCTTGAATGGTAAATAATTTAATCGGTATGATGGTGTCAAATTGTACCGAATTTGTTTTTTTTTTGCTAATATAAACCAGAAGATTAATCTATTAATAATTAATGATGTTGCTTGAAAGAAGCAAAAAAGTCATCAATCAAAATGTTATTTAATTCCATAAAAAATGCCTAAAAATTTGCTAACAAATACATAGTTCCCAACCTGATAGTTGCCATCATAAAAGGTATAATTCTAATTATTACTATTAAATCCTCTAAAATTGGGTTGGAAAATATAGATTTACCATGGATTATTGCCCTGTAGACAAGGAAACCTTAGTATATTTACCGAGTGTGATAAAACCTCTAGAACCTAATCAATGTTATTGGAAATTAACGTATTATTACATCAGTTTATGTACTATTATATTACTCAGGAAAATGTTAGGTACTCATCAATTTTCACAAAGGAGAAAACTAATTCTATGGGGTTAGTATGGATATAAAGCTTGTTGTGTCTCTATAAAACTTGTTTGAGTATACTCATCTAGATTTATTCTACGGACGTACAATATTCACCCTAATTATGTTCGAAAGCCCTAAAACATTTGGACGCAACGTGCATTTAGCAATTTATGTTAGATTTTATGTTGAGTTGTGGTCACTGAAAATATTAATGATAATAATAACTTTTTCAGTGTTATTTTTAGTGTAGATCAAATGCTACCCATAACTTGATCCAATCTAATAAATATTAAGTTATCAAAGTAATAGTCATTTTCGCTTCCATCACCTACCAATTACATTATAAGATATTCCTAAGTACATATTGACCAAAGCATATACAAATTAAATTCAAGAATATATACTACATTTGCTCAATTACTTGTATATAATTGAGGAAATCATTACAAAGATCGCTGTTATTTGAAGAAGATTCGAATTGCTATATTGATTTGATCATTTGAAATATCGTGTCAATTTGTCTATTCGATTTGATGATTTATATCATTATGTTAATCCACTACTTTGAAATGTTCTGATTTGACTTATGATAATTTACATTAATTTATCAAATGAACTGAAAACTAGCGAGCATATCAAATGTTCATTAGCTTGAATCGAATGTTCCGAATTTAAAGATTTAAATTTTTCGTCTAAATTTCATAACTTAGAACTAAATATTATATTATTTGTTTAGTACACAGGTTCCAAACCTTTTTTATCATGGATCGCTGGCGTTTTGCAATGGACCCCCTAAATTTCTAACCAACTGCACTAAAAGTGTACTCACTATTAAACATTTAAATTGAAAAATACATGTTAAGTTTAAGTTACATTCATTTATTAATTGAATTTAAAACTAAACAAATAGTGTTCAACAATCAACATTTGATATCAATCTTACAACTACTGGTCCAGCCTACATTTTTTTAAAAGATTTTTAACTTCCAGTAGAGTAAGTTATAGTAATGGGCCAAAAATAAAAAATTAAAATTTTTGCATATCTTCACGCTTCAGAGGTTTCTGAACATTTTGGCATACCTCAGAAATTGATGTATGTGTGTGTATGACAATTTTTCGTCGACGATTTCGGGCGCACGGATTAACCGATTTGAATGGTACCAATTGATGAGGAGGCGTGATAAAAATGTCAGTTTTTAAGAGAGCAGATCAACCGATTTGTATGATTCAAAAAACATTGAATTCGTAATGATGGGGAGAAGATTTTGTCAAAGACGAGTCCAGTCGTTTCGAAGGTATAGAGCTAAATGTGCAAAAAATGACAGTTTTTGAGAGAGCTAAGCATCCAATTTGAATGTTTTGAAAAACTTTCTGCTTGTGTTGACAAAACGATTGCTTTTGTGGAAAGATTTTTTTAATTCAATTTTTTTTCGAAAAACATTTTTTTTTGGGTATTGAAAAATAATTCGGATTTTAATTCTAATTCTAGCTAAAGTTCTAAACATTACTTATATACTTCAAATAAATAATTTTAACTTTGCAATTCATTTTGTATAATATACTTATAAATATTAGGCAATGTTCTTCATTTTGAATCTGATTGATTATGTTTTATTTACTTTTTATAAAATAAGAATAATGAAAGTTAAATTATTTATAATAATCTATTTGAGAACATTTAATATTCCGCGAATATTTCATTAAAGTAGGGGAAGTTCAAGCAATTTGTCTTAAGGCACGATGCCATACACTACTAGTTATTTTTTACTTTTTTGGTCCATTTATAAATACCGTGTATGACTTATTATAGATAATTATAAAAATAAATAAATATGCACCATAGTGGACCCCAATTTTCATTAGGTTGTTCCCATTTTTTTTATCTGAAAGTTGTCATGAACCCTTGGGGGTGCATATGGACCACTTTGAGAATCACTGGTTTAGTATATTAGTATGTGTACAAGTGGTGTTGTAAATAATATAACAAAAATGGAAGTATTTTTGTCATATTAAAAAAAAACATTTATAAAATTTATGTAGGGCAAATGAATATTCAAATATTGACGTATCCATATGTAAATGTAAATCTATACTGTGACTTTTATCCGAGTGAATCGATCCTGTGTTACGATATGATTACTGACAATCGCTTCACATCGTATTTGCAATTCAAATATTAAATATGTTTAAATCAAACTATGTATCATTGGTCGCGCATGCATAATGGTACAAATATTGCATGTATAATTATTATATTCATCGGTTTGATATTCATCTCAATGCATTCACTAATATTGGAGTACTGACATATTATTTCAGCAACACACTGTAGCTGAATATAGGGAACATGATGCAGGAAAGAAATACTATGAATAGTAGGAATAGTTTAATTTATCCTAATGCTATCCAGCTATAAAAATCCAAACAGGTTTACAATGTTTTATAATTTAAAATAGTTTTTCAACTTCCCGCACTTCAAAAATTTGCAGAGCGTCGAATTTTCAATCAAAAAAATGATACGAATTTTCACTTTTAATTCATTTGTCGCTAAGTTATACCTAATAAAAAAATTTTTTTTAATCTTCAAATTTTGTTTCAATGGTATTTCAATACGAAGTTTGATTGAATTGCGCACTATCTAAAAGTTAATATTAAGAGCTAAAACTTTCAGAGAATTGTTTTTTATCAATTTAGAATCTCCTGGGAGCAAGGATGCTCGAAAATGTCAATATTAAGACTTACTGAAAAATTATGGCATACCTTAGAAAAAATTCATGTTTGGTAACTTTGTTGGTCTCTGATCACACTTTTATTGTCTCTAAATACACTCTCTGCAATATTCATCTCTATATGTCATTATTTATCTCACACAATATATATATTCTTTTGTTATTCTATCCATATGCCATGCAATTTACGTCAATATTGACAAATAGAGATGAATATTGTAGAGAGTGTATTTAGAGACAATGAACGAGTTATTAAAGATGAACCCAGTTAACATGTGTGTGTGTATGTATGTACGTATCTGCGGATACAAATTGTCATCAAGGCAGTTTCGAAGAGAATAGAGCGTCCGATTTGAATGATTCAAAAAACATTCCGCTTGTGTTGGCGGAATGAAGAATTGATTGATTTTTGGGGAAGGCAGGTCCAGCGATTTCGGAGATCCAGTAAAAATAGTTGTAAAAAAACCATTTGGTGGTCAACAATCATTATTAGACATATGCACATGAAATTCAGATATTTTATAAAAAAATTAATAATAACAACAATATTTGTGTCCATTTCTATGGGTTCCGTACCAAGATGTATAATGTTTAAAGTTTACTTATATAATCCAAACAAATATCCTAGACATATTTGAAAATATTTCAAAATTTTCGAAAATGTCGACTTTTTTCAAAAATATCAATTAATTTCAATTTTTTAAAAAAATTTGAAAAATTTTAAGGTTTCAAAAATTTTTAATTACTATACGGAAAGTTTCGAAAATGTCGACTTTTTTCAAAAATATCAAATAATTTCAATTTTTTAAAAATTGACAAAAAAACTTAAGGTTTCAAAAATTTTTAATTACGATACGGAAGTTTCAGCAATTTGTTTTAAGGCATGATGCCTGCACCTCTAGCTTTATTATATTTTTGCATATCAAATAATTAACATTTCAACTTTTAAAGTTGAGTAAGTAAAAACTAAAAGTATCTTCTGATTGTGCAATATTGTAGATTCATTATTTACTTTGTCTCGTCTTATTATTCATAATAAGATCCTTACTAAGAATCAACTTCAGCAATTCACTCCGTTTCTAATTTATATGATTTTAAAACTTTATGCAGTTTCTTCAGTCTTTGAATTGTCAATTCACAGTTATTTAAAAACTTTAACGTTTAAGCAAAAGAAATGCCTGAAGTTGTTTTCGTTGATCTTTGAACTTATTTAAAAAAAATCAATAATTATCAGATGTTATAATAGACTAAATTTCTACTTAATTTGTACTTCGTGTTAAGTATTAGGAGCAGGTCCTAAACATCCACATTCGAGAATCGTTTTTGATATGCCTATTTGATTTGTTTCTAAAATTTCGTCCTGACAAAATAATTAATTGGCATAGAGGTCACGGCTACAAATATCTGTAGTTAATTCATTGTTAAAATAATACATAAATAAATTATTCATAAAGAGCTGAATGACTGGATACTTAATGTAACGTTAAACTAAGACGTTATATATTCAATTTCTGTATAATTTTCATTTGCAACAAGAATTAGAATTGTAAGGATTAATTATTGAGCATATTGAGTTGATATTACATATTGCATGAAATAATTCATACTTAACTGTTTTATCCAATAATATACTAGCGTCATAAATAATAACCCCAACTTAGTGTGAATGATTTTCCATTGTCATTTTGCAGTATATATATATAATATATATATATATATATATATATATATATATATATATATATATGTATATATATATATATATATATATATATAACTTCTGTACGGGTGTATGATTTGATACTTCTCCTGAACGGTTATTCGGATTTTGATAATTCTTTTTATAGTTTGTCAAAGAAAATTTTTAAGATTTAATGAACGATAAAACTAAAGTAATTTTGTAGAAATAAATGGCAAAAATTATAAAAATATTATCATTGTTTGACAATAAAAACATTTGAACTGGCATCTGCTTGAAATGTCAATTTACTTGAAATTTGAAATTAGGTAAAATTATGAGCCTAAATAATATCAGAATATAATAGACAAGAAAAATTTAATGTCTACATTATCATTGCCGAAAAGCAGTAAGATGAGATGTGCCAGAAGTTAAAATAATATAAAATACAATATATGATGTTGGCAGATGAAATTTTATAATTCAGTTTAATAAATAATGCATTAAGTCCAAAGTTGCATATTTTTTTAAACTTATGCATGTCGCATTCTTGTTTACCTTACTAAATTATTTAATAATACAAAAAAATTTATACTTAAAAAAATGATTTAGAATTTTGTTTCATGTGTCAAAAATTAATTTGTTTGTCATAAGATATGGAATGTATAGCAAGTTGATCTTAGATTGAAGAATGCTCATGAACTAGATTTCACAAATTAATTCACCTAAGATTTGAACACAAACAATAATTCTAAATGTACTTTAGAAATTATAATTGCCAAAAAGTAACTAATATATCGTACGAGATTTCGAAAATTATGGACTAAATTATTGAAGCAATTATGTTGTGTGGTAAAATCAAGTGTGATATTGTTCTTTTAACGTAGATACTATATTTTTTTGAAGTTCTTATACTGCTTATGCTAAGATCATAAATGAATCACAAAGGTTTACTTTTGAATTGTAGACGAGGGTACAGGACACCGTCTGCTGGGTCATCTAGTATATATATATATATATATATATACATACATATATATATATGTGTGTAAGCAATTTTTATTAATTCCAAAAAGCATACTTAACATACCTAACAAAATTAATATCGTTTCACGAATTCTTCATCAAAATCATTGATCAATTATAACATCACCGTAACATTGATCTGTTTTTTTTATATAAAAAATTGTACTTAAATTATCGGTGTTTTACCCTTCACATATATCTCGATGTTTTCGACCCTTTCGTACATCATAGATTACACAATTAATCCTCCAGGGGCAAAGAATTGGGGATGCTGAAACAGCTTGCTCAATAATCATAAATGTGTTAAATAATGCTGAGAGAAATCATGTTTGTTTGAAATTTTTGGAAAAAATGTACTGTAGTATAATTTATTATGAAATATATACACACACACACATATATATATATATACTAGCTGACCTGGGCAACGTTGTTTATCCATGAAAAAAAATTCTATAAAAATTATAGTACCAAAAATAATTAATTGAGAATATATAACTATGTGGTGAATAAATGGAAGGGACAGCTGATACTTAATAATTATATGAATTGTTTACCCACTGCAAAGCCTGACATATATAAATGTTTATGGGTAATACTAAATTATTCGATAACTAAAATGATTATTACGAAATATGGATTTGTGGTAGGAAGATGAAAAGTTAGGGTTATACGGTATAAAAATTTAGATATGAAAATAATAATAAGAAATTTAGAGTTGTACTCGTATGTGTTTTAGTTACAAATTATGAAAATAATAATATATAAAAAATTGGACAAAAAAATAAAATCAATGTTGGCCGATTCTCAGTCATACTGAACGTGATTATGAAATAATATATATATATATATATATATATATATATATATATATATATATATATATTATGGTAGTATACCAATGTTCAATATTCCAAGGATATTTAAATTAATCAATCGTTTATATCTGCTTGATCATGCAGCCGTATCTTAATATCAAGTTCTCAATATCAAAATATATACATGATAGCTTTGTCGTTGGAAAATACTTGAACATATCGAAATTCGAGTTAGTTATTTATACTATATTTAATAATATTTTTTTATTAATTCTTCAAACCCTCTTGAAATTTTTTAAATGTAATACAAAAAAGTGGTGTATGGCATCGTGCCTTAAGATAAATTGCTGGAATTTCCCGTACGGTAATGAAATATTCGAAGAATTTTAAATGTTTTTGATTAGATTATTATAAATACTGCAACTTTCATTTTCCGTATTTTACTATTTTATATATAAATTATGAGAGCTTTTAAATTGGATGACAACGTTTATATATGTTTACATAAAATGTAAATGAACAAAACTTAATCAAATGGAGTTAGAATGAATCTCACATTTCTAAGAATTTTATAAACTGAATTACAAAATTTAAATTATTTATCTCACGTATATAGGTGAGCTTTGGAATTTTAGGTAGAATTAAAACTTTAATCTGAGTCATTTTCAGTATTTAAAAAAAAATATTTTTTTTTTGAAATTTTGAAATAGAAGAATTGTTTTGTCTTTACCAAAAACTAATAGTTTCTTTACTATCAACACCAGCAAAATGTTTTTTGAATCATTCGAATCGGATGCTCAGTTTTCTTAAAAACTTTATTTTTTATCAGTTTTTGCTCTGTACCTCCTAAACGGGTGGACTTGCCTTTGGTAAAAACTACCCATCACATCTTGCCGACAATACGAATCGAATGTATTCTGAATCAATCCAATCGGAGGTCCCGTAATCGCAAAACCAAAATTTTTGCAAAAAATTGGATTGTTTTATCAAATATCAATTTTTTGCACCTTCTGCCCAGAATCTTTCAAATGGCTGATCCTGATTGAACCTTTCTCAATAACTAATCAGCATGTCTTCTAGTTAACATGAATCGAATGCTTCTTAAATCATTCAAATTGGTTGATCCGTGCGCCAAAAATCGCTGACGAAAAATTGTATCCATACTAAACACACACAAACACACATCCATTTTTATGAGGTATGACAAAATGTTCAGGGGGTCTTGAAATGTGCAGATATGCATAAGCATTTTTTTCTATTTTTGAACAATTATATATAACTTACCCTACGGGAATTTGAAAATTGTATCCATACAACACACATACTACACACACACAAACACACATCCATTTTTTATGAGGTATGCCAAAATGTTCAGGAGGTCTTGAAACGTGCAGATATGCAAAAGAATTTTTTTCTATTTTTGTACGATTACTATAACTTACTCTGCGGAAAGTTAAAAATTGTATCCATACAACACACATACTACACACACACAAACACACATCCATTTTTATGAGGTATGCCAAATATGTTAGGGGGTCTTCAAACGTGCAGATATGTAAAATAATTTTTTCTATTTTTGGACGATTATTATCACTTACCCTACGGGAAGTTAAAAATTGTATCCATACAATACTCATACTACACACACAAACACACATCCATTTTTATGAGGTATGCCAAAATGTTCAGAAGGTCTTGAAACGTGCAGATATGCAAAAGAATTTTTTTTGCCATTTTTGGAAGATTGCTATAACTTACCCTACGGGAAGTTAAAAATTGTATCCATACAACACACATACTACACACACAAACATGGGAAACTATGGAAAGTTAACAATAATATAAAATTTGCAGTTTTCTTATTTATTCAGCTGATGTAATTTATATTACAATTAAATGTCATATATATATATATATATATATATATATATATATTATAAAAGTGACCGACGTTATATTACTGATAAATAAACGGGGGCAATCAAAAAGTGCTGAGTTTGCATTCCTTTTGAATTTCTCATAATGCAATTTAACTAGCAAACAAACGAACATGGTTTATTATTGAAAACAATAACATTTTATTAACAACAGAATGATGAAGTGCGCCTTAAATCAACAATGGAACAACAATTGTTTTTATTATTAACAATGTTATGAAAATGTTTACAGATTTATACCAGATTGTAATTTCTGGACACAAATGCAAATTTAACAGTTCATTCAGTCTTGCGCAAGACTAGTGCAAATATTTTCTCATTATCATATTATATATGTTTATTTTCATACCTGTTGTTTTAACGTTTAATAATTTCATCAAGATGACAATCAATAACAACTATATAATATATAAATATGTAATAAAATCACAAACTGA
>NW_020538040.1:162313224-162333361 GCF_003426905.1 Ctenocephalides felis
TTAAATTCCCTTGAATGAATCGTCAAATAAGAACGCAGTCGTAACACAATTACTAATTGTTGTTTATTTATGTTTTCTATATAATAATGTTTTTAATTAAAAACCAAAACAAATTATCTAATGGACAATGTTTCCTCTGTTTTTTGCTGATTGCGCCATAGAATTATGCGCGTTATTGCATTTACGTATGAGGAAATAATTTTTCAATGTTCATCACGAAAATCTGAATTTATATTATCGCTCATTTGAAAATGGAAATAATAAACATGAAGCACAACAATCGCGAAGTTTTGTTGATAAACCGTTTGATCGCAAATATATTAACAATTCTATTGGTTTTATTTTATCCAAGTTGGTGTTTATAATTTATGGTCTATATTTATATATATATATATATATATATAATGTGTGTGTGTCGTGTGTGTAATATGATTTAAATGTTGTAATACGCACATTCCATATTCAACGAATTGATAATATTATCGAGAAAGAACAAGATAAAATTTAAATAACCTCGACAGCATTGATAATAAAAGCAATATAAATACAAATAATTATCTGACCTAGAATAATGTACATACATATGTATTAAATTGACAATGAATATCACCTGGATTTGTCTTATTTTTTTCATTTCATCCAGCACTATAATAATAGATAAAGTATTCTATTAATTTAGGGTAGAGAAGATCCTCATATATATTTTAGTGTTAAACTAATAAAAAAAATGTAGAAGTGACTGGGTACGGTAGTGACAGTCGTTATAGCAGTTAAACTATACTGATTTTGAGATACAATCCCAAGAGAGAAAGATAAAGTATGTTTGTGGGAACAAGTTTCCATTATTGCTTTAATTCAGCGCCCTACATTAACATGAACTGTAGACCCCATTTCTTTTAAAGAGTCAAAAGTAGTCTACATATTTCTGGCAATAAAAGCCGTTATATGGTATTTCTATAATAGCTATTGTTTTTTAAACTAATGGTTTATGTCTGTCACCACTAATTTTATGACAAATGTTCAAATTACCATTTAATTTACTTTTCTCTCAGCTAACTTGTAAATTAACAAAATTATTGCTGATCAAAAAAAAAGTGACGCAACCGTATCTAGTCTCTCCTTTTCTAAAAATATAAATATTTCTACTAGCATCTCAAAATGAGTTTATCCAACTCCAACCTTGACATCTATTCTTATGTTCAAATTTTATCAAATACTCTTTGTTCAGTATTAATATTGAACTACTGCACGAAACCAACCTTGTAATAATGAATTCACTTCATATAAACTTATTTATTCAAAGTTTTCAGCAGTCATTCCATATAGGTACTCTGTAAAATTCATTTGAGCAAAATAAATATTTAACTTCATTTATATTCTCAAACATTAATGTGTGTACATAGATTTTTATATAAGAGATTCATGTTAGTGGAGCAAACAATTTACGCAAAAATGTTTCTTACATTGCGAATTTGTATAAGGACGATGTCAAGTTTGCTTTTACATGCATACATCAATGAAAATATAGAAATCGCAGAAATCGGTGAAGTTTCAAGAATATGAGATTATTTTATAATATACACGAATGATGAATCTGTTATAATTAGGCAAATATTTTTATCATGTGAAAAGAATCAACAATAACATTTCTAAAATATTGATAATTGAAGGTCCAATTTGGCTTTCCGTCTGAACCAAATGAGCTAAATTCCAACACATATCAAACAAACAACTATCGAACTATGTTCAGTAACATTCCCAATTAATTCATTATTCTAGAAATGTGTGTTTTTTAGCTGTTTTTCAAAAATTTGTCACCCTGGCCCTATTTACCCCATAGGCGGGATAACGGCTAGCTAGAAGACGAACAAATCCTAAATATCAGTTTTTTATTATAGAAATAAGTTTTTTAGCTATTTTGCCAAAATTTGTCATCTGTCCCATAGACGAAATAAAAAGGGACAAGCAGGATGCAAATACATCCAATGTCTTATTTTTTATTTTAAAGCAATTTTAAGAAATAGCATCTAAATTATTTAACCGATGCGAAATAAAAATTTCATGGGCACATTTTTTACAAAGATTACACAGTATATAACCTTGATCTAGTACATGGTCAGAAATATTCATCAGCAAATATGGATTAACTATTAATTTAATTTATATGTTGTAAAATTGCTTTTTCAACTTAAATAACTTTTTTATTTACTGGTCACACATGTGGTTGGTTATACATCATTCGTCTTCAACTTTTATAAGGTAGGGCGAGGCACAAAGATCCAATATGACTTTGATATATCAAACAACTATCTGACTATGTTTAGTAAAACTCCCAGCTAATTCATCGTTCTAAAAATGTGTGTTTTTTGCTGTTTTTCAAAAACGTGTCACCTGGTCCTATTTACCCCATAGGCGGGGTAACGGCCAGAAGGCGAACAAATCCTGAATATTAGTTTTTAAACGATTTAATTAAATAATAGCTACATTGCTCAACTATTGCAAAATATTAATTTCATGGGTACATTTTTACAGAGACATTTTGACACTGTATATAACCTTGATATGGTATTTCATTGGAAATGATCATCAGCAGATTTGGAATAAATATTTATATAATTTATATCTTGTAAAATTGCTTTTGTTAACTTAATATACTTTTTCATTTTAGTATTTTTTATTGTTTGCTCTTTTGCCAGAATAAAGGGTCAGTTGGTCCTTTTTGCCCCAACCACATGTAAGCTTTTATAGAGGTTATATATAAAAAAAACTGTTAAATCTAAATTAAAAATAACACTTAAAATTAACCCTTTCGACTCGGATGCTGCCGCTCCGGCGGCAAAGTTCATATAAATCTCGGAATTAGCGAGTGAAAAAGGTTAAATAATGTATGCTAGAAAATTATATTGAAGTGTCGTAAACTAAACAACAGTGCTCACAATAAAAAAAAACTAACAACGAAAGGAAATATTTTTGTCAAGTATTTTCTAATATTGCCGTTAATTTCCTGATAGCGACGGCGTAAGATTTGAAGTGATAGTTACTTATACATCTGTTTCCCTCTACTTTCAAATATTGTTGCTAAAAAAATCTAACACTACTTGTTTTTGAGATATTAGTGGTGGACATTTTTACCCGCGGATCATTAAGTCCCGCTCTACCCTAATATCGTTAAAAAAATCGATCTATATTTTGTTTTGGAGATAATATTGGTGGACCTTTTTACCCGCGGACTTTTAGGATCCGCTCTACCCTATATTCGCTCCGAGCGTGACTGCAGCGCCCATGCAGCGCCGTAATAAATATGAACTAATTGGGGGTATCATGTGTGGTTTTCATGGGTTTTACATGTTTGTTAAGAAAAAAGATATTAAATAATTGTTATAAATAATAATAAACAAGATACAGTAATAATGTGAATGCTGAATGTTTATTGAAATTATTAAATTTACTTCAACGTACTTAAAACATAGTTAAGCATAATGATTAATTAAATAAAGAAATGCAGTAAATAATTTTAAGGTTAAGTGCCTCAAAGCTTATGTCATAATCTCGGAATAGTTCTTAATAAAACAATATAATAATGATAAATAGTATTTTATCAATAGAATAAGTAAATGATAAACTAATTTACTCATTTTTTTGGTCAAACTAAAGACTTAGACACTATTATAAAGACATAATTTAGACATTATTATAAAGACAAGACCAAGTTGACAAGTAGGTAGGACTCAATACCTCGACCGATTCATTGCAACTGCGATCATAGGGCTTGGGAACCCACGGTGATCCATCAACACTACAAATATATATTTGGCATTATTTCAGCATTGTATTAATTAAACTGTTTGCAAAATAAACATTTTTCGCTATGTGATAACTTTTATTTTTCTTTTAATCATAAAATTACAATTATTATATAATAAAATGTAATTAATATATAGATAATAGTTATACATAATCAATATACAATATATAAATATGTATTTTTCATTATTTCAGGCTTGTGTTAATTACATTGTTTTACAAAACATTTTTTTAGTAAGCATTAAATTTTGATAATACAACAATTTATTGACTTAAATTTTTCTTTTTCTAAACATAACAATTTTACAACTATTCATAATACTCCAAATTGTATTTTTATAACAATAAGGTTATGATACTTACTTTATTCTCTAACCGCTGCGATCCACTTTTCCCGTTGATTTTCTTTCCACTTAGCTGTAGAAAATGTATAGAATTTGCAGTCACTTTTTCTGCTGGTATTTCTACAACCCACTACACAACAGACATGGTGGTTCATTTTTAATTATCTTATTTAAATTTGAAATAAATAAATATTTTATGTGTTTTTGTTTAAAATTTTGTTTATATAGCCCCTTTTAGTGCTCCAAGTTAGCCACTACGAACGCTTCGGTCGATTGACTTCCCCTTCCATGCCTTCGCACATAGCCAATAACGCAGTATTATTATATATTTGTCAATTACATCAATGCAACCGTTGATTATGTTTAATACAATTCAATTAGTAATAGTTTTTCTATTATATTCTGAATGAAGTAATTAAGCCCTTCACGTTGGGAAATCAAATAATAACGTTCCACATTCAATCAAGCGTATGACTGCGATAATTGTGTAAATAACCTATTTGAACTGCAGTTCATCATTGAATTTATACAACACAGATTTCATAATCACTGAGAAAGCCGTAGTAATGAAAGAAATCCCAAATGAATCATTTTCATTTGAAAAGAAAATACAAAAGAACAAGTGAATTAGGTAGTGAACTCATGCCGCACCGAATTAAATAAACAGAGAAAAAAACTTATAAAAAAGTAACAGATGAATAGATAGAGATATAGTTACAGCAATGATGGTGGATTATATAGTGTTATACACAGGGTTAGAAACATCTACCCTTTGATGTCTACGAGGTAATATCATATTAGTTCGGTGTTCATTGGAGCTAACTGCTTTCAACGGCAAAGTTCCCACATTGCGTACGGTGGAAACGGCGTACTGCTAGTGTTAGAACGAAATATCGAGTACTGAGTAAATATCGATACTTTGCGGTCGATAGTGAGTACTTTTGGTATCGATTTTTTAGCTCGATCTGTTTGCCAATATCGATTCTTTTCGTCGATAGTACTCAAAAAGAATCGACAGCGTAATCTATGAAACCACTCATTGCCAAATGCAAAGCCAAATGTCTCTCTAGGTGGTCATAATTGTTCAAAGAAGTGTCAAAAAATGATCCCGAAGGGAAATGAATATGACCACACTATTAAATGAAGATGTTTATTTATTACTCTTATGTAAAATGAAATGGCTTTTTAAAGTACCTTAAATGTTTTATAAAAACATATTCAACAATCGAAGTATGATTATTTCAAATAATAATACTCACCAATTTCAATATATTAGTATTTTACGTAAAAAAGAATCGAAATATAATTATTTCAAATAATAATATTCATCAATTTCAATATATTAGTATTTTGCGTTTATTATATTTCGATTCTTTTTTACGCAAAATACTAATATATTAAAATGGATGAGTATTATTATTTGAAATATTTATATTTCGATTCTTTTTTTACGCAAAATACTCATGTATTGAAATTTTTGAATATCAACATGCAAACATATGGGTTTGAGTTTCTCGGAACCATTTAAACTTTAAATCCCATCTTTCAGAAGGTATGTTTCTCTACAAGTGTCGAAATATTATCTTGACCGTCATTAAACTGAATGTTTATTGCTTTCCAAAGAGCTTCATATTGCACTTTTATGTAAACATGTAACGGCTTTTTGAAGTTGCATGCTCGCTAAAATTATTCATATAAAAATATTCAACAATTATCAAATATTATTTTTCTTAAAAATATTAAAAATATTATTGTACTTAAAAATACTTAAAAAGTATTGCAGTTTTGAATATAGTATCAGACTATTATATTGTTTTAATCAAAAACACACTCAACTGTTATATTTTTTTTTTTTGAAGAAGTATAGAATTTGAAATTAGTATTGAAAAATTATTGTTGACATTTTACAATATTGAAAATGATTCTGATTTAACACATCAGATACAAGCAATAGAATTCATTCAAATATTGTGATATGATATTTAATGAGTTTTAGATCTTTCTTGCACTTATGTTTGATTTTTATGAAAAGTACTCAAAATTCGATATTGAGTACTATCGATACTTTCGCCACGATATTTTTTTGGCATCGATATTTTGATTAGATACTTTTTAAAGTACTCAATATCGATCTTTTGCCTCGATACTTCTAACACTACGTACTGCGCGCACAAGACTACTCCACTACTCCGCTACTCCGCTCTCTCGACAAAAGGAACGGCGCGGCGCAAGAAATTAGGGTCAAAATAAAGTAGCTTATTGTTATAGTTTTGTTTGGGTTCGCGACGGGTTTGGGTTTTGGGGTCGCTTGAAATATTCGGGGTAATTTAGTAGCAGCAGACTATAAAGGTTCGACTCTCTTTCACTTTGATATAAAACACGTGCGCCGAATTGCCTGGCACAATGACCTGTTATGTATTTGTAACCGCTGCGTTTCCTATTTTTAATTTTGTCTATATACATTGGATATATTATTATTGGATTCTCCTGCAAAAACACATACGGTTCTACAGTTTTTGGCAATAGTCATTGAAATTTGTAATTATTAACTTCCCGTAGGGTAAGTTATATCAATCGTAAAAAATCGAAAATGAAAATTTTTATATATCTTCACGTTTCAGAGGTTTCTGAACATTTTGGCATACCTTATAAAAAATGGACGGATGTGTGTGTGGCGTAATATGTGCGTATACAATTTTGAATGATTCAAAAAATATTCGATTCCTATTTTTTTTTTAATTTTCAAAATTCTCAAAAATCTAGTATTTTCGAAGTATTATCAAAAACTTTAGTTTTCCGTACGGGAAGTTGCAGCAATTTGCTTCAAAGCACTTTTTAATACTATTCATCTACTCAAAATTGAACTAGAGAACATCACTTCTTCTGTTGGAGAGCTTTTCCATAAATAATTTCTTTGTTTAAGTTTACGGTTGCGCTACAATACCATTTTGTTTTGATATGATTTGATTTTGATAATTGGGCGAATTTGATTAAAATTCATTACGCTTTGATTCAACGATGATTTTATTAGACATCGAAATTTTTGTACACTTTTTTGGTTTTTGCATATAAAATCATGACTCCAATCTAAATCTTTAACCAGAGCACATCATTATTATTATCTACAAAATATTAGAGCTTTCAATCCAATATATTATTATTAATAGAGACTAACATCATATTATAATATATTATAGCTTCTAATGTAAAATCTCATTACTTTGGTAATTGAAATGGGGCTGCTTGACCAACTAGTATGTTGGCAAAGTAAGAGCGGCTTTTGCTCTTAGATAAGTTCCAGTCAATTTTTAGGTTTTCTGACGTAGTCGAATGTCTAATTTTTCTGTTATTAATAGAGGGCAAAATAGCTGTCAATCAGAAGAGAAGAGTTTTTTGATCGATTGCGTATTTTCGTTTGGAAGAAAGATGGAAAATCAAATCGAGAATTTTTGTCTAAAGCTTTTATGGTGACGACGACAGTGTCAAAACTGGTTTGCCAAATTTAGTTCTGGTGATATTTCACCCAAAGATGAAAAAAGCTCTGGCCGTCCAGTTAAAGATTGCAAAGGAATTGTTGTCAACTTTACTCTTACAACCTAACGACCTATTCTGACCTTTTGAACAACAAACAAAATTGTTGAAACTGAATTAACAAATCGAAGCAGATTCATTCCATAATTGACATCATATATCTTCAGCCACTTGGCAAACAATATTGGAGTTTGGTTGAACATCCTAACCATCCCACCATATAGTCTTATCCTTGTACCTTTTGACTACTTTTTGTTTCTTTAAGAACTTCTTGAATGGTAAATAATTTAATCGGTATGATGGTGTCAAATTGTACCGAATTTGTTTTTTTTTGCTAATATAAACCAGAAGTTTAATCTATTAATAATTAATGATGTTGCTTGAAAGAAGCAAAAAAGTCATCAATCAAAATGTATTTAATTCCATAAAAAATGCCTAAAAATTTGCTAACAAATACATAGTTCCCAACCTGATAGTTGCCATCATAAAAGGTATTATTCTAATTATTACTATTAAATCCTCTAAAATTGGGTTAAAGAATATAGATCTACCATGGATTATTGCCGTGAAGACAAGGAAACCTTAGTATATTTACTGAGTGCGATAAAACCTCTAGAACCTAATCAATGTTATTGGAAATTAACGTATTATTACATCAGTTTATGTACTATTATATTACTCAGGAAAATGTTAGGTACTCATCAATTTTCACAAAGGAGAAAACTAATTCTATGGGGTTAGTATGGATATAAAGCTTGTTGTGTCTCTATAAAACTTGTTTGAGTATACTCATCTAGATTTATTCTACGGACGTACAATATTCACCCTAATTATGTTCGAAAACCCTAAAACATTTGGACGCAACGTACATTTAGCAAATTATGATAGTATTTAAGTTGAGCTGTGTAAATAATAAAGAATAACTTTTTCAGTAATATTTTTAGTTTAGATCAATGCTATTACCCATAACATGATCCAAACTAATATATATCTAAATAAATATTAATTTATCAAAGTAATAGTCATTTTCGCTTCCATCACCTACCAATTACATTATAAGATATTCCTAAGTACATATTGACCAAAGCATATACAAATTAAATTCAAGAAGTATGTTTACTACATTTGCTCAATTACTTGTACATAATTGAGGAAATCATTACAAAGATCGCTGTTATTTGAAGAAGATTCGAATTGCTATATTGATTTGATAATTTGAATCATCGTGTCCATTTGACTATTTGATTAGATGATTTATGTCATTATGTTGATCCAGTACTTTGAAATGTTCTGATTTGACTTATGATAATTTACATTAATTTATCAAATGAACTGAAAACTAGCAAGCATATCAAATGTTCATTAGCTTGAATCGAATGTTCCGAATTTAAAGATTTAAATTTTTTCGTCTAAATTTTATAACTTAGAACTAAATATTATATTATTTGTTTAGTACACAGGTTCCAAACCTTTTTTATCATGGATCGCTGGCGTTTTGCAATGGACCCCCTAAATTTCTAACCAACTGCACTAAAAGTGTACTCACTATTAAACATTTAAATTGAAAAATACATGTTAAGTTTAAGTTACATTCATTTATTAATTGAATTTAAAACTAAACAAATAGTGTTCAATAATCAACATTTGATATCAATCTTACAACTACTGGTCCAGCCTACATTTTTTTAAAAGATTTTTAACTTCCAGTAGGGTAAGTTATAGTAATGGGCCAAAAATCAAAAATTAAAATTTTTGCATATCTTCACGCTTCAGAGGTTTCTGAACATTTTGGCATACCTCAGAAATTGATGTATGTGTGTGTATGACAATTTTTCGTCGACGATTTCGGGCGCACGGATTAACCGATTTGAATGGTACCAATTGATGAGGAGACGTGATAAAAATGTCAGTTTTTAAGAGAGCAGATCAACCGATTTGTATGATTCAAAAAACATTGAATTCGTAATGATGGGGAGAAGATTTTTGTCAAAGACGAGTCCAGTCGTTTCGAAGGTATAGAGCTAAATGTGCAAAAAATGACAGTTTTTGAGAGAGCTAAGCATCCAATTTGAATGTTTTGAAAAACTTTCTGCTTGTGTTGACAAAACGATTGCTTTTGTGGAAAGATTTTTTTAATTCAATTTTTTTTCGAAAAACATTTTTTTTTGGGTATTGAAAAATAATTCGGATTTTAATTCTAATTCTAGCTAAAGTTCTAAACATTACTTATATACTTCAAATAAATAATTTTAACTTTGCAATTCATTTTGTATAATATACTTATAAATATTAGGCAATGTTCTTCATTTTGAATCTGATTGATTATGTTTTATTTACTTTTTATAAAATAAGAATAATGAAAGTTAAATTATTTATAATAATCTATTTGAGAACATTTAATATTCCGCGAATATTTCATTAAAGTAGGGGAAGTTCCAGCAATTTGTCTTAAGGCACGATGCCATACACTACTAGTTATTTTTTACTTTTTTGGTCCATTTATAAATACCGTGTATGACTTATTATAGATAATTATAAAAATAAATAAATATGCACCATAGTGGACCCCAATTTTCATTAGGTTGTTCCCACTTTTTTTATCTGAAAGTTGTCATGAACCCTTGGGGGTGCATATGGACCACTTTGAGAATCACTGGTTTAGTATATTAGTATGTGTACAAGTGGTGTTGTAAATAATATAACAAAAATGGAAGTATTTTTGTCATATTAAAAAAAAACATTTATAAAATTTATGTAGGGCAAATGAATATTCAAATATTGACGTATCCATATGTAAATGTAAATCTATACTGTGACTTTTATCCGAGTGAATCGATCCTGTGTTACGATATGATTACTGACAATCGCTTCACATCGTATTTGCAATTCAAATATTAAATATGTTTAAATCAAACTATGTATCATTGGTCGCGCATGCATAATGGTACAAATATTGCATGTATAATTATTATATTCATCGGTTTGATATTCATCTCAATGCATTCACTAATATTGGAGTACTGACATATTATTTCAGCAACACACTGTAGCTGAATATAGGGAACATGATGCAGGAAAGAAATACTATGAAATAGTAGAATAGTTTAATTTATCCTAATGCTATCCAGCTATAAAAATCCAAACAGGTTTACAATGTTTTATAATTTAAAATAGTTTTTCAACTTCCCGCACTTCAAAAATTTGCAGAGCGTCGAATTTTCAATCAAAAAAATGATACGAATTTTCACTTTTAATTCATTTGTCGCTAAGTTATACCTAATAAAAAAATTTTTTTTAATCTTCAAATTTTGTTTCAATGGTATTTCAATACGAAGTTTGATTGAATTGCGCACTATCTAAAAGTTAATATTAAGAGCTAAAACTTTCAGAGAATTGTTTTTTATCAATTTAGAATCTCCTGGGAGCAAGGATGCTCGAAAATGTCAATATTAAGACTTACTGAAAAATTATGGCATACCTTAGAAAAAATTCATGTTTGGTAACTTTGTTGGTCTCTGATCACACTTTTATTGTCTCTAAATACACTCTCTGCAATATTCATCTCTATATGTCATTATTTATCTCACACAATATATATATTCTTTTGTTATTCTATCCATATGCCATGCAATTTACGTCAATATTGACAAATAGAGATGAATATTGTAGAGAGTGTATTTAGAGACAATGAACGAGTTATTAAAGATGAACCCAGTTAACATGTGTGTGTGTATGTATGTACGTATCTGCGGATACAAATTGTCATCAAGGCAGTTTCGAAGAGAATAGAGCGTCCGATTTGAATGATTAAAAAACATTCCGCTTGTGTTGGCGGAATGAAGAATTGATTGATTTTTGGGGAAGGCAGGTCCAGCGATTTCGGAGATCCAGTAAAAATAGTTGTAAAAAAACCATTTGGTGGTCAACAATCATTATTAGACATATGCACATGAAATTCAGATATTTTATAAAAAAATTAATAATAACAACAATATTTGTGTCCATTTCTATGGGTTCCGTACCAAGATGTATAATGTTTAAAGTTTACTTATATAATCCAAACAAATATCCTAGACATATTGAAAATATTTCAAAATTTTCGAAAATGTCGACTTTTTTCAAAAATATCAATTAATTTCAATTTTTTAAAAAAATTTGAAAAATTTAAGGTTTCAAAAATTTTTAATTACTATACGGAAAGTTTCGAAAATGTCGACTTTTTTCAAAAATATCAAATAATTTCAATTTTTTAAAAATTCGAAAAAAAACTTAAGGTTTCAAAAATTTTTAATTACGATACGGAAGTTTCAGCAATTTGTTTTAAGGCATGATGCCTGCACCTCTAGCTTTATTATATTTTTGCATATCAAATAATTAACATTTCAACTTTTAAAGTTGAGTAAGTAAAAACTAAAAGTATCTTCTGATTGTGCAATATTGTAGATTCATTATTTACTTTGTCTCGTCTTATTATTCATAATAAGATCCTTACTAAGAATCAACTTCAGCAATTCACTCCGTTTCTAATTTATATGATTTTAAAACTTTATGCAGTTTCTTCAGTCTTTGAATTGTCAATTCACAGTTATTTAAAAACTTTAACGTTTAAGCAAAGAAATGCCTGAAGTTGTTTTCGTTGATCTTTGAACTTATTTAAAAAAAATCAATAATTATCAGATGTTATAATAGACTAAATTTCTACTTAATTTGTACTTCGTGTTAAGTATTAGGAGCAGGTCCTAAACATCCACATTCGAGAATCGTTTTTGATATGCCTATTTGATTTGTTTCTAAAATTTCGTCCTGACAAAATAATTAATTGGCATAGAGGTCACGGCTACAAATATCTGTAGTTAATTCATGTTTAAAATAATACATAAATAAATTATTCATAAAGAGCTGAATGACTGGATACTTAATGTAACGTTAAACTAAGACGTTATATATTCAATTTCTGTATAATTTTCATTTGCAACAAGAATTAGAATTGTAGGATTAATTATTGAGCATATTGAGTTGATATTACATATTGCATGAAATAATTCATACTTAACTGTTTTATCCAATAATATACTAGCGTCATAAATAATAACCCAACTCGTATCAGAATTTAGTGTGAATGATTTTCCATTGTCATTTGCAGTATATATAATATATATATATATATATATTAGGGTGGCCTTAAAATGGTCATTTTAATTCCTGCTCCCAGGGGCTCAAATGGTTCCAAATAGATAAAAACAATTCTCTGAAAATTTTGCTCTTAATATTAACGTTTAGATAGAGCGCAATTCATCAAAGTTTTGTATGGAAATAGCATAGAAAAATTTTCAAAAATTTCAATGTGTTTTAGATGTAATTTAGCGAACAAATGATGAATAAAACTCATCATTTGTCGCTAATTATACCTAAAACATTTTTTTTCATTTTCAAAATTTTTTCCATGCTCTTTCCATACAAACTTTGATGAATTGCGCTCTATCTAAACGTTAATATTAAAAGCTAAATTTCATTGTTTTTTTCAATTGGAACCACTTGAGTTAATTCGAAAATGACTATTTTAGGACCACCCTAATATATATATATATATATATATATATATATATATATATATATACTTCTGTACGGGTGTATGATTTGATACTTCTCCTGAACGGTTATTCGGATTTTGATAATTCTTTTATAGTTTGTCAAGAAAATTTTTAAGATTTAATGAATGATAAAACTAAAGTAATTTTGTAGAAATAAATGGCAAAAATTATAAAAAAATTATCATTGTTTGACATTAAAAACATTTGAACTGGCATCTGCTTGAAATGTCAATTTACTTGAAATTTGAAATTAGGTAAAATTATGAGCCTAAATAATATCAGAATATGATAGACAAGAAAATTTAATGTCTACATTATCATTGCCGAAAAGCAGTAAGATGAGATGTGCCAGAAGTTAAAACAATATAAGATACAATATATGATGTTGGCAGATGAAATTATATAATTCAGTTTAATAAATAATGCATAAGTCCAAAGTTGCATATTTTTTTAAACTTATGCATGTCGCATTCTTGTTTACCTTACTAAATTATTTAACAATACAAAAAATATTTATACTTAAAAAATGATTTAGAATTTTGTTTCATGTGTCAAAAATTAATTTGTTTGGCATTGGATATGAAATATTTAGCAAGTTGATCTTAAATTGAAGAATGCTCATATGAACTAGATTTCACAAATTAATTCACCTAAGATTTGAACATAAACAATAATTCTAAATGTACTTTAGAAATTATAATTGCCAAAAAGCAACTAATATATCGTACGAGATTTCGAAAATTATAGACTAAATCATTGAAGCAATTATGTTGTGTGGTAAAATCAAGTGTGATATTGTTCTTTTAACGTAAGATACTATATTTTTTTGAAGTTCTTATACTGCTTATGCTAAGATCATAAATGAATCACAAAGGTTTACTTTTGAATTGTAGACGAGGGTACAGGACACCGTCTGCTGGGTCATCTATATATATATATATATATATATATATTTTATTAATTCCAAAAAGCATACTTAACATACCTAACAAAATTAATATCGTTTCACGAATTCTTCATCAAAATCATTGATCAATTATAACATCACCGTAACATTGATCTGTTTTTTTTTTATATAAAAATTGTACTTAAATATCGGGGTTTTACCCTTCACATATATCTCGATGTTTTCGACCCTTTCGTACATCATAGATTACACAATTAATCCTCCAGGGGCAAAGAATTGGGGATGCTGAAACAGCTTGCTCAATAATCATAAATGTGTTAAATAATGCTGAGAGAAATCATTTTTGTCTTAAATTTTTGGAAAAAATTGTACAGTTGTATAATACATATATGTATACTAGCTGACCCGATAAACGTTGTTTATCGATATAAAATATTTCTAAAAAAATTATAGTATAAAAAGTAACTGATTGTGAATATAGAACTATATGGTAAATAAATGGAAGGGACAGCTATACAAATTATATGGTTAGTTTACCCACTGCAAAGCCTGACATATATAAATGTTTATGGGTAATACTAAATTATTCGATAACTAAAGTGATTATTACAAATATGAGTTGGAAGGTGGTAGGAGGGTGAAAATTTAGGGTTGTACGGTTTAGTTACGAATTATGAATAAATAATATATAAAATTTAAAGTTAAAATCGATGTTGTGATTTTCAGTCATACTGAACGTTGTTTATAAAAAATTCAGCAAATTGGTCCAACCATTTCGGAAGAGTATTGCGACGAACATGATACGATAATTCTGTATTTATAATATATATATATATATATATATATATATATATATATATATATATAATTATTATGGTAGTATACCAATGTTCAATATTCCAAGGATATTTAAATTAATCAATCGTTTATATCTGCTTGATCATGCAGCCGTATCTTAATATCAAGTTCTCAATATCAAAATATATACATGATAGCTTTGTCGTTGGAAAATACTTGAACATATCGAAATTCGAGTTAGTTATTTATACTATATTTAATAATATTTTTTTATAAATTCTTCAAACACTCTTGAAATTTTTTAAATGTAATACAAACTAGTGGTGTATGGCATCGTGCCTTAAGATAAATTGCTGGAATTTCCCGTACGGTAATGAAATATTCGAAGAATTTTAAATGTTTTTGATTAGATTATTATAAATACTGTAACCTTCATTTTCCGTATTTTACTATTTTATATATAAATTATGAGAGCTTTTAATTGGATGACAACGTTTATATATGTTTACATAAAATGTAAATAAACAAAACTTAATCAAATGGAGTTAGAATGAATCTCATATTTCTAAGAATTTTATAAACTGAATTACAAAATTTAAATTATTTATCTCACGTATATAGGTGAGCTTTGGAATTTTAGGTAGAATTAAAACTTTAATCTGAGTCATTTTCAGTATTAAAAAAAAATTAAATCAAATTTTTTTTGAAATTTTGTAATAGAAGAATTGTTTTGTCTTTACCAAAAACTAATAGTTTCTTTACGAATCATTCGAATCGGATGCTCAGTTTTGTCAAAAACTTTATTTTTTATCACTTTTTGCTATGTACCTCCTAAACGGGTGTAATTGCCTTTGGTAAAAACTACCCATCACATCTTGCCGACAATACGAATCGAATGTATTCTGAATCAATCCAATCGGAGGTCCCGTAATCGCAAAACCAAAATTTTTGCAAAAAATTGGATTGTTTTATCAAATATCAATTTTTTGCACCTTCTGCCCAGAATCTTTCAAATGGCTGATCCTGATTGAACCTTTCTCAATAACTAATCAGCATGTCTTCTAGTTAACATGAATCGAATGCTTCTTAAATCATTCAAATTGGTTGATCCGTGCGCCAAAAATCGCTGACGAAAAATTGTATCCATACTAAACACACACAAACACACATCCATTTTTATGAGGTATGACAAAATGTTCAGGGGGTCTTGAAATGTGCAGATATGCATAAGCATTTTTTCTATTCTTGAACAATTATATATAACTTACCCTACGGGAATTTGAAAATTGTATCCATACAACACACATACTACACACACACAAACACACATCCATTTTTTATGAGGTATGCCAAAATGTTCAGGAGGTCTTGAAACGTGCAGATATGCAAAGAATTTTTTTCTATTTTTGTACGATTACTATAACTTACTCTGCGGAAAGTTAAAAATTGTATCCATACAACACACATACTACACACACACAAACACACATCCATTTTTTATGAGGTATGCCAAAATGTTCAGGAGGTCTTGAAACGTGCAGATATGCAAAAGAATTTTTTCTATTTTTGTACGATTACTATAACTTACTCTGCGGAAAGTTAAAAATTGTATCCATACACACACATACTACACACACACAAACACACATCCATTTTTATGAGGTATGCCAAAATATGTTAGGGGGTCTTCAAACGTGCAGATATGTAAAATAATTTTTTCTATTTTTGGACGATTATTATCACTTACCCTACGGGAAGTTAAAAATTGTATCCATACAATACTCATACTACACACACAAACACACATCCATTTTTATGAGGTATGCCAAAATGTTCAGAAGGTCTTGAAACGTGCAGATATGCAAAAGAATTTTTTTTGCCATTTTTGGAAGATTGCTATAACTTACCCTACGGGAAGTTAAAAATTGTATCCATACAACACACATACTACACACAAACATGGGAACTATGGAAAGTTAACAATAATATAAAATTTGCAGTTTTCTTATTTATTCAGCTGATGTAATTTATATTACAATTAAATGTCATATATATATATATATATATATATATATATATTATAAAAGTGACCGACGTTATATTACTGATAAAATAAACGGGGGCAATCAAAAAGTGCTGAGTTTGCATTCCTTTTGAATTTCTCATAATGCAATTTAACTAGCAAACAACGAACATAATTTATTATTGAAAACAATAACATTTTATAACGACAGAATGATGAAGTACGCCTTAATCACAATGGAACAACAATTGTTTTTATTATTACAATGTTACGAAATTGTTAACAAATTTATACCAGAATATAATTTCATTCATAAATCATACTGTAAAGATGCATCACTGGATGCAGATCTTAGCTTTTTCTTTCTTTGTTCCATTCTAAGCCATGCAATTGATTTTATATCTCTTGTAGATAGATGATCAAATAAAATAATAAAAAAAGATTATAATTTCTGGACACAAATGCAAAATAACAAATTGACGGTTCATTCAATCTTGCGCAAGACTAGTGCAAATATTTTCTCATTATCATATGTTTAATTTATACATACCTGTTGTTTAACGTTTAATAATGTTCATCAAGATGACAAATCAATAACAACTATATATAAAAATATGTAATAAAATCACAAACTGACGTCAACGTGCACACAGAAAAGAAACCATTCTGGTTTTTTCGCACAACTGCATTTATATTTCACTTAAAATCACTCGAATGGAATGGCATGAAACTGAAACGGTGCTGCTTGTTATTGATTGATTTATTTCATTTATTAGAGGAGTCTCATTAATACAAATTTACAGACGGTGCCGGATCGCGCGTGTTTTATACGGACGTAAAACTTTGACCGCGTGGTGTTCGGCATTCAGTGCGCATGTCTACACGATCTCGGCTGAACTGAGCCCGAACGCGAGTCGACGCCGCCGACTCCGAGTAATAGATACGGTTCGCTTGGCGCTGGCCGCGTGGTTCGGCTTTTCGCGTACCGTAGGCGATTAGCTGGTGGCTCGCGAGATTGTTAATCAATTGCTTTGGTAATGTGTCATGTTCATATGATAGTACGTCTGGTGCATACTTTTATTAGCTTTAACTAGTGGTGCATGGTATTGTGCCTTAAGGCTGGAACTTCCCGTTCCGTAATTTAACTTTTTTCGAAAACTTTGAAAAAAAATATACACTTGATATTTTTTTGTAAAAAAATCTCTACTCCATTACTCTACTCTTAAAAATATTCAAATCCCTTGAATTTTTTATTTAATTTAATTTTTTTTTTAATTTTGAAATTTTTAAAAAATTTAAATTTTTTGAAATTTTCAAAAAAATTCAAATTTTTTGAGAATTTTTAATCTTTTGAATTTTTTTTTAACTTTAATTTAATTTTTTTTGAAAATTTTATAAATATTTTAAAAATTGTAATTTTCTTGAGAAATTTTAAAAATGGACTGTTTTCTAATTTTATTGGGGTTACGTCAATACAAACCAAACGTTTTTTGAATTATTCAAAACAGACGCTCCGTTCTCTCAAAAACTGAATTTTCAATTTTGGCAATTTTTTATCCGCTTCTTCGAAACAGCTGGACCTGCCTTTGCCAAAAACTAATCAGCATATCTGCACATTAATGCAAATCGAATGTGTTTTGAATTTTCAAATCGGTTATTCCCAAAATCGTCGACAAAAATTTGTATCCGCACACATACACATACATCGATTTTTTCTAATTTTACTTTTTTGAGAATTTTTAAATTTCTTGATTTTTTTTTAATTTCAATTTTTTTGAAATTTTTAAAAACTGAATTTCCATTTTTGGCGATTTTTGCCCCACATCTTCGAAACAGCTGAACCTGCCTTTGCCAAAAACTAAGCAGCACATCTCCCCATTAATACAAATCGAATGTTTTTTGAATTATTCAAATCGGTTGATCCGTTTTCCCGAAATCGTCGACGAAAATTTGTATCCGCACACACACACATACATCCATTTTTTCTTATTACACTTTTTGGAGAATTTTTAAATTTCTTGATTTTTTTTTAATTTCAATTATTGTTGAAAATTTTAAAATCTGAATTTCCATCTTTGGCAATTTTTTCATCGCATCTTCAGTACAGCCAAAAACTAATCAGCACATCTCCCCATTAATACAAATGGAATGTTTTTTGAATTATTCAAATCGGTTGATTCGTGTTCAAAATTGTAATGCACACACGCACATATATCCATTTTTTCTAAGGTATGCCAAAAAGTTCAGAATCCTATGAAACGTAAAGATAAATAAAATTTTTATTTCTGATATTTATAAACTTACCCACGGGAACTTAATTATACTTTTGAGAATTTTGATATTAACACTAAACATACCATGACGGGTCAAATGACCCATTTTGAACTTTTGCATTTAAATGCACGTATAATTTCATTGCGTTTGCACATTTAACTTCATGACTTTTTTTAAGTAATTAAAGTACAGTTATAAACAATTTTTTTTCTTGTTTTGTTTTGTTTATTCTGAGTTATCCTTCTTGTATACCGATATCTACCACAATGGGTCATTTGACCCGGAGAGAATTTTTTGGTTTATGAGATTGTCGAGTCATATTTGTAGTCAGTAAATTGCACATTCTTCTAAACACTGTTGCGTACAGTAGTTCAACGAAAATAGCTCAGAATAATTTCAAGAAAATATCAAAAATTTTAGATTGAAAATAGCTTTTTATTGTTAGAAGAACCTAGCTTATATTTTATTTTGATAGCTATAGTAATACAGGTTATTTTTTACCCGAAAAATGTCGAAGCAAACAAGACATTACAAGTTCTTAAAAGATATAAATAATATTGGCAAAGAATATTCAGAAATTAGTGAAGATGAATTTTCTGAAAATGAAGATATTCTGGTTGAAAATGAAAATGAGTTTGATTCAACAGATACCGACGATAAAGAAAACAATGGTAAACGTTTACCTGAAACTGTTTCATATTACAATAAAACCAAATTTGGTGTAGACATGACCGATCAAATGGCGAGAAAATTTACTACAAAATCCAAGTCTTGCAGATGGCCTCTCCAAGTTTTTTTTCAATATCCTTGATTTAGCTAGCATAAATGCCTGGATTTTGTACAAGCAAACGACACGAGAAAAATA
>NW_020538040.1:162334361-162357120 GCF_003426905.1 Ctenocephalides felis
TTAAATAATGCTGAGAGAAATCATGTGTTGTTTGAAATTTTGGAAAAAATGTACTGTAGTATATTTATTATGAAATATATACACACACACACCATATATATATATACTAGCTGACCTGGGCACGTTGTTTATCCATGAAAAAAAATTCTATAAAAATTATAGTACCAAAAATAATTAATTGAGAATATATAACTATGTGTGAAATAAATGGAAGGGACAGCTGATACTTAATAATTATATGATTGTTTACCCACTGCAAAGCCTGACATATATAAATGTTTATGGGTAATACTAAATTATTCGATAACTAAAATGATTATTACGAAATATGGATTTGTGGTAGGAAGATGAAAAGTTAGGGTTATACGGTATAAAAATTTAGATATGAAAATAATAATAAGAAATTTAGAGTTGTACTCGTATGTGTTTAGTTACAAATTATGAAAATAATAATATATAAAAAATTGGACAAAAAAATAAAATCAATGTTGGCCGATTCTCAGTCATACTGACGTGATTATGAAATAATATATATATATATATATATATATATATATATATATATATATATATATGGTAGTATACCAATGTTCAATATTCCAAGGATATTTAAATTAATCAATCGTTTATATCTGCTTGATCATGCAGCCGTATCTTAATATCAAGTTCTCAATATCAAAATATATACATGATAGCTTTGTCGTTGGAAAATACTTGAACATATCGAATTCGAGTTAGTTATTTATACTATATTTAATAATATTTTTTTTTTAATTCTTCAAACCCTCTTGAAATTTTTTAATGTAATACAAAAAAGTGGTGTATGGCATCGTGCCTTAAGATAAATTGCTGGAATTTCCCGTACGGTAATGAAATATTCGAAGAATTTTAAATGTTTTTGATTAGATTATTATAAATACTGGCAACTTTCATTTTCCGTATTTTACTATTTTATATATAAATTATGAGAGCTTTTAAATTGGATGACAACGTTTATATATGTTTACATACGTTTATATATGTTTACATAAAATGTAAATGACAAAACTTAATCAAATGGAGTTAGAATGAATCTCACAGTTCTAAGAATTTTATAAACTGAATTACAAAATTTAAATTATTTATCTCACGTATATAGGTGAGCTTTGGAATTTTAGGTAGAATTAAAACTTTAATCTGAGTCATTTTCAGTATTTAAAAAAAAATATTTTTTTTGAAATTTTGAAATAGAAGAATTGTTTGTCTTTACCAAAAACTAATAGTTTCTTTACTATCAACACCAGCAAAATGTTTTTTGAATCATTCGAATCGGATGCTCAGTTTTCTTAAAAACTTTATTTTTTATCAGTTTTTGCTCTGTACCTCCTAAAGGTGGACTTGCCTTTGGTAAAAACTACCCATCACATCTTGCCGACAATACGAATCGAATGTATTCTGAATCAATCCAATCGGAGGTCCCGTAATCGCAAAACCAAAATTTTGCAAAAAATTGGATTGTTTTATCAAATATCAATTTTTTGCACCTTCTGCCCAGAATCTTTCAAATGGCTGATCCTGATTGAACCTTTCTCAATAACTAATCAGCATGTCTTCTAGTTAACATGAATCGAATGCTTCTTAAATCATTCAAATTGGTTGATCCGTGCGCCAAAAATCGCTGACGAAAAATTGTATCCATACTAAACACACACAAACACACATCCATTTTTATGAGGTATGACAAATGTTCAGGGGGTCTTGAAATGTGCAGATATGCATAAGCATTTTTTTCTATTTTTGAACAATTATATATAACTTACCCTACGGGAATTTGAAAATTGTATCCATACAAACACACATACTACACACACAAAAACACACATCCATTTTTTATGAGGTATGCCAAAATGTTCAGGAGGTCTTGAAACGTGCAGATATGCAAAAGATTTTTTTCTATTTTTGTACGATTACTATAACTTACTCTGCGGAAAGTTAAAAATTGTATCCATACAACACACATACTACACACACACAAACACACATCCATTTTATGAGGTATGCCAAAATATGTTAGGGGGTCTTCAAACGTGCAGATATGTAAAATAATTTTTTTCTATTTTTGGACGATTATTATCACTTACCCTACGGGAAGTTAAAAATTGTATCCATACAATACTCATACTAACACACACAAACACACATCCATTTTTATGAGGTATGCCAAAATGTTCAGAAGGTCTTGAAACGTGCAGATATGCAAAAGAATTTTTTTTGCCATTTTTGGAAGATTGCTATAACTTACCCTACGGGAAGTTAAAAATTGTATCCATACAACACACATACTACACACACAAACATGGGAAACTATGGAAAGTTAACAATAATATAAAATTTGCAGTTTTCTTATTTATTCAGCTGATGTAATTTATATTACAATTAAATGTCTATATATATATATATATATATATATATATATATATTATAAAAAGTGACCGACGTTATATTACTGATAAATAAACGGGGGCAATCAAAAAGTGCTGAGTTTGCATTCCTTTTGAATTTCTCATAATGCAATTTAACTAGCAAACAAACGAACATGGTTTATTATTGAAAAAATAACATTTTATTAACAACAGAATGATGAAGTGCGCCTTAAATCAACAATGGAACAACAATGTTTTTATTATTAACAATGTTATGAAAATGTTTACAGATTTATACCAGATTGTAATTTCTGGACACAAATGCAAATTTAACAGTTCATTCAGTCTTGCGCAAGACTAGTGCAAATATTTTCTCATTATCATATGTTTAATTTATACATACCTGTTGTTTAACGTTTAATAATGTTCATCAAGATGACAAATCAATAAAACTATATATATATAAATATGTAATAAAATCACAAACTGACGTCAACGTGCACACAGAAAAGAAACCATTCTGGTTTTTTCGCACAACTGCATTTATATTTCACTTAAAATCACTCGGCATGAAACTGAAACGGTGCTGCTTGTTATTGATTGATTTATTTCATTTATTAGAGGAGTCTCATTAATACAAATTTACAGACGGTGCCGGATCGCGCGTGTTTTATACGGACGTAAAACTTTGACCGCGTGGTGTTCGGCATTCAGTGCGCATGTCTACACGATCTCGGCTGAACTGAGCCCGAACGCGAGTCGACGCCGCCGACTCCGAGTAATAGATACGGTTCGCTTGGCGCTGGCCGCGTGGTTCGGCTTTTCGCGTACCGTAGGCGATTAGCTGGTGGTTCGCGAGATTGTTAATCAATTGCTTTGGTAATGTGTCATGTTCATATGATAGTACGTCTGGTGCATACTTTTATTAGCTTTAACTAGTGGTGCATGGTATTGTGCCTTAAGGCTGGAACTCCCGTTCCGTAATTTAACTTTTTTCGAAAACTTTGAAAAAAAAATATACACTTGATATTTTTTGTAAAAAAAATCTCTACTCCATTACTCTACTCATAAAATATTCAAATCCTTGAATTTTTTATTTAATTTAATTTTTTTTTAATTTTGAAATTTTAAAAAAATTTAAATTTTTTTTTTTAAAAAAATTCAAATTTTTTGATTTTTAATCTTTTTGATTTTTTTTTAACTTTAATTTTATTTTTTTTTGAAAATTTTATAAATATTTTAAAATTGTAATTTTCTTGAGAAATTTTAAAAAATGGACTGTTTCTAATTTTATTGGGGTTACGTCAATACAAACCAAACGTTTTTTGAATTATTCAAAACAGACGCTCCGTTCTCTCAAAAACTGAATTTTCAATTTTGGCAATTTTTTATCCGCTTCTTCGAAACAGCTGGACCTGCCTTTGCCAAAAACTAATCAGCATATCTGCACATTAATGCAAATCGAATGTGTTTTGAATTTTCAAATCGGTTATTCCCAAAATCGTCGACAAAAATTTGTATCCGCACACATACACATACATCGATTTTTTCTAATTTTACTTTTTTGAGAATTTTTAAATTTCTTGATTTTTTTTAATTTCAATTTTTTTGAAATTTTTAAAAACTGAATTTCCATTTTTGGCGATTTTTGCCCACATCTTCGAAACAGCTGAACCTGCCTTTGCCAAAAACTAAGCAGCACATCTCCCCATTAATACAAATCGAATGTTTTTTGAATTATTCAAATCGGTTGATCCGTTTTCCCGAAATCGTCGACGAAAATTTGTATCCGCACACCACACATACATCCATTTTTTTTATTACACTTTTTGGAGAATTTTTAAATTTCTTGATTTTTTTTTAATTTCAATTATTGTTGAAAATTTTAAAATCTGAATTTCCATCTTTGGCAATTTTTTCATCGCATCTTCAGTACAGCCAAAAACTAATCAGCACATCTCCCCATTAATACAAATGGAATGTTTTTTGAATTATTCAAATCGGTTGATTCGTGTTCAAAATTTGTAATGCACACACGCACATATATCCATTTTTTCTAAGGTATGCCAAAAAGTTCAGAATCCTATGAAACGTAAAGATAAATAAAAATTTTATTTCTGATATTTATAACTTACCCACGGGAACTTAATTATACTTTTGAGAATTTTGATATTTAACACTAACATACCATGACGGGTCAAATGACCCATTTTGAACTTTTGCATTTAAATGCACGTATAATTTCATTGCGTTTGCACATTTAACTTCATGACTTTTTTTAAGTAATTAAAGTACAGTTATAAACAATTTTTTTTTCTTGTTTTGTTTTGTTTATTCTGAGTTATCCTTCTTGTATACCGATATCTACCACAATGGGTCATTTGACCCGGAGAGAATTTTTTGGTTTATGAGATTGTCGAGTCATATTTGTAGTCAGTAAATTGCACATTCTTCTAAACACTGTTGCGTACAGTAGTTCAACGAAAATAGCTCAGAATAATTTCAAGAAAATATCAAAAATTTTAGATTGAAAATAGCTTTTTATTGTTAGAAGAACCTAGCTTATATTTTATTTTGATAGCTATAGTAATACAGGTTATTTTTACCCGGAAAAATGTCGAAGCAAACAAGACATTACAAGTTCTTAAAAGATATAAATAATATTGGCAAAGAATATTCAGAAATTAGTGAAGATGAATTTTCTGAAAATGAAGATATTCTGGTTGAAAATGAAAATGAGTTTGATTCAACAGATACCGACGATAAAGAAAACAATGGTAAACGTTTACCTGAAACTGTTTCATATTACAATAAAACCAAATTTGGTGTAGAAAATTTACTACAAAATCCAAGTCTTGCAGATGGCCTCTCCAAGTTTTTTTTCAATATCCTTGATTTAGCTAGCATAAATGCCTGGATTGCAAACGACACAAGAAAATATCTCGCGACAAGATTTTTTACTCAAGCTAGCAGAAGAACTTGGCGCCGATTTTCGAGAAGTCCGTGAACAACCAAAACAAAAAAAAAATACGAAAATATAGTTGCTCAAGTCTACTACAGATGCTTATAAACGTATGAAAAGCCAAATAGACTACTGTAAAGAAAATAAAACCAACAAAATTTGCTCTAAATGTAAAAAATATGTTTGCGGAAAATGTACAATGATACTATTAACTATGAATTAAAATGTTTTATTTTTGCTTTTGTAATAGAAATGCTCAACATACTTTTTTGTTTAATTATAATAAATTTAATTTTTATTTTTATTTTCTTCCTAACATCCATATTTCATACATTCAAGCATGAAACATAGAGTCGGGTCATTTGACCCGCTATGGTAGAATTAGGTATATATTAAGTCTTGGTATGATTAGTGTTAAAAAAAAACGATTTTTGAAAATTTTGATTATATATTTTTTTTCAATTTAAATTTTATTGTAAATTTTGAAATTTTTGAAAAAATTCCACTTTTTTGAAAATTTTTAAATTTCTTGAAAATTTTGAAAACCATAGATATAAGCGAGCTTTATACATAATAAATCTTGGTACGTAACCCATAGAAATGGAAACGAATATTGTACTTATTATTAAAATCTCTATAAACCAGTGGTGCATGGCATCGTGCCTTAAGGCAAATTGCTGCAACTACTTGTGCTAAAAATAAAAAAAAATTAAATTGTTTTAAAATTTTGAAAAAATTAGATTTTAAATTTTTGAAAAATTTTTTTGGTAATTTTGAACTTATTTTGAAATAAAATGATTGGTTGAACTAAACTATATTAGATAATGTAAACAAAAGACCGTAATTAAAATTTTAATTAAAATATTCAAAGTGGGAGAAAATATTATTCCTGTAGTTTTTAAAGGCTGACCAATTGTGATTCAATTATGGATTCACATTTCGTCAGTCTCGTGACTTTACTTCATAATTTTATTATTGTCAATGTGTTGATTTTTTCCTGGTTTGAATTTGTTAAACACGCTGAATGATGACACACATACAGTGTCGAAACGTATATAATACAAAATTAATTAATAATTTCTTTTTATTTCGACTATTGGGCTGCAAATAAATATTTCAAGAATATGTTTCAAGGCAAACAAAAAAATCTAAAGTTTATATATTTGTGCGTGCATGTGTGCTTTATATGTGAGCACTTTGTTCCACTGATATCGTACTAGATTTTATTAGATTTATCAATATGAAACATTACATTGATATGTGTGACATAATGTTATCTACAATTTGTTTACATTATTGTATCAATGTTTGTCTTTTATCGCTGACAACATCTTGACCGATAATAATCCTTGTAAGTTTCTTAAAAAATATTATTTAACTTGATGAATCAATGAAAATAAAATGACGATAAAAGATGCAAATTATTATTAAATTAAAGATGTAGTTTGCAAGTCTTGCGGAACAAGTTGCCAAATTTGTAGATATTACATTCTGAGTCAATTCTGCCGGGTATTGAGACCACAGCTTCACTTTGCTCCGCTGGGTGCTTCTCGATTACATGGTACTGCAAACCATCGAATAATTAGATTGTAATCAGACATAAGATTCCATATTCTGAGTGCTAACGGCGCCGCTGTCCCTGCAGTGTAGTTGCAGTATCTGCCGTATAATCAAGAGGCGCCGATTCACTTAATTGGGCCCTTTCAGTATATTGCTATCGTTTTCGTACAAAACGATGAAAAAACGCAGCGCTTTTCGACGTTACGAGACATCAGAGAGAGATACCAATTTACCGTTTTCAATGCTTGTATTCATATTAAAATTACCCTGAATTTGTTCCCCAGTTCTTGGTAATAATGAACCATACTAATAGTAGTTTCCAATTATACGACTATGGATATCAATATTGAATTCATGATTTAATTAATGATCTTATAGGCTTTGTTATTAATATCGATGATGAGAAACGGAAATGTACCCGACCAGCTAATCAACTCATATCACTCCAAAACTATTCTTGTTAAAAACAGAATGAGATTAAGAGAAATTCTTTTCGATATGAAATCTCTTGATGTAAAAAAATGTCATAGATTATTTAATGTGTATGCATTCCTTAAATAACTCAATCATATCTATTAAATGCCGCAAAAATTATAAGCTATTGTAAATCAAACTAAATTCTTCTATTCATTGTTCACAAGATTGTACAGTAGATCCTCGATTAACCGGACTAATTGTTGTCGATGGGCATCCGGATAATCGAAAATCCGAATAATCCAATTAAGAATTATATTTAGGTATCAGAAACTAAATAAATGAGCTTGAAACTAAAAAAATTACCGACGAAATAAAATACTTTTGTTATGAATATTCCATACATGGTCATTTAGCGACGTTGTAAGAATTAAGTTGATTGCTTAATACACATCTTTTGTCTTGTATTTCAATACAGTATCGTTGAAAAATTCTATACTTTTTTTGTTTTTGAAATAATGTTAGTGGAACTTTTTACCAAAGGACCTTTAAGTTCCGCTCTACTCTGCCTATTTCCGTCAGATAATAATATAAATATTATAGCTTGGGGAAAAAAGACTTTCTTGTATTTTGTTGAATGTACATACTAATTGACGTTAAAAAGAAATTGATGATGAAAATTGCATTGATGTTAAAAAAATATTATACAAGTGATGCTTCCTGATGCTTATTTAATAAAGGTTTCATAATTTTTAAATTTATTTTTATTCTAACAAAATTATAACCACAGAGAATAACTAACTTTATACTAAATTAATTGGATGTTGCTCAAATAAGCCGGGATATATATATATATATATATATATATATATATTAGGATGGAAATATGAATTTAATTACTCCAAACCAAACATGAGTCATTGAATATAAATATAAATTAAAATCCACGACCGGTATCAATGTTTATCCAGCGCGCAATACACTATTATTTTCGTGTATGCCGATTGTGGCATTTGCCGGTAAAATTTATTAACCTGTGTCAATTAACAAGCATTGACGTATACGAGTGTACATTTTAATTAACATCGTTAATGATTACTTAATTTATTAACGCATGCATATAATATTTTTAGCCTCGGCGCTAATCCCGTCGTGTGCGCACAGGCGAATTTATATGCAATTTTATATGCAAATGTAGAGCTACACGCGGAGGCGTATATTTCATAAATATTATTGTTCGGGTAACTTTTATGCGCGGGATTATTAAACGACTTATTAAAACTTTTGTATAAACAGTGTAAGATGATATCTCGGGGCGAGTATCACTGCACGCTTGATTATTACATATATTAAACTAGATACCTTGTATTTTACACAACGGAAACGATTTAAATTTAATACTCGCTCTAAACGCGCTATCAAGTTGCTCGATTAAATGTTTTCATGGAACCAGAGCCGTAGAAAGGATAAATTCATCGAATTTGCATCGTCAATCCCATAGATAAGAGCCGTTTGATTCTCGTTCGGCAATACTACTGGTTTTCTATATCACTACTGAAATGTATCATTGATTTGAGAAAGCGATACAGGACGTCATTTTGCGAATTACTTAAGTGTAATATTACTAGGTATCTGTACGATTGATTATAACCTTGTTAACTTTCCATATAGTAAATTATAGTAATCGCAAAAAAATCGAAAATCTTTTTTTTTAAATAATGACGTTTCAAAGTCTTTTGAGCATTTTGGCCTACCTTACAAAAAACGGATGATGTATGTGTAGTATGTATGTATGTATGTTTGGATACAATTTTTCGTCCACGATTTTGAAAGCGCGGATCAACCGATTTGAACGATTCAGAAAACATTACGTTATTTAATTGTTTTATTGTTACTTTTAAGTCAGATTAGCAGTTTTGTTTATATAACCTCTATAAAAGCTTACAAGCGGATTGGGTAAAAAGGATCAACTAAACCTTTACACTGGAAAAAGTATAGACAATAAGAAAATAGTAAACAAAAAGTAGATTAAGTTAAAAGAAGCATTTTCACAAGATATAAATTAAGCTAATAGTTATTCTATCTCTGCTGATGAATATTTCTCATGAGATACCAGATCAAGGTTATATACGGCGTAATCTTTGTACAAAATGTGCTTATAAAATATTTATTTTGCATTGTAAAATTCTTTCAAAATTTAAATAAATCAAAACATTGTATCTGTTTGCTTGATGGCTGTACCTTTAAAAGGACAAATTTTAGAAAAAAATAGGTAAAAACATGTTTCTGTAATTAAAAACTAATTAGGAATTTACTGAACATTGTTTGATTGGAGTTTGTTTGAAACGTGTTATTTGTTGTGATATAGTTCTTACTATAATTACTAAAAATCAAATTGGACCTTTGTGCTCCGCTCTACCCACTACTAAAAACCACTATTATGTCGTGCTTATTCTGTATGATTTTGAAAAATTTCTTTAATTTAGCAAAGTTAGTTTTTCTCTATAGATATTTTAATGTATTATAAAAATGTATTATTATGACAAAAGTGTTTGTTCTTGCTTGATAAATACTCTAACAATGTTGTAAGCGCCCGGCGCAGTGTTTATTAAAAAGGTCAATTAAAAATCACTAAACACGGACACTTTATTACCTCGAAGGACCAGATATAATTTATTATTAGAATGGCCATATCAGACCTTTAAAAATAAGTAAGTTAAATAAGTTGGTTTAGTTATTAAGAGTATTTATTTGTATGATGTTCACGGTTCAAGTTATGCGTACAGAATGAGGATGAATTTCTTAAAAACTATCTTAGTACCTAGAGTAGGGTAGGAAATTATTTTATTACAGAGCAGAGGGAGTTTAGTATATATATAGGTATATAAAATTTGTGAGGCTCGAACAAATGTTATTGGGCGATTTCGGCCATGATATAGATGGTCGATTTGAAACAAAAAACTGCTTTAAATAGTCAGTCTGAAAAAAACAATGTCCTGGTCGTTTGCTGGAAATATTAGTACCCGGAGGCAATACCGCGTGTCACAACAAAGCAAGACCGCAATTGTCTTCACTCTACACATGATTATTAATAACTTATTATTTTAATGTGGTTAATATATAGATAATCTTAGGTGGTTACTGTAGATGAAATGAAGAATAAATCAATTAAAGAAAAGTGACCTGAAGTGAAATATAGAACAGCAGGCGTCTTTTCTCAAACTGAAGTTAAATGATAATGATGGTCGATTCAAGCATTTGGAATTGACATAGAAACGGTGAATTTGGTCACAAATTAACCAAAATGATTCCAAGTGTGGCTGTAGATAAATCTGCCTTTACGTTTGAAATAAATCAGGAGCGTTTGTAAGCATTGAGTGACATCGTTGCCATATTACGTTTGGCGGTTCATCCTACATTCGCTCGTACATTCGTGGTGATATATGGGATTTGACCGGTCTTGCCCTATATAATCTGGGCCGCTTAACATTCGCATATTACACTAGCACACACCTCAGAATATTTACATATCCGTGTACCCAACGATTTAACTGACATGTCACGAAATAAATGTCCAAACTTGCCGAACACCCTTACTTAACACTGACTATTCACTAGCGGATCTAGATCCTCACACACATTAGGGAATTTACTAATTCAAATATATATATATATATATATATATATATATATATATATATAAATGTCTTTATGCAAACATAATTTTCCCCAGAAGAAGGCAAAGCTTAAAGTTGTTCTATAATTTTCCTACTAGTATGTTTAGCCAGAATAAACAACAAGCCCTGCGCAAGCCTCATTTTATTTCTAATGCTCGTATGAAACCATTTTCTACAAGAATTAAAGTGATATTGTAAATGTTTTTCCTTTTAGTTTTAATCATAAATTTAATCAAATTTTTATTTATCAACTGCAATAAGGTAAGAGTCATCTTTTGGTTGTTATCAACAAAACCAATACATTTTGAACCATTTGATGTTTTGATATGCAAGTTTTTCCGAACAACTCTATAACTAATTCCTATCGGATAAGTTAACTTTTTTCTCCCAAATTTTATATAAATTGAATAAGTATACAGGGTGTCCCAGAACTCAACGTCAAGCCGAAACGGGGTGATGGTATTGATCATGACTGCCATAAATAAAATTATTTAATGTGCAACAAAAAGTCTTAATTTTTGAATCCTTGAAGCAATTGTGTTATTTTGTTTGACTATGATCTTAGAAGTGCTATTTACGATTACGAATCCAAGCCTTAAATGCAAAAAATTCATACAAATTCATACAAACCAAAAAATGATCACAGTTTCACCAAAGCTCTAAGTTGCACTTGAAAAGCTCTAAACTACTTAAGATAATTTTTTATCTATTTTTTTTCATGGCTGTTATCATTAATGCTATCACACCGTTTAGGCCTGACATTGAGTTCTGTGACACCCTGTATATGAGATATTTCTAATTGGAAAACGAGTGGTGCATGGTATCGCTTCTTAAGGCAAATTTTTGGTACCACACTTGTTGGAAAACTTTAAGGAAAATTGGAATTGGAAGTATTAAGAAAAATTGCTAGAACTACCCGTACCGTATTGAAATATTCGAGAAATTTTAAATGTTCTTAGTCGGAATTAAAATTGAAATCCGAGAAAAAAAATTAAAGTTAACTAAGTTTTAAAATGAAAAAGAACTTTTTTTGTCTTCTCCAAAAACTAATCATTTCCTTATAATATCAACACAAGCAAAATGTTTTATGAATTAGATGATCCATTCTCTTAAAAACTGCTTTTAAACGGAGCACTTTTTGCTCCGTGTCTCCGAAATGGCTGGAACTACCTTTGCAAAAAAACTAATCAGCACATCTCCCCATCAATAGGAATTGAATGCTTTTTTAACCATTCAAATCAATCGTTACTCCCAATCCGTACTCCCAAAACGGATACACACATACACACACACACTCATTTTTTCTAAGGTATGCCAAAATGTTCAGAAATTCTGAAACGTGAAAATATGCAAAAATTTTTCATTTCGATTTTCTGACGATTACAATAACTCATCCAACGGTAAGACAGGTCTAACGGTTTCGGAGATACAGAGGAAGAAGTAAACAAAAATGATTTTTGGTTGTCAAAAATGAACATTATACGTATGCACATCAAATTGTCAGATATTTGATGATATTTAAAAATGAGTACATTTTTTTTGTTACAATTTTGTTGGGTTCCGTACCAAGATTTTTAATTTTGAGAGTTTACTTATATGGTTCAAACAAATTTCAAAATTTTTCGAAAAAAACAATTTCACAATTTTCAAAAATACACAAAGTTTTATTACACTTCAAATATGTATTTTAAATTAACAATTCAGTTTTAAAATGTATATATTTCAAATGCGTTAGTCTAATCGAAGGAAATACATCCTCAGTTAGATTCATTCATTCACCTCCTGCTAATGTAAAAGTGCTTTGAGCGATAAGATCCTCACTGTATATTTTATGAACGATAAAGTATATAGTAATTATAATTATCTATTTGAAAATGTATAAAACAATTGTTGTAAATCATTAATAAATTTTTATTGACTACTGATTTTTTTTTCCTCAAATAAATAATTCTGGTACGGAAAGTTCCAGCAATTTGCCATAAGGCACAATGCCATACACCACTAGTTTGTTTATTTCTTACTATTATAAGTAACACTTATATGTCTATGTCTTACCGTTACAGGAAGAGAATGTCGACTTGCAGACTGTTTCGGTAGTCAAAGCTCATCACGTGTACCCTGTGAAATGTATCTGACAATTAATTATAAACAGCAAAGGAATAATTGAATTAAGACGAGGTACGTTGGTAAAGGTAAGGTACAAGGCAAATTGGTAACTCTGTTGCGAAATATTATTTCTGATTAAGTTTCAATAAACAGTGCAAATTATTGAGTTATAGCAGGGGTATCAAACTAAATGTTGAATGCAAAGAAATATCTAGTAATAATTAGATACAAAGAATCTAATCTAATCTAAATTTATACTGATAGTACAAAAAGAGCATTACTAGATTTGGAACTGTTCTGACTGTTCTTAAGTCATCCATGAAAAATGAGATATATCACAATTGAAATGTTGCATGCACATCCGATGATCAAAATATGTTAGTACGTGCATTTTGCTACTTCGAAAGAAACAGTTGTATAAAAAGATTTAGGGCCAGTATTATAATTCCAAAAACATTCCGAGTTCTCAAGCAGATTCACTTTAGTTTTATTTAAAAGATATATTCAAAAAAATTGATTTAATAAATTTACATACGTTTTCTTAGAATCATTTTGTGACCACCAATAGTCCTTCAAATGATTAAAATATTTTCTAGGAAGTTAGTTAATAAAGCTGCCCAAAATGATTTAAAATGATTTGGGGTAAGTTTTAACTATTTATTAATGTCCTTCATGAAACATACATTAGAGTGTTTCCATACGAAGTTTGATTGAATTGCGCACTATCTAAAAGACAATTGTAAGAGCTAAAACTTTCAGAGAATTGTTTTTTATCAATTTGGAACCATTTGAGCCCTTGGGAGCAAGGAAATTCGAAAATGTCCATATTAAGGACCACCCTAATATACATATATGTATTAATGTCTAGAGCAGTTAATTTATTGAACAAAACTACATCCATGAATATAATTATAATCTATATTACGAAGTTTTACGACAAAAATTGAAGCGTATGGAAATTGTTTAGAAAAGACAATCGAATGAAGATAACCACTTTAGTAATTCAATTATAAAGATTCACATTTCTTTATATAAAAAGAAAATATTATTTAAATATAAAATTATAAAAAGGATCTTAACCCTTTCCACTCGAATGCCACCGCTCGGCAAAATACGTATTAATTTTATACTTTACGAGTGGAAAAGGTTAATATTTAAAAAAAAGTAAGTGTACAATTATAATGTAACAAAACATATTTTTGGTAATGAAGAAACCATTTTTGGTAATTTTAAAACTTAGGTCGCTACATTTTTCAATGAAACAACTAATCAATATATTTTTTCATGTATTTTTACCCATATTATACATTCTGCACATCAATTTCTAACAAACTATCATTTCAAATCTCCAATATAATTGTAATGCACACTTGAAGATTTTATATAGTTAACGTGAATTTAAGAAAAGGCGCTCGTTTTTCTTCTACTATTTTGCTACTAATCACTTTTCTTTAATTGATTTATTTTTTATTTCATCTTCAGTAACCACCTGAGATTATCTCTATATTAACCACATCAAAATAATAATAAGTTAATAATTATCATGTGTAGTGTGAAGACAATTGCGGTCTAGCCTCGTGGTGGCACGCGGTTTTGCCTCCGGGTACTATATTTTCCCAAAGAGATCAGGGCAACGTCTTTTTTTAGAAAATATTGTAAAACTGACTATTTAAAGCAGTGTTTTGTCCTTACAAAAAATATGTGGAAAGTACTATAAATTTCTATTGGAATAGCAGTATTTTGTTGGATAGCTCGTGCAGAACTGTGCAATGTGTTGAACTTGCGTGGCCATATTTTTATTACAAATCCGAGATGGGAATGTTAAATAATTGGTTTTATATTTTTTTAAATATTGTTTTCTTTAAAAACTATGAATAAGAAACACAATTTATGGATATAATGAATAAATTTTAGTTTTTTAAATATCCAAACATTATATATTTTTCCGCACTACGGAGTTTTTGCAGTAGCTAATTTCTGTTCTAATTATTGTATAAAAACTTTTTTCATAATTATATTTAGTAAGTAATATAACGCTTTTAGTGTATCTTTTTTCCTCGGTTCAAAATTTGTAAATATTATTCAACTTGTAATATATTTAAATCACAAAATTACTTGTAGAAATTCCAGGACGCAAGGTGAAAATCCGGAACTGTCCCGGCCAATCCTGGACGTCTGGTCATCTTAGTTGAACATTATTAATAAATGAAATGTTGCTTTGGCTCGGCCGCATGCTCTGATAATTGAGACATCTGGTGATTGTTTCCAAGTAGTTTAATATAGATTCTAGCTAAATTAGGTATTACATTTGTAATTGTATTATAATTAATTTGAGATGTTTACAAACTTGTCTCTTTTGAAAATTATCACACTTTGCATTAATTAACTTCTCGAAGAGTAAGTTTTAGTAATCGTAATAAAAACGAAAATGAACATTTTTATCTATCTTTTGACGCTTCAAGGCTTTCTACACATTTTTCGAGCATACCTTAGAAAAATGGATATATGAGTGTCGTAACGATTTCGGGAGCACGGATAAACCGATTTGAATGATTCAAAAAACATACGATTCTTGACGATTCTTGGTAAGTCCAGCCATTTGAAAGATACGGAGCAATAAGTCCTAAAAATTGCAATTCAGTTTTTGACAATCTGGAGCATTCTATTAGAATGACTCAGAATGCGTTTTACTTGCATTGAAGGATTTAATTGACTACGTTTTTGAAAGGAAGATAAAAGACTGATATCTCGTTGTCTAATTTGATCACTGAACATAAGCACAAGTAATTATCAGATAATTTACAGAGATTTTCATAATAATGGGCCGATTCTGCCTCATAACAGACCAATGTTAAGGCAAGGTCATGGTACGCTCCAACTTCCATACATTATGCTACTGATTCATACTTAATACGGTCAAAGTGTCATGTATTTGCTGTGCATTCAGGCGTTTTACACATAAACTGCAACGTGACTCGTACGTTAAGAAGCTGAGTCAGAAAGACCGTGTTATCTAAAATCTTTTTTTTTGACATTTGTGCAGTTTCTAGGTTAGGTTCTCTGTCAACCTGAGAAAAACGCCTGACTGCACAGCAACCACATAGCTTTTGTCAATATTTAGTTGACAAAAAAATTCTTCATAACATAGCCTTGACATAACATTGGTCTGTTGTGCGGGAAAATCAGTCGATGAGCGCCTACAAATTTTCATTTTTTTGGATTCCATACCAAGAATTATGTTTTGAACTACAATACCGTTCGTTGCCTAATTTGTAAGCTGTTATATTTCGACTCTAAAATACGAATAATGAAACTTACAATATAAATATGAAAATATTTAAAATTATTGTTATTAATCATTGAATTATTTTCATTGATTATTTGTAATCCTAGAATGTTTAAGTACGTTACGGGAAGTTTTAGCAATTTGCCTTAATGCACAATGCACAATTGCCATGCACCACTAGTCATTTTACTTATTTGAAATATTTTTGATTTATATAGTGTAAATTTAAATTTACATTCAATAAATTATATAGTGCATATTCGTAAATCCCAAGGCGGAAGACTGAAAAAGAAACAACCAGTAGATCTTCTTTAAGGAATCAGTGATCCTCAACGGAGGATCAACTACCATGTCAATTTTTTATACTCATGTAACATATTACTTGAGTTAAATATTTAGCCAAACAGCTATAGAACGAGAACATTTTCTGATTGCTCTTCAAAAATGTAAAAAAAAATATTCGTAAATCCGTGTAGCAGCAGACTGGATAATTTAATTTCCACAGCAATCATTAGTAAATTACCAATAATAGTTGTCATTACAAAATGATTGAATCCAACATCCGAGTGTCGGATGTCGTCCCTGGACCTTCTGTTTGTCATTCTCGCGAATTATATAATATTGTATTACAAGAATTATAAAATTATATTACAAGTTTTGTAACCGGCGCTCAATCGAGCGAGCCGATCACGCAAGGGGGGCACTTTGAAAACGTTCGCCCGCCCGTCTATTGTCCTGCGGTATTGCGTACTTCTATATGATTATTAAATTACATAAATCAGGTTTTATCATTGCAAATAATTTAGGGAGGCCTCAAGCATAATAGATTATTCGTTTGCGCACATACATCACAATAAATTATCAAAGCATATGGACGGCTAATAATCAAACATAAAATAAAATTGGATTTATTAATTTAGAGCTTATTGAAAGCGATTCTGTATGATATAGAGGCGAATGGGAATTCGAATCGATGTCGCAATTATTCCAAGTATTGGCTTTGATTATTTATTCAAATCGTGCATCGTCATAGAAGAATTGTATGCAGGCACATATACGAGCATACAGGTATATATATATATATATATATATATATATATATATATATATATATATATATGAATTAACAGCCCAACAATTGGGCATAGCATCAAACAAAGTCTATCGAATCAATTGTTCAGATTGCAAATCAATTTACATTGGTGAAACTAGCCAAAACTTACACTTAGTAAAACGACTTCAGCAACACAAAAACAATTTTAAAAAGTACGAAACAATTGAAAACCATGCTCACAGAACACAATAACACTTTAAAACATAACAGATTTTTTAACCCGACTATATTACATTTTGAGGAAAATTTGTTCAAAAGACGCATTTGTAAGGAATACTTCAACAGATTTATAACAAAAATGCAGTAACAGTAAGTAAAGAAATGACCTCGGTTTGTTGTGTCAATTCAATATCTGTTATCTGGATAGTATTTCTAAATTTCTCACTGAGCAATAAAAAATGTAGAAAAAACTCACAATTAGTTTCACACATGTTAGGATCTCGATATTTTTTTTTAAATTCTAGATGGTTCATAGATAACACATATATTACATAGTTACTCCTTTGTGGAATTTGTGGTCTGAGTAAAATTGCGAAACATTGCTATAATTACAACAAGTTTAATGCATATATTATATTATATAGTTTTGTGCACTATCATGTCCTCATACCTTGGATTACTGTTTTTCCTGTTTTTATCACTAGTGTAAGTAAATTGTAAGTACTTTCTACTTTTTGAAAATTTTCAACTCAATTTTAATACATTTTAGTTTTTTAATTTTATTTTTAGTTTCCATAGAATGAAAAATAAGGTTGTAGCCTGGATGGATTTTGATATAAATTTTTGAAGAAATTCATATTTTTTTATGCTATGCCCGTTTATTAGATTCTGTTATTGTATATATATATATATATATATATATATATATATAAACTCTGTATTTCCTAGAAAAATTTGTACTAACGAAGTTTAAGAACAGTAATATATTCGCAAGTCGTAAAATAAGTTGAGTTATTTTACCCAGACATAATGTATCATAACATATTGCACTAAAAGAAAAGTAACTCGTAAAACAAGCATTACATAGCATACAACTATAGCGAAAACTGGTAGAATTGGGCCGAAAATCACTAGATACTTCCAAAGAGAAAAGTCCAGACCCTGCGAAATATTACTGTGGAAAATCCGCGATGAGTCTACCTTGTGAATATCGTATCAATCAATTTGTAGTTCTAGGCTGTCAATATTGGATTCCAATAACTAGCAAATACAAAAACAATTATAAACCATGGTTTATCAGAAAAACTATGTATTAACTACTGTTATATAAGAATGTTAATAATTTGTTGCATTTGGCAATAATATCAACTAAAATCTTTATGTGACCAAATTAGTGTCAAAATCTTTCAATTGATGTTCCTTTAGCTTGCCTTCTATATATGAAAATGAGGAATTTTCTCGAAACCTAAGGCATAGATTTATTATTAGTTGAATCGATGACTTTCAAACTCTATCCCGACAGGAAATTTGCGTGCATTGTGACCATAAAGCTGCGAATGGTCCCGTTTGTAAGACTGGAATATTATATGATTTAATATTAATGTCGCAAGGAACGTATAAATTTATTTTGTAACGCCTTTAATATCCTGGCCATGGCGCGACACATGCGTTGCTAAAACCTTATTCTTAATGTCGTGTTTACCAGAAAAATGACATTGTTCATATTATATGTATATATATATATATATATATATATATATATATATATATAAAGTGTGATAGATCGAACTGGATACATTTTGTTAAAATATTGAATAAAAGGAACAAAAAATACATGAAACAATTAAAACAAATTTGATATTTTGACAACAAATATTTTTCACCAGGCAAAAGTAACATATACGCATTAGTTTACACATCTATGTCGTAGAAAACGAGCAAAAAATTTGTACTCGTTTAAACTTGTAAAACATGCTGAATGATGACACACGTACAGTGTCGAAACGTATATAATACATAGTTCATTTATTTATTAACTTGGGTAAGATATAGTAATCGCAAAAAAAATCGCAATTGAAAATTTTTACATGTCTTCACGTTTCAAAGATTTCTGAACATTTTGGCATACCTTCGAAAAAAAATGGATGTATGTATGTAGTATGTATGTCTGTATGTCTGGATACAATTTTTGTCAACGATTTTGGTAGCACGGATAAACCGATATGAATCATTCAGAAATATTGGATTTCTTTTGTAGAGAAGTGCTGATTAATTTTTGGCTAAGGTAGTTTGACCCGGGGAAGGTCAAAAAATGCCAAAAATATTACAGTTTTTGAGAGAACGGAGCGTTTATTTTGAATGATTCAAAAAACATTTTACTTATATTGACAAAATGAAGAACTTTTGGGTAGGTCAGGTCAGCGGTTTGAGAGAGTATAAAAAAGTAATAATTTGGCGGTAAAAATGATTATTAGGCATATTTGCATCAGATTATCAAATACTTTATAGATATTTTAATAATAAGTACAAATTTTGTTCACATTTGAATGGGTTAATAATAAAATATTGTGAATTTTATATCGAATGGTAAAACAACTACTGAGTTGTTTTTTCCAACATGCCCTTGTAGTATACAATGTCCCTTTTCGGCCGACTATTGTAAATTCATCAAATTTATTGAATGTCCTTTACTAGACAGTTGTAAATAAAAGAGATAATAAAAAAATTGAATGGGTTTTGTAGCGCGATTGGATATTTCGTCTCTAAAACAGCTACGCAGCGCGATTCCTTTCAAAACAACATAAAAGATTTCAAAAATTCTAAGTATCAAAAAAGAACCAAAATTTTCACAAATGTCATTTATTCTCTTTAATACCAAAATTCTCAAACTCTGATTATTTCAAAATTTTAAAGCTTTTAAAAAAATTAAATTACGCTATGAGAAGTTCCAGCAATTAGATTTAAAGCACAATACACCACTACTTTTAATTATGTTATCTGTTGGTATTTAAACTATAACTAAAATCAAATTATTTATTTAGATGCAACTAAGTATAAATATTACAACTATTTACGTTAATATTAGTAATTTGGCTATTATATAATAAAATTTATTTAAATGACATACTTGCAAGCTAGAAGTTACTTCTATTTTTCAAATATTAAATTTTCTTATATCAATATCAGTATATTACCTCCCCAGATAAAACTCATTAGTATAAAAGGATATTTACATTTATGTTGTGTTAAGTGTGAATATAAACAATTACACTATATAAACCCTTATAATAGAATTTTTTAAAGATTACGACATTTTTATTACTGACGATTTATTATAATGGTTGCATATATAATAATAATTCGTTTTAAGTATAGAGATAAAAATATAAATTTCAGCGTTACTTTAATGTATCGGGCAATCTATTTTAACGTTTTTCTTATTTTACGATGCATGCAGTAAAAATATCACGAAACAGCATGCGAATAGAATATAAATTCCTATCATCAGCAAAATTATGTTATATATAAAGCATTAATGGGTATATATGTTGAAGTGATTCATAAATCTGGAATCGTTGAGAATCATTGTGACTAATATTCCTAGAACAATAAACATTTGACGCTGGGGGTCGTTCGTCGAGACTTGCGGTACGAAATTACGAAATATTACGAGCAGTGTTAACACTGATTAAATACAATGAGGGCGACTATAATAATACGTTATATCGTTAGCGGCGGTGATGGCGGTTGATGCCCGGCCGATTTATCGATCGCGGACGGGACGCCTAAGCGAGTAGTTCGCCTCGTTCGTACCTACTACTACTGCCTAGTGCCTACTATTGCTGTTCCCGCCGCCCGAGACGATCGCACTGCTGCGCCGCCTGCCAAGCGGTAATGCATTCCCCCGTTAGGTCAGGTGACGGAAAGACTTGAAGCATAGTCGCACGTAGGAAATGGTCGCGTACTTTCTACTAGTCTAAAATACGTTTTTTATACTGCAAATATGTTTGGTTCAACACAAAATAATTCCGATGGTTCAACGGTTAAAATGGTCAGGGGCAGTTGAATTTTATAAAATTGATCTTTCACAGGCCTCATATTTTGACTTGCTAAGTCTCCATTGTAGATTGATTTTTTTTTCGAAAAATGCTTATCATTGCTTCATAGTAAAAAAACAATTACCTATAGTAAAAATTAATGATAAAATCGTTCCATTTAATCATTTTATTGCTTCATAATTAGTTGTAAATTCATTCTATTCGACCGAACTTTATATCACTTTAGTCCAAAATAACTGGTCATCAATTGTAATATAACGACAAGAGGAGTAACAATTCTGATATTTTTTTATAAAACAGACCAATGTTATGGCAAGGTTATGTTATGAAGAATTTTCCATACAAATTCGTTCTAAATATTGACTAAAGCCATGTCGTTGCTGTGCAGTCAGGCGATTTTCTCAGGTTATCAGATAGAAAACATAACCTAGAAACCACAAAATGTCAAAAAACGATGTTAGATAACAGGGTATTTTGACTCAGCTTCATAACATACAAGTGACATTAAAATATGTTTTTTATACTGCAAATATGTTTGGTTGAATAGAAAATAATTCCGACACGGTTAAAATGGTCAAAGACGGTTGAATTTTATAAAATTAATCTTTCACAGGCCTCATATTTTGCGTCAACTACTTATTTTATCAGCTTCATCCGCCTTTATACTATAAACTATTAAAATTTCTGATTGTAAAATTTGCAACTCTATCCTGAAACTGGCGTAGGGAAGGCTGGGTACTATAGTGATAATCGCCATATCATTCAGAAATGATTTTGACTTAGGGTTCAAAGCGTGAAAGATGTAGTATGTTTTTTGAAAATGTTTCCAATATTGCATTTGGTCTACGCGCTACATTAACATAATCCGTAGACCGAATTGCTTTAAAAGAGCCAAAAGTAAATTTTTTGTTAGATTTCTTTAATAATAACTGTTGCTTGTATACAGATTAGAGAACGGTAACGCAGTCCGGAATTATCACTCCTAGAATGAATCCAAGCGGAGTTGTATCCATTATTTTTTTCAGTCAGTCAGTTGATCTGTAGACCGCATTGCTTTTAAAGGGCAAACAAAAAGATTTCTTGTTCGATCACTTTGTTTGTTATTTTGCTATAAGTTGAACATTAGTAGTTAATTGCCAGCAATTAGTTTTTGCAGTCATAATGTTGATTTATTTTCAAAAGTTTGGGCTTGGTACGGTTGTGACATGAGGTTGTCACTCTTGTCCTTTCGCGTGAAGAT